>NC_051406.1:9431964-9432133 GCF_015228065.2 Penaeus monodon
ATATACCTACATACATAAGAGATGTTTTAAAGACGGTAGAATATGTGCATGTGTGTGAAAGAGAAAGATAAACATATTCAAACTAATCCAAACCCATTTTCTTGCGTCTAAAATCATCGTAGAAAGTGATATTAACATTCTTTTCGACAGAGAGGAACCAAACCCGAAC
>NC_051406.1:9432413-9432601 GCF_015228065.2 Penaeus monodon
TCAGTAATTTCAATAATTTGCCCGTAAAACTGATAAAGATAACTCCCATTGGAAAAAAATGCGAGGTAATAATTCTGTGGAATTTTGGACACATGTAAGGTAACTTTCAGGTATGCTCAGTATTTTAACTTTTAAGGCAAGATATTTACTTCGTTCTTCATACAAAGAGTACTCCTGGGAGCTGGAGA
>NC_051406.1:9433021-9433301 GCF_015228065.2 Penaeus monodon
AAGAGGCAATTAATTTGGATCCCGATACTGTATTCAAATATAACAACCGGGCTTCTTTGTTTACTGTCATAAAACAATCACTGACGAATGATAATGAACACACATGGCAATCTACACATATGATATTTCATTTTACTTTGCAATTCAATCTCACTTTAGTAAACACACTGTTGCAAGTAAAGCTGAAATACCTACACGTGCGTAAAGTGATGGTATACTGACCGCAATGACGATAGATATACATGTTTTTATTCTTATTTTTTTGAGAATACTGCCACTT
>NC_051406.1:9433321-9433561 GCF_015228065.2 Penaeus monodon
CTGCTTGCTATAGATGAGTGCATTTTTTGTCGTTGTTGGCACCATATTTGTCAGTATACACGGATTCCATCGATTTTTTTTCTATAGAGAAATAAACTTAAAAGATTCTCGGAATATCCTTTTTGTAAACTCTATTTTCAATCTTATCTTGGATATTCTAATCTTAACATATCGTGTTTCTTTGTATTTCTACTCAATTGCTTCTCCTCTCGAACTCCCTTTGTACAAGATCCAACCACG
>NC_051406.1:9435140-9435561 GCF_015228065.2 Penaeus monodon
TCGCTTATTAAATTAACACAACTTGCGTCACTCTAAAAATCTTTGAATTTTCATCACTCATTGAATATAACGGTTGGGTTATAAACAAGATTAAAAGATATTTACAAAACAAGTGAAGTAGGCAAAAATCTAATCTATAAACGCCCTTGATATGGTAAAATCTAATTCATTTAACGACAACAGTTGCTTTCACACCCACAATTTGAATTTGTTATCGAAATATTTGATAAAACTTATCTTATCGTCAGAAGGAACCTCTCTTACTAGTGAACGAAATCCAAACGGTTTATCTTACAATTTGTGCCTATACTCGTACGAAATACGGGCACTGGTTTGTGTCCTTCGCAAAAGGTAAGTACTATTTAGTATGTACAGGAAGGTCTCTCTCGAGTGTGCACGACCACTTTTATACGCTTAGCTG
>NC_051406.1:9437749-9438435 GCF_015228065.2 Penaeus monodon
CTTCACTTTTCATTAGTCTCCCCCTCCCATCCCGTGCTGAATCTCTTACCCATTTTCTTCTGCTGCTCTTGCACTTGGCAACTCTTACCTTTGCCTTTCATTATCTCACCAACCTCGACCTGCCTTTCACTCCACAACTTCGTTAATCGATAAGTCTGCTCTGTGCGAGCTGCTTGTTGTTTTCCTCCTCTTCTTCTTCGTATTTTGCGTTGAAATGAGTGATCTTGGTGCAACGAGTGGCGAGGAAGAAGAGTATTTTAGTGATGCGGAGGTGAGTCTTTTGTGAAGGTGAGAGAAAGTCTTACTAATGAGTTCTACGTATTCTCTTTAAATAACTCTGTGTTTTCATTTACTCACAGAGGCAAAAGAGAAGATATATAAGTTAAAGAACTCGTGAATTAGATTAGATTATTAATGAAGATTCTTGTTGAAGTATAAAATATCTCTTTTAGCCATTTAAGACTCTTCGGAAGATATATACTACATGAGAGATTACTTATGTTCCTCACCTGCGGCATTTGAAACTAAAGTAAGTAAAACGATTAACCCAAACTTACAGAGTAACTTAAAATAACTACGTAATACCAAATTCTAAAGATTCATGGGACATCCTATTACCCATGATTACCTTGATTATTATTTAATTAGGTTAAGGCAGATTTAAGGGAAATATGACTAGACTAGAC
>NC_051406.1:9438569-9440688 GCF_015228065.2 Penaeus monodon
CGGATCAGCAGTCATACGAAGGAAGAACACGGATATAAGAACACTGTTATATTGTGATGAAGCCTGACATTGTAACATGTTTATATCTTCAAAGAAACTTGCAACACTTTTCCTCTTTCACTTTATCCGATTATTGTAAGAATTCATCACGCAGCAAACTAGACATTAAATATTTTCTTATGATATCATCATATAGAGCGTTAATCCACAATATTAAAATCGATTTATTTAAATCTTCGAGATTTTAATTTTGTCAGAAAATTATAATTACTTAGGGATAGGCATTAATATTTACCGCTAACTATCTTTTTTTTTCTATTGTTATCCCATTACTTCCTCCTTAAACACATCAGCTACAAATGCTGAATGTCGCTTATCAGGTAAAGTTCACGTTATCAGTACTTTGAGTAGTAGACACTTTAATGATACGTATTTGCTATCAGGGTAAGGGTCGGGTGGAGATAGGAAGGGCAGGGAAGGGGAGAGAGAAAATGGGAGATAGCAAGGGCAGGGAAGGGGAGAGAGAAAATGGGAGATAGGAAGGGGCGGGGGGGGGGGAGGAAGGGGTAGAAGAGAGATGGTAGGGAAGGGATGATGTGAGAGGGGAGGGGGAAGAGGAGAAAGGAGGGGCAGGGAAGATAAGAGACGGAGAGAGGAGGAGGAGACGATTGAAGCCAAGGGGATAGGGGAGAGGAGAGAAGGAGGAAAATAAAGAGAGAGGCGACAAGGAGAAATAAGAAAGGGGAGATAGGAGGGAGTAGGTAGATAGGAAGGAAGGAGGATGAGGAGGGAAGGGAGATGGTAAACAAGGGGGGAGAGGAGGGAAAGAGAGAGTGAGGTAGCAAAGGAAGGTTTGGAAGACGGATCGAGAGGAGGGAAGGGAAATAGAAGGGAAAAAGGCGATAGAAAAGGGGAGTGATGAGGAGAAGAAAGGGGAGAGTGGCAGGCTAGAAAAAAGAGGAGGGCATGCATTAGAACAGGGGGAAATATACAGTGCAAAAGGGCGTTATAATGAACTCACACACACACTCTTCACTAATAATAAAATACTAATTCTTCCAAACATCCACGACTTCAATCGTCCTTACAATTATTCACGATTCACACGCAAGAGAAATACAGCTCGTTTTGATCATATACCAAGGAGATTAAAGTCAGTAGTCATCCATAATAAGCTGGGACTAAAAGCACTGCAGCTGGGTGACATTACCTGATTATTGAGTACGATAACTCATTTCCTGCCATAATACAGGAATTTTGTTTGTTCCTCAAGGCCATTTGAAACATATCTTTCATTACTTTCTATAGTTTATAGGCTAGATTTCTCTCCTGACTTGGCTTTAGTATCGCGCTGTATATGCTGAAGGCCGGGAGTGACATTCTGATTTATTATGATAAAAAATACCTGTTTTATTTACGAGTAGCCACTTTGTTTAAAAATTGGTTTGGCAGTCAAGTCATAGTCATCAGTCGGCCGATATAAATTTGTCTCTAGTGACAGTACACTGAAAAAAGGAATTACCATAAGTTCATTATCAAATTCAGATAAAGGAAAGCTGAATTAATAAAATTTTATCAATGTAAAATTATCGGGCCACTTACAGACTGTATGATATCTCATTCTACGAGTAAGCTATGAAACGTGTCTTAGGGAACATACGCTCTGAATATAACGAACGAATTAGGCTTGGCTTTCTTGACCATGCATTGCCTGGGATGTAGATAATGGTCGTTATCTTTCGCATTCAAGGATTTACAAATTACGATATGAAACTGTACACAATAAACGTATTAATGTTAAGGGAGGGATAATAAGAAGCAATCTCCCGAATCCATTAAGAGTATTGAAGGCAGATGCACATGTTCAGATCACTCTCCCATTTTTGCTCAAACGGGTACAGGAGCACGACAGGATCTTGTGATATGACGTGTTGCAGATATTGCACCGTGCACGAAAAAAAAATCAAGGGGAAAAAGAACCTTAGGAAATATGTCAACTGTCTTCTTGGTTAAAAAGGGCGAATTCGATGTTATATATTTCTCAAAATAAAACAGGAATGCAGGAAAAACAAATAGTATTCGCTTTGATGATGTAGAATTTCACTACAGAAAATGGATC
>NC_051406.1:9441006-9441113 GCF_015228065.2 Penaeus monodon
CTCGTTTTTTGTTGTTGTTTTTGACACAGAAATTTATAATCACGTTTCTTTCTTCGAGACCGTCATGAGTGACCAACAGCAAGAAAAGCCGAAAGAGGAGACACGGA
>NC_051406.1:9441153-9441397 GCF_015228065.2 Penaeus monodon
CCCGGAGAAGCCGTGGCAGCGCAAAAAGTCAAATATTAAAAGTCGAATATGTTTTCTACGAAAATCCGGCCAACTCTCGGACCTCACCGTCACTTTTCCGGGAGACACAAGGACGATCAAGGTCAGTTTTGCCTCGCTTTCTCTTTGTTTTCTTCTTCGTTTTCTTTCATGCAGCTTCGCTTTTTAGTGTGTATGTGTGAGTGTTAGGAGGGAGGGGGTTGATGTCAATATATGAACAAATTCG
>NC_051406.1:9443162-9443430 GCF_015228065.2 Penaeus monodon
AGCTTACCCTCTCCAGGTCCACCGACTGGTTCTGGCCATGAGCTCCCCCGTGCTGGAGACGCTCCTCGAAGGTCCTCTCGAGAACAACAACGTCTTGGTTCGGCCTGAGGACCCCCCCGAGGCCTTTGAATGGCTCATGGATCACATTTACCAAGATAAGAGCCAGCTGCCCGAAGTGAGCGTGGCGGTGCAAGTGTACCAGCTGGCCAGCAAGTACCAGATGGATTCGCTGGATCAGATGTGTTCGAAGGTATGACGTGAGATTCTA
>NC_051406.1:9443566-9443676 GCF_015228065.2 Penaeus monodon
TTCATTTTGTTTTACGCTGTGAAGGCAAAAGAAATATGATGTATAATACCTTGAAAATATATTATTCTGATGCAGCTAGATTCATCATTCATAAACGTTTTGATGTTCCA
>NC_051406.1:9443698-9443890 GCF_015228065.2 Penaeus monodon
CTAATACTTTTCGTGCAGTTCTTGTTGGAGAAAGTTAACGTAGAGAACTTTCCCTTTGTCTACAACACGGCAGTCTTTCTACAAGATACAAAACTCCTTGAGAAGTGTTCTTTGGTAAGTTTAAAGCAAAAATTATTTCAGCCTTAATATGCTGCCACTCTGACAATGAAATATTTTTCAGCGGCCTTACGC
>NC_051406.1:9443911-9445540 GCF_015228065.2 Penaeus monodon
GAGGGGTACGTAACCTAATTATTTTCTTAGTATTTGTAGTGTTATGTAAAATACGTACTTAATTAACTAGAATCTTAAATGTTGCTCAAAACCCTTGCAAGACGACGCCCCAGTGAGGCATGAAATTACGCAGATCCCACATCCACGTACGTAAATATATTTTTCTTAAGCAAAGCTTCCCTGGGCAGAAGATAGTTGATATTTTTAGTGATGGTGTAGTGAGGAAATCTACTTGGTCTATCGGAAGAAAACAAGTATTACAGTAAGTAAGGAAGTGTCCCATTAAGTTGGGATGTGTTCCGTTAAGTTAGAAAGTGTCCCATTAAGTGAGGTGTCCCCTTAAGTGAGGAAGTGTCCCATTAAGTAAGTGTCCCACTAAGTAAGGAAGTGTCCCATTAAGTTTGGAAGTATCTCATTAAATTAGGAAGTGTCCCGTTAAGTAAGGAAGTGTCCCATTAAGTAAAGAAATTTCCCTTGAAGTAAACCAGCATCCTCTCAGTTCAAGTAAACAAGAATCCCATTAAGTTAAAAAGGGCCCCATGTAGTAAACAGGTATTCGCACAATTCAAGAAATAACAAAACTATTAAGCAAACAAGGTCCCCCTCAATTAAACAAGAATTTCATCAAGTAAACAAGTTTTCCTTCATTAAACAAGGATACCATCAAGAAAATAAGTAACTTATTAAGTAAAGTAAGTGACCCATTAAGTAAAGTAAGTAACTTTTTAATTAAAGTAAGTTACCCATTAAGTAAAGTAATTAACTCATTAAGAAAATAAGTACGTCTACCTTCAGTTAACACGTATCTCATGATATAAGCAAGTATCCCACCAGGTAGACAATTATCCCCTCTGTTAAACAAGTTTTCTGTCAGTTGAATAAGTATCTCCTTACTTAAACAAATATCCCCTTACTTAAACGAGAGTCTCTTTACTTAAACAAGTATTGCCACAGTTTGAAAAGTATCCCTACAGTTAAACAAGTATCTCCATACTTACACAAGTACCCCTACAATCAAACAAGGATTCCATAAAATAAGCAAGTATCCCCACAGTTAAGCAAGTGTCCCATGAAAAAAGCAAGCATCCCCACACTCAAACATGTATCCCATAAAATAAAGTATCCCCACAGTTAAGCAAAAAACATCCACTGCTAAGCAAGTGTTCCCTCGCAGGTCCTGGCACCTTCCTCCGACCAAATAATGTCGTCACAGGATATCGGAGTGATGAGCGCCGGCGCCCTTACGGAGCTCCTGAAGCATCCTAGTCTCTCGGTTTCCTCAGAGACCCTCGTGTACAAAGCCCTGATCACGTGGTGCGTCTGGCTTACCGTTCTTTTTCTGTCCGTTTCTGTAGATTTGCTTGTGTGTGCTAGTGTGTCTCTGTCCTTGTTTTTGTCTCTGTGAGAGGTTCTTCTTATAAACATCCCATCACTGTTACCAGATGTGAGATTTATTTAGGTTGTTTTGTTGCCACTAGTGAGCTGTTTGTGTTCCAAGCTTGAAAGAACCAACATCCCACCGCTGCCACCAGTCTGTCTGAGGTTTGGTTGTTGGGGTACAAAAGGAGGTCGATGGTAGTGTGTGTTTCTGTTCACCAACAAGGCGGTGGACTAGCCAAATTCCTGCAG
>NC_051406.1:9446241-9447034 GCF_015228065.2 Penaeus monodon
TTTTCTTTTTTTGATTCGCACATACTCCCTGCAGGGGGCGCTCGAAGCTGGCCGACCCGAGTCCGGAGAGCCTTCGGCAGGCGGTGAAGGAGTTCCTTCCGCTGGTTCGCTTCAGGGCGATGACAACCGACGAGTTCGTGGAGCACGTCCTTCCTTCGGAGGTTCTGAGCAACGACGAATGCGTCAAGCTCCTCAAGACCATCAAAGGCATGGCCGACGACTCGCCTGATGTCGCGCCGTGTACCATCAGCGAGAAGAGACCAAGTCTTGAAAAGGTCGCGGAGCTTCTGCAAATCCGAGAGGACGTCACCAGCATCTTCGCCAACGAGGCCGAGGTGTCGATCGTGAGGACTTTCAAGACCCCGAAACCGATCTATGTGAGTAAGGTCTCGTGCACCGCCCTCTCCAGCCTAGCTCAAGGACCCGCCGAGGTGAAGGACGCCGAGAACAAGGTGCTTGGCAAGGGATCCTGGCAAGGGATGTCCTGCAGGTTCCCGCAGCCCGTGAGACTCGAGCCCAACGGGGAGTACAGAGTGGACGTGACCCTGAAGGAGCTCAGGTGGGTCAACAGCTACGGTGCCGTTAACGTCCAACAGGAAGAAGGTCATTTCACAGGAGAAGCTCTGCTCGGCAAGGTCGTGCTATATTTCATGGAGGACAGGCCGCCGGAGGAAACGCCGCCTCCGGAGGAAAGCACGCCAAAGGATCCACCTCCTCTAGAGAACAGTCCGCCGCAGGAGCCTCCGCTTCTACAAGACACACCTCCTGAAGGCGACTGAAGTGGAAGAGCAGG
>NC_051406.1:9448547-9448937 GCF_015228065.2 Penaeus monodon
GAAAAACCAAAACGACCAATATTCGTAGGAAAATCGTCATGAGACTTTTGGACAAGCCATGAGGCGTTTTTTGTAAAGCAAGCTTGTATTGACCGTCCCTTCTGAAACTGCAAAACCAGTTTTCTGAACTCTTTAAAAAAAAAAGGGAGTTGGAAATTACTTTCTATTTGTTTAGTTGGACTCCATTTCAACGGAATGGCAAAGTTGTTGAACGTTGGGTTTTCAATTGATTCAATTCAATTTTTTTGTTAAAGATGTAAAACAGGTGAATGTATATGGTACATTATCTTTACGTGTTGTATGATCTGATATTCTTCTTAAAGAATTATGAAATAAATATACTCAAAAAGAAAAGTATTTCATCTACCCTTTCTGAAAATAAAAATACTT
>NC_051406.1:9449025-9449404 GCF_015228065.2 Penaeus monodon
TCATAGAAAATTGAGATTTTTTATAATGTTCAATAACATCTTTATGTTGGCTTCAAGATTTTTAAGGAATCCATGAAAACATATCAAGATTTTCTGCAGTAAATGCGAAATGCGTTAAGGATCCCCCACACCAGCTCAGTCGAATTGCGAATACTGCCTCACAAGCCCAGACCTTTGTCTATTTACTGCTCAGTTTCGTCCTGCCCTGTGATGAGTTGCTTATAATGGGTGAAGACGTCTTGGCACTACTTGACCTGTCCTTTGCAGTAGCTCAAAGGTGTCTAAAGGAGCTTATCTTGACCTTTTGGTGAAGCGGAGTATTCTGGATGAACTCGCCTAGGCTGTCGAGAAAGAAACATATGGATGGGTTCTATCCCCT
>NC_051406.1:9449674-9450077 GCF_015228065.2 Penaeus monodon
ACTATCAAATTAATTCAAATTTTTGGTTTGCAGTCATCAGTGATAATCTATTTAGTATAACATCATCATTACGGTTTCAGTTAAATAATTAGGAAAAATATCATCACCTACATATCACCATTAATATTCCTCCTAATATTTCAGTCTATAATTTAAATAGTAAACTCCCAGATTTATTATTCCTCCTGTAATCGGATTTTGATAATGATGAAATCCCAACAACGAAGGTAAATAATGCCTATTAGTCACATCCACATTTTAACCCCAATGGATGGATGTAGTTATAATCCCAATTAAAAGCTGGTCCCTGTTAATTACCAGGGTCATTAATCTAGAGGCAAGGACCGTGGAAATCATTGTTGTGTTTACGTTTTGACGAAATTCAAGCCAAAACAACACGGGG
>NC_051406.1:9450122-9450223 GCF_015228065.2 Penaeus monodon
GTGTATAGGCTTCAGAACGTCAAGACTTCAGGAGAGAAAGACGGCGATTTTGTAAGAATGGTAAGTTTTTATCCTGTATTTTTTTTCTTTCCTTTTTTCTT
>NC_051406.1:9450402-9450970 GCF_015228065.2 Penaeus monodon
CTTCACTATATTTGTCTGCTCTTGCACAAGTATGAGTCCCGTTTATTTGATTTGAAATACAGAACTGCAATTTGCCTGTGGAGCGACGTATCATAGAAATAGACTCTGTTTTTTTTTTAACACTTGCAACCAATTTATCATTTCTCGCATCAAAGTGAATTTGAACTAATTTTGAAAAGAATAGTTTACACTTACCGTTGGAAAAAAATACACACATGTATTATGAGGTAAAAGCATTACTATTACGTTTCTCTCAACTAAGATTTTAAAACATCAGACTTTTAAGCTAAACACCTATTGCAGCTATTATGTATAGTAATCCGCTCTTATTCAATCTTACAAAGAAATGAAAAGCAATGAGTTTAACAAAGGTAATAATAAAATATCCCTATCGTATACGTGAGTCTCTTAAGAAAAGACTGTTAGAAATATATCTTCCAGTTTCGTTTTATGATACAGATCTTCTTTCCGCTGATATATAGTTTTATGACATTTATTAGGCCATGAAACGAAGAAAATGTGGAACTTCTTCGGATTTCTTCGTGCGTAAAAGATATGTCTGTATGCA
>NC_051406.1:9451113-9451571 GCF_015228065.2 Penaeus monodon
TATATACATGCAAGTACAAGAGATCTCATATCAGACCTGACTCCTCTGGTTAACCTCTGAAAGCTGATAGAGAAAACAAGGACATAAACATCAACAATATATTAACTGAATAAGCAAACAAATGGTACAAAAAGATAATTACATCTATCCACCTTCAAAATGTAAATTAATATAATTCTCAAATAACTGTCTAACAAATATATTCATATATTTTTTGTGATATAATAAGAATCCAAAATCAACCTAAATAATGACAACAATAATTCAATTAATTACTCAGTTAATCTTGCAGTTAATCATCTAATTCATCTTCTCAATGACTAAGAGGCCTTTTACATCCTAAATCCTAAATTTACAGCAATTTCCCACGACTTAAAACCTCCTTAAATTATCTAAACTTAATCACTCATAAGGAATCTATCAACCATTAATTTGATCCAATGACATAATTCACCCAT
>NC_051406.1:9451670-9451892 GCF_015228065.2 Penaeus monodon
AATACAGGATTTATCATCTCATTTTAGTTCATAACCGTATCTAATCAACTTTAAAAAATACATATAAAAGGGAGCTCGAGGAAGGAGATAGTAAAGGTTTGAAATAAATAGGCGATAAGTTTATATTCATTTTTTAAGTCCCAGATATCATTCCAGGAGGACGAATATGAGGATTCGTAGCAAAGTGTTGAATATCTTAAGGCATTTTATGAATAAGATGAC
>NC_051406.1:9452435-9455395 GCF_015228065.2 Penaeus monodon
TCATACTTACCATATATATGAACGCATATATAGATCGATAGGCAGATATATGAAGATGTAGGTTTCCTCGTTGTCCCAATACTGAGTATTTACTTTATTACTTTAATAGAAGTTACCTGAGTTCAAAAACCTTGAATTTTACTAAGAATCTCTTCGACTGCGGCGCCGATCGCCAACAGCTTCCTGTCGCTTCCCTCCGGCCCCTCGATCTGCAGGCCCATAGGCAAGCCCTCGCGGTTGACCCCCATTGGGATCGCGAGGCTTGGCACGCCGGCATTGCTTGACGGGTCCGTGTTCCTGATGTAGGTTGCCAGCGTGGGCACTTGATCGCCATGGAGCATCACAGTGTCCTCGCTTCCGACGATATCCATGGCTGGCAAGGGCACGGACGGGAATATTGCGGCATCAACACGATTGAGGTCGAAGTACTCTTGATAAGCTTCCTTTAGCAATAGACGATAATGGTATAAGGATTGTTGGTACTTCAACTCTGGTACGGGGTCTGATATAATAGATTTTACAAGGTTCTTAACGTCCGGGCTAGAAATTCCATCAACAAAGTCACTGAAAGACACCCGCAAATTTGTTCGGTTGAGGAGCTGATGGAAAGCGACGAGACTTTCGTAAAATATGACCGGGAATCCAGTTAACTCAGTCAGTTTTGGGACATAATGCATATTAGCTTCTACTAACTCGATGCCTTCAGCAGAGAGAACCTTTAGAACTTCCTCCATGCGACCAGAAACATCACGGGAAAGACTCTGGTAAAAGTGAGTTCTTGGCACACCCAGTCGGATATCCCTGGGGATTATCGGTGCAATCTCGCTGGAGGAGGATCCTGCCAGTACAGCATCAAGCACTGCCACTGTGCGCACATCTCTGGCCATAGGACCTGGGGTATCGCGAGTCCAGGAGAGATGAGTCATGCCTTCGGCTGGATAGCGACCCGTGCTGGGACGGAAACCCACAATGCCACTCACAGCAGCCGGAATACGCGAAGATCCACCAGTATCTGACCCGATGCCGGCATCAGCTAACCCAAGGGCAACTGCAGTGGCAGTGCCACCACTGCTTCCACCAGCAAATTTGTTTGAATTGAACGCATTTCTGACAGGACCAAATGCTGCATTATTGCTAGTTACACCATAAGCCAGTTCGTGCATGTTAACTTTCCCCAAGATGATGACTCCAGCGTTCTTTAAGGAAGAAGAGAGAGGCGCATCCTGCTTTGGTACGTAATTAGAAAGCATCATGTGCCCTGCAGTATGTGGCATGTTAGCGACGTCAATATTGTCTTTCATTGCGATAGTCATTCCATATAAGACCATATCACCCGTGTCCCCAAGAGCGTCAAGGTCCGTTGCAAGGCTTTGAGCATATTGGCGATCAGTAGTGATATAAGCATTATAATATCTAAACTGTTCTGCCCTATTTAATTGTCTGTTTACCTTGTTGACAAGATTTCTATGGGCACGTCGCTTATCTACGAGACATACAGGCACAGCCTGAAATGCCTGGAACTCCTCAGGACAAGGGTGACTGCAGTCAAACTGCACACTGTTGTCCTGTGGGAATTTTAAGTCGCAATGTAGATAACAACGAGATCCTAATGATACATTCCCGCTGTCTTCGATGACCAACCAGTCGAAAAAATTTCCCTCTGGACAATGGAATCCATGAGGAAGACAGTGAGTTACTTCCAAGTTGCCATTCATAACATATTTGGCACACTTTGTACAGCCTCCTTTACCCACGATATTACTTGGTCCTGAACACCCATATATACAACTAATATCACAAGGAAGACAGACTCCATTGTCTTCAAATTCATCATCGGAACATTCTGGAACGCAATTAGATCCTTTTTCTACATTCTTACATCGTTCACATTGGTCTGAGTCCAAGCCATAGCACCGTTCTTCACATTCTTCATGGCAGAAGTCACATATATTGGAATTCACTTGGAAGACGCGAGAGATATTGCAATGCTCCACACATGTGTTTTGGAGACTAAAATTTTTGCAAGAAAGGCACTGATCTTGCCCAGATCCCCAGCACCCATCATCACTGCAAGTTTCGTGGCATACGGAACTAGCAGCGGTGCAGCTCCCACGATCAGCATTGTTCATAAGATGTACTCTTTCTCCACTGTCTTCTATGATCTTTTCCCATCGAACGTTCTCCACATAACAGAGATTGGAGTTGTCAGTAATCCTGATATGTCCAGCTTTAACTATCCTGAGAGATGAAAGGGCCAGGTTTTGCAGTGAAGTCCCGGTGATAAAGATTGAAGACGAGTATTCAGTTAGACTCTCTCCACCAACAACTTCAAGATTCCTTAAGAAGCTAAGGTTTGTAAGAAGAGGATGCGCTGCTCGGATGTCTATGTACCCTGTCACTTCCTTGACTGTGCTAAAGACTTCTAGCTCTTTAGGATTCATGATGGCATATCCTTCAGTAGATGTAGGATGAGACGCTGTTCCTTCATGCCCCGAGAAAGATTCATTTAGCAGAATTAAAGATCCCCGAATAGTTGTACATCCTTTGAAGAACTTGACGTTCCCAGCATGGACGACACCAACGCCGGGACAGACCTCAGGACACGGGCCTTCACAGGGAACACACATCCCTTCATGCCCTGTCTTTCCCTGCGAGCATTTCCGGACGCACATTCCCCCCTCCTTAAGCAGGGGCGCAGGGCAGTCCTCGACGCAGATGTTTACGAAGGAGTACTTCCCATGAGGGTCTGTGTCCCAGGAAGACGTCGTAACATTGTACTGGAATACGGAGAGGCACTCTGGGACACACTCGCCACCGTCACTGAAGAAACGACACGCCTGCGGGTGGGAGGAACATATTGTTGGTGGTCGCCGATTTTAATGGGCTCTCTCTCTGTACTGCATTTCCATTACTGGTGTGTTTATTGATCTCATACTATCTGCTTACTTATGATTTTACAT
>NC_051406.1:9455612-9456391 GCF_015228065.2 Penaeus monodon
TAAAATATAAAATATTTACATCATATATTCCTACTGTACCACTATGGGTCAATAAGTATAGTAACTATAACAAAAGAATACAATAACTATCACTTACACGGCCGTGGAAATAGACAGTATACAATAATCATTAATTAAAGGTGACATTCTTTTCTAATAGCAGCCGAAATAGTTAATTAATTCATATTTCTTCTCAAATTGTTATGCATTGTAGACGCTTCTTAAAACATCCCTTAACCCACGAACCTGTATAACACACATTTAAAGAAATTGGTGAGAAACTTGCCGTTACATTAAAACCTCTTCCAGATGTTCTACAGTTGCTCGAAAAACAACTTCAGAATTCAGATAAAAACGTGCCACTCACCCGGCAGTCCTTACTCGAAGGCCCCGTGCACCCGGCAGCACAGAGAGGGTGACAACACTCCTCGGGTCGAGTTCCATAACAGGGGAACCCGTGACACTGCTGAGAACAGGTTTCAAGGCTGTGACAGCTGTCCTCTCTCTCTCCCCAGCACCCACTTGAGCACCCGATATCGCACGTGCAGTTGGAGGAGGACTCGAGGCTGTTTGGGTTGATGAGACACTCTTCCTCGTATGATAGGATACCCGACCAGTCTACGGACCGCCAGTGGCACAGGCCAGTGCTGTTGAAGACGCCCACGCTGCCCTCTAAGATTTCTGAAAACAATGGGCTTTGCAGTCATTCGCACCGGGACTTATCGGGTGCGAGCGTGTATCTTGGGTTATTTTTGGTGTAAGAATGTGTTTCTCATCTC
>NC_051406.1:9458743-9458905 GCF_015228065.2 Penaeus monodon
TTGAACATCATATAATAACAATGTATCATGTAAACTTTTGGTACAAAAACTTTAATATTCTCATTTTATGCTTCAGAGACTCCATAACTTAAGTGTCTTATCGCCCCGTCCTGGTTACAGAAAACGGAAACAGAAGTTGTGTTCGAAGACTGACGTTTACGA
>NC_051406.1:9459186-9459410 GCF_015228065.2 Penaeus monodon
CATTATCCACGCTAACCTCCCAGCGCCGGCATCTCCAGCCTATCCACGTGGGCGTGAGCGACGAGGAGTCCAAAGCGTGGGCGTTGGGCGTTCTGCGTGGGCGGCGGAAGGAGCGACGTTCCTCGGATGAGAGTGAGGAAAGGAAGCCGTACGTTGTGGGCGGTCACGTGGTCGAGGAGGACATAGCCCGTTACCTGTTCGGGCGAAGGGGGAACGTCGAGTAA
>NC_051406.1:9460171-9460798 GCF_015228065.2 Penaeus monodon
CATGAACGAACATCTCGTCACAGAATACCTTTAAATATTAAATTTCTCATTAATAAGACAACTTTGGGGGAAAAACACCTAATCTAAGCTTCACGATCTTTACCTCTCTGATGTCTTGCAGGAAGGAGAGGTCAAGGTCACGCCCCTGCAGCCAGGTCAGTTCGAGATTCCCGTCAACAAGAGTACAGTTTGAGTAACGTTGTTTGAGGTCAAGGTAGGTATTTTCCCCCGGCGATGCTGACAGGCCATGTGATGTCCCTTGACATACTAAAAATAATGCTCATATGTTTTATATGCTTGAATCTATGGTCTTCTGTCATCCTAGAGGATATTTACATACAAGTATAATCCCTTTGGGTTTCCATTTGCAAAATTGATTACATGGTGCTTAAGAAAACGACACGATTGACCTAGATCTCTTTATAAACAATTAGATATTCCGGATCAGCTAATGAAAACCCACCTGAGACAGAGTCAGCGTCCGTGGGCGTCACGACCACCAAGGGAGATGTTCCGGAGGACAAGGAGGAGGCACTTGCGTGACACAGCGCCGCCACGAGCAACGCGCCAACCACCGCTCTGGCCTCGGGCGGAAACGCGCCCATCGGGACCTGGCGGGAAAGATGA
>NC_051406.1:9461393-9461833 GCF_015228065.2 Penaeus monodon
GACCCTTCGATTCAGAGGCTGGCTCTCCACTGGGCATTCATTAGCAAGGACTATATGAGTACTCATACAGACACTGTTCATTAGCGATTAAATGCACAAACAACATTCCTGTCACCAACAAGCACCTCACATTTCACGTCAACATTTCGTGCTCACGCGAAATTCAGTCGACATGTCCGTTCCCGTTTTGCCTTTTGTATATTAAGTTTATTTAAATTATTTTAAGGTCCCAAATAGATACGTACAAAAATATGATGCGAAACCCGTTTTAACATGAATTTTGAACGAAACGAAGCTTATATTTTCGGCAAGTTCGATAAACAACAGCGAATCAGAGCGGAGTGATAAAGGTTTATTTGGTTGTTGAATTCATGGCTTAAGTTCATTTTTATGCAAATGAGATTGTTGTGTATTAATTTAGTCATAATGAGGTAGTGGAA
>NC_051406.1:9462169-9462361 GCF_015228065.2 Penaeus monodon
AACATTATGAACTAGTGACTATTATTAGACTCCAGCTCAGCGGAATCACTCGAGGCGTTAAATTCGATACCATTATATACAGACTCCACGCTGCTTAGCAACAGCCTCGTATTTCGCGCCCGAGGCAAAGATTTTATTACTTTTAGTGCAGATGTTCTTCACACTGAGGTTCGTTGCTTTACATTTGTTTCA
>NC_051406.1:9462967-9463230 GCF_015228065.2 Penaeus monodon
ATGAACCCTCATCCCTCGCAGGAACAGTATCGTCTTTCGGAAGATATACGAAGACGTGGCATTAATCTGGCACTGCGGCTTAATCCGATTCTCCCGAGGAACCCAATAGTACCGGGGGCCTCATCTTAAAGCCCTGTAACTAGCGCTGAACCTCGTGGTCTCAGCGCACATTGCTGAAATCTCCTGAAGCTTCGTGGGAGAGAAGGCATATTGGTGGTCTGAAACGGGTTGGCCATTCAAGTGCGTGTTTATTTACTAATTCA
>NC_051406.1:9463948-9464255 GCF_015228065.2 Penaeus monodon
CTCTATCCTAGGACATGTTGACCATCATATGGTTAAGCCACCTTCCTTTATATTATTCTGTGACATTTCATACATGAATTAAATATAAAAATAATGACCAGAGTGGTTTCCCTTTGACTATCTCTGGTTAGCAGTGTCTTTTACGAGACGATGATCCTGGCCATTAACTACAGCATCTTGATAATCCAACAATAAACCATAAACGTATTATCTGCTTGAAACACCATCCATTACCTGCATCCATGGCTTCCCGTTTCCCTGGGAGCTCAGAGTGGTTACTTTGTCGTTAAAGGGGTAGATCACAGGA
>NC_051406.1:9464502-9465153 GCF_015228065.2 Penaeus monodon
TCCTTTTCTAATTTTCTGCGGAAAGAAATAGGGCGGTACAAATTCAAGTATATTGCAGAATTTACTGGGAGTACTCGGGTTGACAGGTCCATTACAAAATGACGTGCTTGGCCTGAGAAACATTTTTCAGGTCACCGCAGAGAGTTTCAAACAACTCCTATTTTTCTCCGCTAAACGTAATTTAGGACCACAATTTCCCGCATTTTGAAACACAGCCCGTAGTCGCGGCGCTTCGAAGCTCCCCCTCCCCTGCTTCAAGACTCGGCCATTAAATCAGGCTGCCATTATCGAGACCGAGCAACACCTTTGGCATTCCCGTCCCTCGCAGATTTAATTCTACCGCTGTAACTATCCCAAATTAATGACAGAATGTAGCGGGTCTAGAAAGGGAGTGGAACGAGAGAGTAAAAGGTGATGAAAAGAGTGTGTGACGGTTGTGAGATTTACAGCTGATGTGAGGCGGAGATAAAACGTCCGTGCGGGTGATGTATGCGAGTCTCAACTGCAGCTCTCACCAATTTTTCACATTCAACAATTTTTCTCGTGCGCGTTTAGAGTGACATGAGAAGTGACTGATGAGGCAAAGGTACGAAGAAATGGACCGCTGTAATTTGTGATATGTGTACGTGTACGACAATAAATGTACATATA
>NC_051406.1:9465226-9465336 GCF_015228065.2 Penaeus monodon
TTATCGGTATGGGAATGTGTCTGTGTCTGTGTCTGCATTTTCCCATTTTAGGAAATGTCTGACTAATAAATACATAAGGACACACACGTACACAGGCATACATAACTATA
>NC_051406.1:9465375-9465508 GCF_015228065.2 Penaeus monodon
AGATCAATAAATAGAAACGAAAAAGAACCACAGAGAAATAAAAAAGGCAAACAAATAGACAGAGACAAGCAATCAGAGAGAACCGATAAGTAAGAAAGCCAGAATCAGGAAAGAAGGAAGAAAACAAAAAAAA
>NC_051406.1:9465697-9465935 GCF_015228065.2 Penaeus monodon
TTGTGTGGCATAATGTGAGGCAAAGTGATTCTTCACGTTTGTTGGGCAATGGCCCCGGATTGCATTTGCTGTTTGCCTTCCTCTTTTTCCGAACTAGGAGATTCTTGTTGATGATATCGGTTTTGCAATGACAAAACCGGCAAAAAAACAAACTTACAACCCTTTTCGACCTCCGTAACGTAAGAGAAATAAAGGAGGGGATAAGATTAATCTTGTCTCATGATACTCTGATTAAGGC
>NC_051406.1:9466318-9466406 GCF_015228065.2 Penaeus monodon
CCAATAAACTGAAAGATGCCAGACTAGTGGTTCCCAGACTTTTCCAGACTGCCCCCCCCCCCCTCTTACACACATGCGAACACACACC
>NC_051406.1:9466428-9466585 GCF_015228065.2 Penaeus monodon
AAATTGAAAACTACGAGGTTAAACACAATTATGTATTTCACAAATAAAATGTAACAAAGCTATGCATTCGTTAATAATTCTTATGTCAGTTTTAAAGGTATAAACTACATTTACGTGTGCTTTTACCTTGATGTTTATGGCATATTTCATTATTCAG
>NC_051406.1:9466609-9466979 GCF_015228065.2 Penaeus monodon
GCTTTCTAATGCTATCCTCCATCCCTCCCCCCCCCCACTACCGCCCCCTTATTCCTCACCCCCCCCTGGCACCGCCCACTTTGACATAAACAAAGAAAAACAACTCGTATATCAACATATAATCTCTGTCTTGCTAATAAATTCGATTTTTTTTTAATCTAAGATCGGAGAGAAGGTTTCAGGTGTTAAAGGCTTATTTACGTAATATTTTCAACTTTTCAAAGAGAGATGTTTTTTATTTTCAACTAAACTGTTTACGTTCTTTGGGATTAGGCAACTGACCTTAATCTTTCGAAATTCCATAGTTTGTGCTGTTGTTGCGAGAGTTTATCTTGATATAACATTCTCTTCTGTTCGTTTGGTGTTACTG
>NC_051406.1:9467374-9467644 GCF_015228065.2 Penaeus monodon
TTGAATATCTAAAATACGGTTCCTGGAAGCTCTGTTACGTAATGGACATCACATTATACGTGATGAGGAAAGGTGATTTTTCGAACTTGTTTGAGAGTCTTTGATGGCCATCGGTTACGTTTGAAATTGCTACTGAAATGTAAAATATCTCTTTGATTTTACTTTTTTTTTTTAGCCTTCCTTCGGTAATTCGGGAATCTAGGTCACCCTTCCTACCTCACGGGCTTGCCAATATCTCTCTCTATTCTCGCATTCCTTCGCGTTGCAGTG
>NC_051406.1:9468262-9468741 GCF_015228065.2 Penaeus monodon
GTCACGAGAAGGACACCGGCGCGCACTTCCGGCAGGCGTCCCATTTCCCGAAGAAGGAGAAGGTCGTCGGTGTCTGCGCGGAGGAAGCGTCGAGTATGCATGGCCGTGCGTGAACTGCGAAGAGAGGGTTCTATAAATGCCAGAAACGTGGGTCCCAGAAGAAAAAAAAAAAAGAGAAGAGGAATCCTGGAATCGGTTCGACAGCTTATGGGTTCCGATGCCCTTCCGCTTCCTTCCGGTGTCAGGAAGGGTTGTAGGTTGTCGTGTGATGTACACCGGATACTGTCATCTATAGTGTGTCACGAACCTGCAATCTATCTAGTGAATAATATCCCTCTGAAAATAATTGAAACACGTCATTGTCAATAAAAACACTTGGTTCAGGCGATTCCTTTGCTCTTCCAAACGTAGTTTTCATCCAACAAAAAATAATTCGACAAGTTAAGGGAAAGATAAGAATAGAGATTAGATAAATTAAC
>NC_051406.1:9469378-9469800 GCF_015228065.2 Penaeus monodon
CCAATGTGCTCGTTAATACGTGAACAATTCGGAAACCATTTGTTCTTTTGGAGTGCGAATTAGATAACCGGTAAGTTGTGTGAATAAGACAGCTGTTAATTTTGTTTTCATATTTTCTATGATCCTCACTAATCTACATTCTACATCCTTTAGAAGTCCTTTTTTCTCCATGTCACAAATGCAATTATTCTCTGGAAAACTTTTAGCATTTGTGAGCTACGTGGAAAAAAAAGATGTCCACTTAGATAATAATTTCATATATGATGTTTTGGAAAGGGAACCGGCAGTTAGGCGAAAATAAAAGAATAACGTTAATAAGGAATTAGGGAAAACGTATGCTTTTCTGTTCTGACGCCGGATTGTTAAGGTCAGCTGGTAAGTGTGGACAGACACTGCTGATGAGACCATCTTGTCATAAGGCT
>NC_051406.1:9469975-9470398 GCF_015228065.2 Penaeus monodon
TTAAGGTTCCATGTTCTGTCTAGAGAAACGCCTGCTTCGTCGAGATAATGTAGTTTTGTACAGAAGATTAGCGTGGCCGTTCTCGAATGTCAGAAGTACAACTTTGAGGTGTTAATATGTGAATTAGGAAGATTATGTGTGTTTTTTTCTTTTCTTTTTCTTTCTTCCTTTTATAAGAATTTACATAACTTCTCAGTATGATTCCTAAATGAGGTAGACTTTTAGATATGTTTACTATGGCTTTAAAGTGAGTTTTCTTTAAGCAGACATTTTAAAGTTGACTTTTCTTTACGGGAGGAAAAATAGACCACGTCAGCCATTAAGCAGACGGAGGTTTCAAAAAGACATATCAATTTATATTCAAGTGAATCTGTAGAATCTTGCAAGGTATATAGTTTTCTGTCGTTATGCCGATTGGTAACA
>NC_051406.1:9470421-9470597 GCF_015228065.2 Penaeus monodon
AATAATAAGAGGGGTTAAACAGCAGAATCTTAAATGGTAACTATAATGGAGATTATGAACGATTGAAATCTTACCCTTAGAACTATTTTTTCTTCTTTAATCGCAATTCCTCCTCTGGATTGTGTGTGTGTGTGATGTACAGCAGATAAGTAATCTTGACAATAACGACGATACGT
>NC_051406.1:9470621-9470701 GCF_015228065.2 Penaeus monodon
TACCCATCATTTCGTCGCACTTTGATCTTTTCTTGAAGCTACTGCCTCCCAACCCCGTAAAAAAGGACCACAGATACTAA
>NC_051406.1:9470957-9471239 GCF_015228065.2 Penaeus monodon
AATAAAAAAAGGAGTCAAGTCTTTGAGATTTTTAAAAAATAAATAGTCAAGGAAAGGGCATAAACTCGGACTAATTACCCACCTGTTTTCCATTACCTACCGGAGTCAGAGTGGTAAGTTCTGCCTGAGTCTCCAGTTTTGTCTGAAAGATAAAAAGTCGGGGATGAGTCAGATTCGTGTACCAAGAAAGTATATTCAGAACATATAATGGATACTGATATATTGGTTTTTGGATATTCTTAAGATGATAGCTAATGGATACCAAATTTTATCGGGTCCAAC
>NC_051406.1:9471506-9471711 GCF_015228065.2 Penaeus monodon
TTATCTTGGTTTGAGAAATTTTTAGAAAATAAAAACGAGAAAATCTAACGAAATACACAAGAATCACACAGTTAGGAAAACGGTTCTTAGATGCTTTTCAATTTACGAAAGGGAGAGAAAGGGAGGGAAAGATAATTTTCTTTCCCTCCCTTTCTCTCCGCAATATACCATTTTAGCGTCTCTTATGCATACATTTTTATCCTCT
>NC_051406.1:9471849-9472387 GCF_015228065.2 Penaeus monodon
CCCGTCACTCACACCACTTCTCTATTCATTTTCTTCTTTCTCCCTCCCTTCTCCATCTTTCCCTGTTCTCCGCTTTATCTTATCTTTCCCTGTTCTCCGCTTTCTCTTATCTTATCCCTGTTACTTGTTCTTTTTCTCTTCCTCCCAACGTCACTTCTTTATCCTTTTCTTCCATTTTCCTCCCTTCTCCATCTTTTCCTGTTATTCGCTTTCTCCATCTTCCTCTTCTTCTCTCTCTTCCCCCCTCCTTCCCTCCTTCCTTTCTTCCATGATTCTTAATGACGAAAGACCCCGGTGAGCGTCCATGCCCGTCAGCTGATCCATCGTGAATAACAAACGTTCCCGCAGTCAAACGTTTCCTGCACGCATGGCTGACCCGCGGCCATACTCGCGGTAAACGGGGGGAAGGGGGGGGGATCTTAGGTCATTGCGGTCACGGCCTTTCTGGTGGGTGACCTTTCTCAGAGGGGAAGTTAGGTGGATGGGGAGTGTGGGTTTGTGGGAGATAGCGACAAGTTGAAAAAAAAAACTATGAGGG
>NC_051406.1:9472697-9473012 GCF_015228065.2 Penaeus monodon
TCATAACACAAACAGAACCACAGAGACGACACACCAAAAAGATATTCTTTTTCTTGGACGAAATACAAACAGTGGACAGAGAAAATACAAGAGAATCGACACGTATACATAGCAAGGAGAGAGAGGAAATGCAATATCGTTTGAGCCTGACGAAAACACGGTTCGGGACGTCCGGTCGTAGCGATGTTTGAGGTGATTTACGCCGTCGTTCGTTTCGCCACAAATGAATTGCTCCGGAAAAGACACGGGGGGAAGGGATGACATTCTCTTGGCCCGAATTTACGCTTGCGTCAGAGGGCTTCGCGTGGGGAGTAA
>NC_051406.1:9473182-9473275 GCF_015228065.2 Penaeus monodon
ATAATAGTAAACAAATCGAATTATATTGACGTAAATATAGATACTGATACACAAATCGAGGGAAATAGAGCAATATATATGCATATGTGTATG
>NC_051406.1:9473476-9473882 GCF_015228065.2 Penaeus monodon
GGCATGCGTGTGTGTGCACACACACATTTATCTGTATATTTCCTTTTTCTATATTTGTCCTAGTGCCAGTGTTTCATACCATTATTCTGTCATTCGCTGCAGTAGCCGGGAGAACTCTCTGGAAAGCACGAAGATGCAAAAATGAGCGAGAGAATTCAAGAGTATATTCTCGTCTGTGGGCCGTTTCCTTCGCCGGTGCCAAGGAAGTGCATAAAACAAAGGCACTGTTCTTGCGTCTGCTGTTCGTTGTTGCAGTCTCTCACTTCTCCAGAGCCATATTCCCTTGTTGTTGTTTTTTTCGCTTTTCCCTGCAGTTCCAAGGCACTTCCCTGGCTCATTGCGTTTCCTTCACGGATCTTCACAGCGAGAATTGTCTATTGTCCAATTTCTACTTTTATATTCTTAT
>NC_051406.1:9474149-9474441 GCF_015228065.2 Penaeus monodon
ACAACAGAGTGTGCCGAAAATGTCGCAGAATCCGCCACATTGCACAGGAAGGTCTAACAGCACATTATGCGCCGTCGGTCATCAGTGGAAGGGCTAGGGGAGTACCTTCAGAGGAGCCGAGAGCCACGTTTGGAGAGGGCGAGGGCCACTAGTGGAAGGGGCTGTAGGAGTGCCACTGAATGGAGGCACCACTGGAAGGACTTAATGTTAATGCCTTTCAAATGTTCTGAGGCCATGGTTGGCAGGGCCGAATGGGTATCACTTGGACTGTTGAAATGCCCCCTCAGAGGCG
>NC_051406.1:9474667-9474992 GCF_015228065.2 Penaeus monodon
TTGAAAGTAGAAAAGGGCATTTCTGAAAGCGCCACGGGACACCAGTGAGATGTCCGTGAGTCCGTGAGTCACTCACTGTCGGAAGGGATGAGGGAGGATAGTGGAAAGACCGAGGTTCAAATGAAGAAGCGAAGGGTGATTCTAACACGGCGGAAGGTGTGAACTATTGAAAGACCGAGAAGGGTATCGTTGGAAAGGTCGACATACACGTTTGCAAGGGCCTAGGGTCATGAAGAGAGGGACACAGAGGGTACCAATCTAAGGTTGTGCTCTATCAGCAGGCCTTTGCGTGTCTGACCTTCCTCTCTCTTCATTCACTCACACT
>NC_051406.1:9475120-9475298 GCF_015228065.2 Penaeus monodon
TTCTGTTTATCTATCTCTCTATCACCACACACGTCCTGGTATCTTTTTAATAGTTAAAAGTACTCGCCACTCTGCTACTCTGAAGTAACTTTATGTTGATTCAACACAACTACCTCTTTACTCCGTACTCTATTCCACACCGTATTCATCAAGCATATAGCAAATATATATACATCTT
>NC_051406.1:9475491-9475993 GCF_015228065.2 Penaeus monodon
GGATCTCTCCCGTAAGACCAACCGTTCATTTCACTCTGTCCTTCCATTCCACACTATTGTTCATTTCATATTCCTCCGCCAGCATCTCTCTCCATCCCTACGTCCCTTCATACGCCACGTTCCTCCATCACATATCTGTTCAGCGCCAGTGGCTTTCCCTAACGAACTTGGCTAACTTATAACGAAGTTTCATTAACTCGCTATGTCTGTACCGTGTTTAGGTTGGACAGCGTTAAGTTCGCTTGTCGGGGAAATGAGTTCGGTTATGAGAGGTCGACGCACAAAGCCCCATTCTATCAGCTTTCCCCTTTAGTTATGTGTCCGAGGGAATCCGTAATGAGTGAGTGAGGGGTCGGGTGAAGCGAGCGAATTTTCCCAACGCGATTTTAGCTTCAGCATTCTGAAATGGAGAAGATGGTTGATGCACTGTATTGCGGACGGTTGGGTGAGCGCTGCTCCTCTTTCGCTCTTTCGCTTTTTCCTTCTGTTTATTCTTTTACTT
>NC_051406.1:9476081-9476207 GCF_015228065.2 Penaeus monodon
GCCATGCTCTTCTTTTCCTCTTTTACTACTAACTCTCTCACAAAAGCGCTCCTGCATTTCCTCATTCCAATATAGTCCTGTCGCCTCTCCCTTTCTTTATGAGCTTTCCACCCCTTGTCTCAATCC
>NC_051406.1:9476384-9476813 GCF_015228065.2 Penaeus monodon
TACTACAACGGGTAAAAATATTCGGCAGCCTCAGCATATCTCGGGAAATTGAAACCAGAGAAGAAGAGAGTTTGTCGCGTCATATAAACTCTATACTGTTCGAAGCTCTGAAGGATCATATAGAAATACGATTTTTTTAGAGCCTCATATTTCGTTTTACTGTTTTTTTTTCATAAATGTAAACAGAAAGGAACAGAAAAATTTATTCAGATTTGGCGATCCGAATTTTCAGGTGTGTGAATTTTGTGACGGAGGATTACGAGCCTACATGCGCTTGTGTGCGTTTTTTTTATGTATGTATGTGTGTGTGAGTTTGAATGCGTTTTTTTTTTAATAGAAGTTGGATTACATTTAATTTTTATTATAATGGGGTCTCATTAGGCGAAATCGATATTACTTGCATTTCCCACGCACGTACACTTATCTGTC
>NC_051406.1:9477230-9477349 GCF_015228065.2 Penaeus monodon
ACACACCCGAGCCCAGAGCCTGATTCGGTCCTTCCGCCTGCCCACCGCCGGGCGCTGGAGTCAGCAAGTAAATGCTGACGGAGGGCGAAGACTCCCGTTCCACTAGAGGCTTCGGGAAC
>NC_051406.1:9477836-9478235 GCF_015228065.2 Penaeus monodon
ATTCAGAGGAGGGAAAAAGAAGGAGAGACAGGAAGCGAAAGGTATAATAAAAAGAGAAAACGAAGAAAAAGAGAGATAACGAGAACGAAAACAAAGGGAGAGAGAAAGGAAGCGAGGAAATGTTTCAGAAGGAAAAGGGGAGAAAAGAAAAGTGATAAAGGGTAGAGAGCGAAAGGCCTCTAAAAAATGAAAGAAAGGAAAGAAGGGAGCAGAAGAGAACTAAGGAGAAAAGAGGTGAAAGAAAAAACGATTAATTAGAATTTAACCTTCGTGTTTTTTGTAAAGACGCATTTAGCGCGCGAGAAATAGAGGAGAGAATGGCCAAATTTATATGCATGATGAAACGCAGCAAAATGGGAAGGGAATATTATTAAGGCGAATCAACCTGGATTAGTCAGC
>NC_051406.1:9478539-9478620 GCF_015228065.2 Penaeus monodon
GAAACCAAAATCTGGCAGACTGAGAGGCCATCAACAGCCCCCCTCCACCTCCCCCTTTATCCCTCTACCCTTCCCCGTTAA
>NC_051406.1:9478660-9478923 GCF_015228065.2 Penaeus monodon
ATTCCCCAACCCATTTAGTAAGGGTAGTTAGGATTCTCCCGAGACCGCAGGATATGGTGTCATCGCTCACCATCAGGGTCCTTGTCGTCATAATAGGCTCTGGGGAGTCACCATAAAGAGAGTATTAGTCCTTCTGTCGTCTTGGGTCATTAAGAAAGAAGGTGGTTCTATTACCTGGCATCGGGAGGGGAAGGAAGGCGAGAGAGAAAGGAGTGGATGACACAAGCGCACATGTATATACATACACGCACGTACATGAGGAA
>NC_051406.1:9478991-9479519 GCF_015228065.2 Penaeus monodon
TCACTCACTCAACCCCACCCCCTCCCCACCCAGCAGTCAGTTCCCCACTTCCCCCAAACAAACACAGCTCCCCTCCCCTTCCCCCTCCCCCACACACACTCATTTACTCAGCTCCTCCCACGTCCTCCCCACCCCTACCAACACTCACCAACTCCCCCTCCCTACCCCTCAGACACACAAATGCAAATCTGTCAAATGCTGACGCGGCTGGGCTGACATTGCGCCAGGTGGTTGTTTAATGTTGCGGCAATACAGTCTCCACGAAGCGAACAAAGAACATGCGATTTTCGAGGACGATTTGAGTGGTAATGGAAAAAAACAAACTCTCTAACGACCTACTTTAGTGTCATGTCCTCTCGCTGCCTGATAACACAGGCCAAGAAATATTTAATCTGTCTGTCCATCTGTCGGACACGATGCATAAACACGAGAGTACTGCGGCATATACACACCCTGAGGTTTTATGAAAACAATGTTTGGCATCGAATCTCGTTGGGAAATCATCCAGGCCAAAGCCTTGTCACATTT
>NC_051406.1:9479787-9480265 GCF_015228065.2 Penaeus monodon
ATCAAACAAAATTTATAAATATAAATACATATCGAGAGAGCACATTACGATCCCTGTGGGTTTTACATACCGGCTCCCTGGTTCTAAACTGCAAACTCCCGAAGCATGGAGCGTTTGATTGAGAGCTGGAAGTGAGTGATGGTCAGACTTTATTGAATGATGTTGGAGTATTTGTCGTTAGCTGTCTCGACGATGCAGGTCTAGAGATTCAGCGGGAAAAAGATATGAGTAACTGTGATGTTTCTATTTTGGGACCGCATGGCAGAGGAAACTCGTCTTGTCTCGCTATTAGTTCACGCGTTTTACGCACTAACGGTGTGAATGGAAGCCTACAGTATAATGGTTGTTGGTTTTCTAATGGTGAGGGTAATAGCTGTGGTGATGATAGTAGTAATAGCATTAATAGTGAGGTTGTTAATAATGAGGAAGATGATAAAGATGGTGAGCAGCGGGAAAGATGATAGAGAATGGACAAGAG
>NC_051406.1:9480303-9480676 GCF_015228065.2 Penaeus monodon
CACTGCTATTACCGATAGACAAAAGACCAGTGGTTAGCATTCGAAACGAGAGAGAATACCTGGTTATGATGTTAGCATTATGTATATAATTATAGGATGCTTTAGAACCGGCGAGAATGAAGGGAAGAAGAATTCACATAAGATAATAACCAAAGAAAATGTCTTTTAGTGAGAATTTCAATAGAAAAATAACGTTACGTTTGAGGCAAGAAATCAGAGAGTTAAGAAAACGGGTAAATAGGGTTTCAAATTAGAAATGGGAATAATCATAGTCATTATAATGATGGTGAGTTCATTTTCACCGTAAATAGGCTGGCAACTGTTATAAGTCTCTGCCAATCATCTCATGAACTGATGTTTGTAAACTTATGTA
>NC_051406.1:9481141-9481360 GCF_015228065.2 Penaeus monodon
CAATCAATCCGCACTGCCTCTCGTGTTTTTAATCCTCTATCATAAATCCAACAACAGTGAATGCGATTATAATAACTAATAATATTAGTATACTCTCATTTGCCGACTTTCCAGGGTTCGTTATGGGTTTGTGGTAATTAAGTGGAATATGACGTGAAGTTAATGATTAACGATAGAATTAATATTTGTACTGTACTGGTATACAGAGGCAGTGACTGA
>NC_051406.1:9481606-9481960 GCF_015228065.2 Penaeus monodon
GCGTTTTAGTTTATGTCCGAGCATGGTGATATGACTATACAATTTCAGAAATGTTTTAGCATTGTGCTGACAGTCTTCTTCCACGAATAATCGCATTGGATTATATAATTTGCCCGAAAAGTTTTAAATGTCACAATCAAAACACTAATTGCGTCATGATTATAACAAATTATAGCGTTTTTTTTACTCTGTGTCAATATGGTGAGGAACCTGGTTTTCAAAAGTGCCATTAAAGGTTAGACCATCAAATCAAAGAAACATTGCGGTTTAATTGTTTAATATAATGATTATTATAAATGAGTGAATGATGAGCCTTCACCGTATGCTAGAATGACCTTGTTTGAAACCACGTGC
>NC_051406.1:9482010-9482356 GCF_015228065.2 Penaeus monodon
ATCTCTCTACTAGACTACCTGTTCATCTATTTATTAATTCACAATCAAATATCTATTATTTTTATTTGCTTGTCACCGGGATTACATAAAGAGTTCCTGATGTGATGGAAGGTTGTGTCTGAGTTGCCAGTTGTTTAGATTTAGATTCAGGGTGATGTTGGGAAACGTTAATTAATTATTGTAGAATGGATACATATCTTATGGAGAGAGAGATTAGGGTAGATTAGAACAAACGGCGGAGATTTGCGCTCTCTGAATGCTTTCTGGTTGTTGATATCTTTGTCATAGCGGCATTTATGTTATATTTCGATTATTACTGTCATTGCCTGGCATATGATATCCAATG
>NC_051406.1:9482488-9482659 GCF_015228065.2 Penaeus monodon
CTGATAAGCAAACTGTAGTATCTCATTTGATGTATTCAAGACTTTAACGTCTATTTCTATAACAGGGACCCTAGTGTCGAGTTGACTAAAGGAACGTTTTTAAGCCAGGCATTCTGGTTTCCTACTTGAAAGGACATTATAGTTACCGAATCTCACTCTTGGTTTCTGTTT
>NC_051406.1:9482753-9483145 GCF_015228065.2 Penaeus monodon
TCACCTGTACGAGTTATGGATGCATTATCCCACTGCCATGTCAAAAGTGATAATAATTTCACAAGAATTTATAGAATATCAATGCTATTTCCACCCGTAAAACGAACTTTTTTAAAATCCTAAACTACTACCATGCCAAAAGCATTAGTTATTTTCACAAAGATTTATAAAATCTCAATGATATCTCACCCTTAAAATCCGCTTCTTTTTTTTCTTTCTTTTTTGTTTAATCTTGAACGTGCAAACCTTGATAAAAACAATGGAAAACAAAATCAACGCATCAGCAGTGTCAGACAGTTACCCAACCACAACAAAAAGGAGGACATATCTCTCAGGCAACGAAATCACCGCCAGAATGCATAGAACATGATTTTATCGTTGTTGGTGCACCG
>NC_051406.1:9483326-9483522 GCF_015228065.2 Penaeus monodon
CGTGCGTCACCATGCTGCAACGTCCATCAGCTACAAATTCCAGGAAAGGCACTCCAATCCGGGAACTGGGACATAGGCTGCGGGCGCCGTGTTATTTCCAAATCCGATGTTTCCAGGTAAAATGGATGAATTCCAAAGGAGTATATTTAATGTTACTTTTACTCGATAATGTTTATTAAGCGCTAATGAAACGAAT
>NC_051406.1:9485049-9485299 GCF_015228065.2 Penaeus monodon
GAAATCTAGAGCAACATCAAAGTAGATCTCAATCGTAGATACGAGATGCCCCTCCCTAATGATTTCCCCCGTAATAAGCTTATATCAAAGGGCCCTTCGTAATGTGCTCGATAGGGCGTCTGATGCAACAGAAGTAGAAGGGCTTTAGTGTGGAATAATGGCACTGAAAGGAGGTTCTCGGAGCTTAGAGGTTATTGGAAATGAGAATTCAGGGAAAGGAAAGAAATTGCAAGAATAAAGAGGGAAATTA
>NC_051406.1:9485579-9485715 GCF_015228065.2 Penaeus monodon
TGACATACGAACACTGCCAAAAAATGCACGCAGTCACCCTCAACGTGAACACCTGCAACTTGAAAGCAATTTACCCTTCAACCATAATGTGTTCGCAAGCCCACTCACTGGGGCGTCTGATGCAGCAGTATTTTAC
>NC_051406.1:9486841-9487286 GCF_015228065.2 Penaeus monodon
ATTGGAAGTTTCCTCATCTTAGCATAATATACGAACAATGGCGAAGAATGCACGCTGTCGTCATCAACGTGAACACCTGCAGCTCGAAAGCAATTATAGATCGTTACGTCCATGAAACAGCTAAACGATAATATCCTATGCCGCAGTGGACAAACAGGTGACTGCATTTTGCTCTATAATTCTACTCGAGCACGCGAGTTTAGAATATATACAGGGTTGACAATCGAACAACACACGCAGAGCACATAAACACGTAAACATACGCAGGGTAGACACAAATTCACTACTGCAGATGAGGATTTAGAGATGCAGAGGTTTAGGTCAAGATGTGTGCAGAGAGGGGTGTAAAGAATACTTAATTAACGTCATTATGAGGTTTGTGCACAAATAAGAAATATATCTTTTGTATATAGTGACACTTGTACATATTTATACAAGCCTAAGA
>NC_051406.1:9487941-9488018 GCF_015228065.2 Penaeus monodon
ATATGTCTGTGCGTATAATTCTCAGTCAGTTATTCGTAAACAATTTTTGCACACACGCACACACACTAACACCACTC
>NC_051406.1:9488245-9488517 GCF_015228065.2 Penaeus monodon
AACGGATCGTCTACTCTATGTCCTGAATGGACTTGGCTGCTGCGGAAAGTGTCCTTTGTTCCAGCAATCACAGCCCTCTGGTTAATCTAAGGACCTCGCTCGCTTTCTGCAATCTCATTTCCATATTCGTTCCGTTCCACTGACAAGGAATTTAAGCCTTTGAATAGATGAAAAGATACCGTATATGTTGAGTTGGAAATGGTCGTAGATGCATTAATTATCTTTGCTGATGAGATGTAGTTCCTCACGTCATTTTCTTAGACATTTGACTA
>NC_051406.1:9488602-9488736 GCF_015228065.2 Penaeus monodon
AATTGTAAAGGTTATATTGCAATATGATTTTTTTTTTTTTTTATGTTAGATTATTTAACTGCATCGCTTCTGTTAGTCTTTCGCAAGTCTTTAGTAACTAGAACCACATTAGAAATCACGTTTGAAACAACCTT
>NC_051406.1:9489036-9489491 GCF_015228065.2 Penaeus monodon
ACAAATTTCCATTTAGCGTGTCCACCATTTCGTTACCACTCTTACGACTTTCACCTTGCCCGTAAAATCAAGTTCACCAAAACCCACATTTAATCAACGATCCTAGATAACTTAACCCATCCTGATCAAGATAATACATATAAGACATCCCGCGTGCCCCACCGCCCTCGAAATCGCTTCATTAACGTGGATCAGCTGACAGGATTGATGAGGCAATGTAGGTCGCAGACTAAGAGGGATCTGCAGTGATATATGGATATACACATATGTCTCGTTAATGATTATGCCAACGTGTGATATATGGAACGATTCGGACGAGGGGCAAGGATAAGAGAGAGAGAGAGAAAGTCACAAGATTTCATATTGTTCTAATGATTTCCTTGCGAGTGGAGGATGGATAACAGATCTGGATTAATTACTAATTAATGCCGGTCGCGTAAGTGATTACTTTAGCG
>NC_051406.1:9490792-9490858 GCF_015228065.2 Penaeus monodon
AACCTTTTTAATATATGAAATTGAACAGAATAGAACTTGGCAAATTGTGAAGCAATAAATAAGTAA
>NC_051406.1:9492472-9492990 GCF_015228065.2 Penaeus monodon
ATACCAACAAACGAATAACATATGCACGTAAATTACCTACTATGGAGTACCTTGTTTTAAATCTTTCTCTTTTTCTGCTAATTATTTGCAAATAAATCTGCATATCACTTCGAATTATATTTCGCTGCATGCGTAAAAAAATATTTCAGCCCAATAAATCCTGCATTTTATGTGGGATATTTGTTAAAGGCAATTGCTTCACGAATTGTACATAATTGTATTTTTAGCTTTCCAATTCACTGGAATATATTTAATGTTCGTGTATTATTATTTTCAATTGCACTGACGATTAACAAGTTTGGAATTGCTGGATAGATATTCCATTACTCTTTTTTTTCGGATTTTTGTGATATCTGAAACTGCATTTAACAATTTCATATATTTTATCCGCGTCTACTTTCTCAAATGTTCAAATGTTCATATTGTCGATTCAGTAAAAGATTTAAGAAATAACAGTTGTAACATATGATAACACTAGAATTTCACGTGACAATTCTGTTGCAGGGGATGTTGCAGGC
>NC_051406.1:9493191-9493519 GCF_015228065.2 Penaeus monodon
AAATGAATGACATTCAGATTAATTAGAGATCAAGGAGCCGTTTCGAAGAACACTAAAAATACAAGTAGAAAATCTATTTCAGTTTTATAGACCGAAGTATACGCGTCACTCTGTGTTTTTATAGATATATACATAAAAATAGACAGATATGTAGGTAAGAATATTATCTGTTTATCTACGGCTCCATAGATAAATAGATCATTTGTTTGTTTATTAGATAGATAGATGATTTATATAAGTCTCGGAAAAAATATTCTTTCTGAAGGTCATTTATCTTAGTTCTTTCTTTAGCGGGATCTGTTATTCGATTAATTGTCACATATATCAT
>NC_051406.1:9494670-9495809 GCF_015228065.2 Penaeus monodon
AAGAAAAGGATAAAAATTGAGAAAAGTAACCAATCAAAAATTTGCCTCTTAACATCCCAAACAACAATAAACATAAATGCCCATAGAATAAATAATTGAATAAACAAATCCGAGAGACCGCGTCTGATTGCAGGTTTCATTGCACATTGCATTCCGGTCATGACATTGCACTCCCTAGTCATGCAACTGAAAACACCTTCTGTTCTTTCACCGAACACGCGGCCGTCTTAACAGATATTTGCTGAACCTTTATACAAATTACATCTTTTTTTAGTAAATAATAATGGTGATTGTCAGACCATTTTATATCAGATTTTGGACATTAGTTCCGATAATCGACTGAAGGCCTTTTACAATGATTAAGAAGGAAGTTTGACATGATTATCGATAGAAATTAACAATGAACGGCGGAAATTTTATTATATCGTTGAAAGAAAAAAAAAACGATCGACAGGAAATCTGGCTTAATTACGCACAGAAAATCTTATTATATGACTGAGGATTTGTTCTAATCATTGACAGAAATCTGGTATGTTGATTGATAGAAAATCATTGATAGTGATCGACGAGAAAGCATTTCATTGATCGACAGAAAATACATTTTACTGGCCGACAGAAACTCATATTTATCGACAGAAAGCTGTCAAGCAATTTGTTTTAAAAAACTATGATTTTGATCGACATAAAAATCTATCATCTTGATCTGAAGAAAAAAATGATCTTGATCTATATGAAAATCTTGGTCGACATAAAAATTTTGATCTGAAGAAAAATCTATTATTACCTTAATCAACAAAAAAAAATCTGTTATCTTGATCAACAAAAAAATCTATTATCTTGATCGATAGAAAAATCTATAACGTTTACCACCAAAAAAAAAAAAAATCATCCCCATTAACAGAAAAAAAATCTATCACCATAATCAGCACAACAAAACAAAACAAAAAATCTATTACCTTGACCTACAGCGAAAAATCTATTACACAGAACATACCTGTCGCTGCACACAAAATTCCTCCAGTGCGCGCGCGTTGCCTCTTCCCCGGGGCCCTCAAGACGTACCATTTATTAACGCTGTAAACAAGGACTGTCTTAGACGATGCTGGAAAATGTCTTCTATTCTGGAGATCGCTTCGGGA
>NC_051406.1:9495864-9496096 GCF_015228065.2 Penaeus monodon
ATTCTGTCTTCGTCGATGCCGGAGAATGTCTTCTATTCTGGAGGTCGCTTCGGAGTGGGGGTGGGGAGGAGGGGGTCGTGGTCGAGGTGAAGGGAGGGGGGATCTTGGTGGGGGTGAAGGAAGGTGGGGGTGAAGGGGGGGTAGTGGTGGGGATGAAGGGGGTGCGGGGGTGGGATTCTCGTCACTAATCCCAAGGGCATGGCGTGGCAGTTTCCATTTTCTTGGGAGCCGA
>NC_051406.1:9496135-9496211 GCF_015228065.2 Penaeus monodon
AGGTTTGTGGGTTTTCTCTCTGTGTCTCTTTTGGTATCTCTTTCGGTCTCTCTGTCTATTTCATTCTTTATTTATT
>NC_051406.1:9496799-9496935 GCF_015228065.2 Penaeus monodon
CCTTTTCTCTCCCTCCCCCTCCGAGCTATTGAATAATGCAATAGACTTTTTATTTCAGTAGCAATCATCCTTCACATAAATTGATTAACCAGAACATTAGGTACATTGGATGCGTTGGGCCGCAAAGAAACGTCTT
>NC_051406.1:9497169-9497283 GCF_015228065.2 Penaeus monodon
CTGGAAGTAATGGATTCCGATAAGCGTTTCAGCTAACACATTCACGGTTTACTTTTGCACTGCAATTAACACTTAAAAACGCATTTAACTATCTACCTATCTCCTTTCTCCATG
>NC_051406.1:9497810-9498197 GCF_015228065.2 Penaeus monodon
GTCTGGGAGCTACCTCGTCCTTTCCCAACGTCAGTCCACTCTTGGCAAATCCATCCCTCGGTCACTTGAACTTCCAGCCAATTTTCTCCATCCTTATCACCGTAATTGGATACTTCTAGTCAGCTCCGAAATTAGCTTTCATTCTAACCCTCACTTGCCCTAATACGAGTCCCATCATGTATAATTACCGCGGAGGGAAAGCTGCTTAAACCTTACTAAGTATTTCAAGTTATTTCACATCTATCATAGTTTGACAATGTGAATTAGATTACTGAATATAGATGGTAATTATATGGCACCGTTAAGTCTTTCTGTTGTATTATGATTACATTTGTGTTTATAATGTTTGGGGGATTGGAGATGTACTGAAGTGGGTGTGACCTATTA
>NC_051406.1:9498924-9499077 GCF_015228065.2 Penaeus monodon
CGTCTTTTCCACTCCATTAAGCAGACACCCTCTCTCCGCCCCCCTCACATTTTCCGTCTCTGTCATCCCCTGCTTCTCTCTCGAAGGAGCGTGGGAGCTCGGCATCTGCTCTTCCAAGGATGTTGATAGACCCCAACCACGTCGACTGACTCC
>NC_051406.1:9499616-9499762 GCF_015228065.2 Penaeus monodon
CCAACACGTCAGAGACATGTCAGCACGCATCTTCCACGAACCTCTGAAGAATTATAAAGTATCTCAAAGACGGCCAACTCGCTCTGGGTCTCGGGGTCGTCCTCTTGAGTTCGTACAGTATCTTTTTATAATAAGTTTTGAAGTAA
>NC_051406.1:9501027-9501108 GCF_015228065.2 Penaeus monodon
CCACATGCCAAGAACACAAGATGAAATGCTAATAGCCCTTCTTAATTTGATGTCGAGTTGCCGATTAGCTGACAGGTAACA
>NC_051406.1:9501126-9501900 GCF_015228065.2 Penaeus monodon
GGCAAGCAAATAAGAAGCAATTACCTGATATTTGCGAGTGAAGTCATGTTTTATGTTTTTGTAATCGTTATTGGATTATTTCTATAGTCGTTATTATTTCTAAGGTCAAGGATATTATAGTTTTATTTAAATTTCATTATTTTCACCACTGTTGTTATCATTGACATTCTTCAAGGTCGTAGTAAAATCATTATCTTAAACCTATTCGTTAAAATAGCTGTGTTTATCATTACTATTGTTCAACATTGCTACTGTCACTAGGCGTTATTAGCATCAGAATTTGTTTTGCATCTTATCATTTTTGCCTTGAAATTCACCATCATATTCACTTTCATCATTTTCCGCGACTTTCAGCATAGTTTATCATAATCATCATCAATGTTAACACCGTCATTAACACAAACGCTTTTATTTCTCTCCTCATCCTTACTCTAATCACTATCGCAAGAGTCACAATCATTATCACCATTCCAAGAGACGGTATTGCAGAGCCTGGTATTGCAACCAGGCTTTGTTCCAGGAGATTCATGATTCACTCACTGAATTCTAAAGCCTTTTCGGTATTCTCAATATTTCACTGACGCTTTTATAAAGTTCTACCTGACGGTTTTATCACGTGATATTGGAAATGAATATTTATTTCTTCACATGTAATATCGGTTTCGCGCAGAGGATATTTGCTGAGAGTAAAGCGTATAGTGTACCCCAGCTGTTGAGGGTCGGTGGTTGCAGGAGGTGGGAGGGAGCGTTTTACAGTGTGGCATACGTGTGTAC
>NC_051406.1:9502350-9502418 GCF_015228065.2 Penaeus monodon
ATGTAAAGCGAGCGAGGTCCTTAGATTAACCAGAGGGCTGTGATTGCTGGAACAAAGGACACTTTCCG
>NC_051406.1:9504331-9504491 GCF_015228065.2 Penaeus monodon
TCCCGAAAGCCTCACAACAGGGCTATAACCCGGCGCTCGACACACGGGTGATGGAGGAGAGAGAATTCCGAAATCAAATCAGGGCTTGTGTCAAGGGCCCGCGTGTTCAGGGCGCAGGGAAGAGGGCTGACGTGGTGGCCGCATGTTTGCTTATTGAGGC
>NC_051406.1:9505246-9505350 GCF_015228065.2 Penaeus monodon
ACTTCCTCTTCTTCAATATCAGGTTCGATTTTTTTTCCTATTTGTCATGTCATTTCCTTTTTTTAGGGGGGGGGAAGTAATCATATTATCTACACTAGATGTTT
>NC_051406.1:9505829-9505975 GCF_015228065.2 Penaeus monodon
CGGGATAATAAGTTTCGGAGTCTTTTTCTTTCTATCTTTCTTTCTTTATTTATTGTCTTTCTTTCTTTCGCATTTCCCAATCCTTTCATCTTTTTGGAATGACGGAAGAGAGAAACAGATGTTCAAACAAAAGAAAAAAAAAACTT
>NC_051406.1:9507292-9507431 GCF_015228065.2 Penaeus monodon
GAGAACGAACGTCGATCATAAACATTTTGGCATCTGGGTAGGACAGCCTTTGTCTACGATTACCATAAGGATGTTTTGTTATGGAGATGTAACCGATGAACGAACCTTAAAGCTGTGTCCCTGGTCGCGACGGAGGAAG
>NC_051406.1:9508118-9508243 GCF_015228065.2 Penaeus monodon
TTAGTTTGTAATCTACAGAAGAATTAAATGTTAAATGTTTTGCAAAAGCAAAAGCAAAGCTTGTGAGTTATGAAGTTGATTAGGTAACACTCACGCATACAGAGATATATGCACGTATGTGTATT
>NC_051406.1:9508372-9508477 GCF_015228065.2 Penaeus monodon
CTTTCCATTCCAGTATGCAAATAAAAGAAATGCGTTTATATTAATCCCAAGCAGAGAGGGAAAAAATCATCAAACGAATACATAAAACATACACGTAAGAAAGAA
>NC_051406.1:9508542-9508614 GCF_015228065.2 Penaeus monodon
CAAACGTACCGGACACAACGAAGAGGAGACAAGGAGATTACAAGAGAAAAAAAAAAGAGATGTCACGAAAAG
>NC_051406.1:9508653-9508730 GCF_015228065.2 Penaeus monodon
CGACTTCGCACTCAGTGTAAGAGCCCTTTAGAGGCATGTCAGAACTCATTTCGGAACAGCGGAGGTTGAGGTGAAAT
>NC_051406.1:9509981-9510737 GCF_015228065.2 Penaeus monodon
CCTCCTTCCCTGCCCCGGTTTGCGGGCGCGTGGGCGAGCCTTGTGCCACGTGGAGGAGAGACAATGAACTCTGACACACTTGCAAACTCACGTATCTCCTCCAGCGCCTCATTATATTTTTTTACGTTTCTCTGTCGGTCTTTATCCTGGAGGAAATGAAGACAGAAATGGATTTAAAGAATGCAGAGTTATAAATTCAAATTCGAATTCATCTCATTATCGCAAGGAAGTAGTGCATGCCAGTGTCAAGGTATGGTATATGTCGACGGAATTAATGTCAATATCCATAATGAAACTAGAATCGCAACACACACATGTAGACATAATCATAGGAAAGTCTTTTATCTTTAACCCAGACTTCGTTATTTAAGATCATTATTCCTATTCAACGAAAAAAAAAACATTCCCTTTATCCACGTTCTTCAGAAGAACTTCAACCGTATTTTGTATGAAGTTAAAGACGTCACCAGATCACATGTTAGACGGGGAATGCAGTCACTGAACGTAAACAAATGATCAGACGCTTAGACGTTGCCTTCAGTTGAGATGATGAATGCGTCCGAATGCCTGCAAGGAAGATAATGTATGAGATGGCGATTCATGATAGAGAGAATGATAGATGGAAGATAACACTGAGCTGATGAAAGCCCAAATACTGGCTCGGGTGCGATGCTGCTTTGAAAGGGGAAAACGTTTTGACTAACAAACTGAATATAATGGAAAAACCTACATGTCTCTGGAAGAATTGCCAGGATT
>NC_051406.1:9510941-9511160 GCF_015228065.2 Penaeus monodon
AAAGCTTTAGGCATACAGTTATCATGTCTTCTATCCATTTACTGCAAATTCAATATTTAAATTTATTTTATCCGGCCTTTCTTTTTGCTTTATTTTCATGTATATTATAATGTATATTTCCCCACATCTTTGATAACTTGATTTCTGATAATTCCCCATAATAAAGTCGGTAATAGTTAGGGCGTATTAGTTATTATCTGTGTTTTATATGTTATACAT
>NC_051406.1:9511435-9512093 GCF_015228065.2 Penaeus monodon
ATTGCAATCTTTCTAATTCTTCGTACAATCGGACTATACGTTTCCTTCTACACTTAATGAAGCGCTAAACATTATTCCGAAATCAACAATTCCTCAAAAAATTTTGAGGTGAACCTTGAGAGAATATTGTATCGTTGCCCGGGATAGATCCAGGGCCTTCACAGGGTCTATATCTCGGCCCTGTTAATCAAACTTTACGGATGCAACTTTAACCTCCCACTCTGCGAGCTTATCTTCCCCTTTTTTGCCTGCTCTTCTTCTGCTGTTCTTGATGGTGTAAATTCTGATCCTCTTTCCCCTTTACTCGTGATTTCGCAAGCTTCTATAATTTCTCCAACTGGTTCTCTTTTCGTAAATGAATTTCTTATGACGAGGTCAAAGGGTCTGTTTGTGTTCCGATGATTCGACTTAGCGTATATGTTTTTCATTGAGCTTTCAACTTTCGTCAATAAACTCGTACTCAAACTCGTACCCTCCTTTTTTTTCTAATATTTTAAGACCAAATAAAAACTTTTCTTTAACCTGAAGGCCACGGATGATAGAACACAACCAGGAATCCTGCTCAGGTACCGCTAACACTTTTCTTTCGAACAGAAAGAAAAGTGCTAATCTATGTGCTAAAAGTGCTAATCAAACGAGTGCTAATCTATGTGCGGAT
>NC_051406.1:9513588-9513914 GCF_015228065.2 Penaeus monodon
GCAAGCCAAATGACAAAAGTTCTCCTTCGCCTTCAACGTGTCATTATAATTTCAATCATTCTTAGCATCAGCCAACAGCACAAAGAGACATACGAATCAGTCCGAATCTTTACCAGGAAAACCATTTGGGAAATAAACGATTTCTTGACACGTGGCGCAGTCTCAGTCGCGGAAATTCAATCGTCGATTTTCTTATCAAGTTAAAATACCGAATCAGTATAAGCTGCAACCTTTCAATCCCGTTCTTTATCTTCCTTATCGTCTTCATTCCATCTCGATATCCAATAAATGTCAATTTGCATTCCTCTCTGGAAATTGCAATTGGT
>NC_051406.1:9514236-9514320 GCF_015228065.2 Penaeus monodon
GCAGAGCAAATACAAGAAAACATCAAGACAAGGAAGAATGAAAAACAAAGAAAATAAAGAAAAGAACTGAGGTACCGTTTTGCT
>NC_051406.1:9514474-9514986 GCF_015228065.2 Penaeus monodon
CAGCAGGCGTGTGGGCGTGGGCGCGGGCGTCGGATCACCATCGGTGTTTGTGCTCTATCGCGCCCTCATCCCGAGTACCCTAACGACCGCCCTGGAAGCTGTCACGTGACCTCCGGGGTTTGTGACGCCTTTGCCCGTTTCTATAGCAACGATCACGTGATCTGTCTGGATGAGTGTCACGTGGCTTATCGGTGTGTGTCGTTTCGTTGAGGGGGAAGGAGGGAGAGAGGGAGAGGGGTGAAGGAGGGAGGGAGGGGGGAGGGGTGAAGGAGGGAGGGAGGGAGAGGGGTGAAGGAGGGAGAGAGGGGGGAGGGGTGAAGGAGGGAGGGAGTGGGGGAGGGTGAAGGATGGAGGCAGGGGAAGGTGTGAAGAATGAGGGGGGATGGTAAAGGATGGGGGGGAGAGGGAGGGGTGAAGGATGAAGGGGAGAGAGGAGGGGTGAAGGATGAGAAGATGAGAGGGGAGGAAAGGAGGGAGGGAGGGAGAGAGGACTAAAAGATGGCATGAGATGA
>NC_051406.1:9515021-9515191 GCF_015228065.2 Penaeus monodon
AAAAATAGGAGGCACGGAAGAAAATAAGTTAGGTAGATGAAAAGAGCAGACAAGGAAGGGGAGAGAGCCAGAGAAGGCCAGACATACGAACAAATAAAGAATCTCAAAAGCAACTGCATCTTTAAACAAATATCCTCACTACGAACACGTTAACAACACGCCACAAAGTA
>NC_051406.1:9515731-9515968 GCF_015228065.2 Penaeus monodon
AAGCCACAATGACGTAAATCACACCCGAACAGAACGATAAGCGACAGTGAGGATAGAACGTTGCCTCTCTCCTCCTCACCGCACTTGTGAGGAGACAGACTCGCCGGGGAAGGACAAAGCTCGCGGGATTTATAGATAACAATTTTCGCTGGATAACAATGCGGGTCATAATTCCGCTTTCTTATTGGAGAATCTCGACGGTGGCTGCCATGCGCTGGAGAATTGGGGGAATTCCGT
>NC_051406.1:9516326-9516550 GCF_015228065.2 Penaeus monodon
ACCGCCCCCCCAATATCCTAGTGCCTTGGATGTTAAAGATATTTGTTTTTGTTGATGATATAAAACAAAATCTCTCTACTCAGGAAGTAATAATTGCAACCAAAGAAAAGTGTGTTATTTCAATTTCCAAAAGAAAATGAAAAACCAAGCAAGGAAAATGAATCTTTTGAGAAAAATAAAAGAAAAATAGAACGAAAAGAATTGCTGTGTCATGATCATTTTTC
>NC_051406.1:9517604-9517876 GCF_015228065.2 Penaeus monodon
GTGTCCCCTTGCCAGCACCCTCCCCTCCCTGCTCCCCCTCCCCCACATCCCCACGACCGGATCGCGAAGCCGCTGGACTCGCCCACACACCCCGGCGTCGCGTCGTCCTCCCGAACCGCCCGACGCGCTTTATCAACGCTGTGATTGATCCTCCAAGGACTCGTAAACTGCTCCCTCCGGCGGCTAAGGACGGGGCTGGTCCTTTATCACCCTTAGGTTTATCGACTTTTTTATTCCCGGAGTGAACTCTCGCTGCACTTGAGGTTTCGTCC
>NC_051406.1:9518184-9518409 GCF_015228065.2 Penaeus monodon
ACCCTCAGCATTGGCGGACTGTGGACTCAGCGGCCAGAGTCAAGCGCTTCAGACACAATTAATGGAAACCGATATAATCCAAAAGTCTTTTGAAAATGCGGTTTACGGATTAGATTCCTCGTGATTAAAAGGGTATTGTGTGGCCGTAGATCAGTCTTCTCCGGATCTGCGCTGGAAAACTTCAGTGTCTCTTCTAATGAATTTCTGGTCTTTAATACTGGACAA
>NC_051406.1:9519004-9519197 GCF_015228065.2 Penaeus monodon
CATCCTTTCCAACTTTTTTTCCCCTTCTCTTTGACTTTCTTCCTTTTAAATATCTTCCCTTCTGTACCTACTTTTTTGTTTTGTTTTTTCTTCGCTTCCTCTAAGGTCCATGTGTCCTGCGAATCAGAGAAAGATAGAGAAACAGAGGATTGTTTTTTCTTTTCCTTTTTTAACAAGAGATAAAAAAATCTAG
>NC_051406.1:9519234-9519319 GCF_015228065.2 Penaeus monodon
GGGGGGTGGCTGTTTGGTTGGCTGTTTTTTCAATATAGTTGCCAACTCCTTCCATTAAACATATGATTTTTATTTTTATCATTTC
>NC_051406.1:9520559-9520736 GCF_015228065.2 Penaeus monodon
TTTCCACTGATTTCACGGGCTGTTGCGCCTTAAACAGCAAACGCAACCCTTTGATCTGATTTATTCCAAACTATTTTTTTTCGAATTTCCGAGCGCGCCTTATCTTTGGTCAAGGGATAGTTATTCATATATATACTTTTTTCGTGCGAATATGTGTGGAAAAAAGTTATATAGAGC
>NC_051406.1:9521523-9521731 GCF_015228065.2 Penaeus monodon
CCCCGACTGAGCCCTCATCCCAAGCACCAGTGGAGTCTGCCGTCGCTTCCGCCTCGAATCCCTGGCTCCGCCCCTTTAAGCATGCCTTGAGGGATTATCTTCGCGAATCTGAATGCGCTGAAATACACGGCGGCGACGGGAACTTGGCGGTTTAAATCTTCCTTCAGCATCAGTGCCTTCGTGTCTGAGAAGGAAAAGGAGTAATCTC
>NC_051406.1:9522753-9523071 GCF_015228065.2 Penaeus monodon
AAAAAAAAAAAAAATCCGGACACCAATTTATTTTTTCTTTCGAATTCTTTTTTTTTCCAAATAAGGAGAAGCTTCGAGAGGACGAGCTCCTTGAAACGACTCTTCTCAAAACGTACTCAAAACGAAAAAAAACACAAAATTTCCCCGTCTTCCTTATCTCCTAATGTTCTGAAAGACATTAGAGAGACCTCAAACTCCCTAACTCGGTTTTGTTTTCAACTGTGAAAATCTTTGTAGGAAAAAAAAGGGGGGGGGGGTCGGGGAAGGAGGAGGGAAATTTCCGATTGTTTTTTTCCTCGAGCGGGTTGATGCCGACTC
>NC_051406.1:9523095-9523722 GCF_015228065.2 Penaeus monodon
GGGGGGGGTGGAAAGGGTGTTGTCAGTGTTGATTTTTGTGTGTGTTGTATTATCTTCCGAAGGGTTTTAGCTATAGAAATAAACTATAAACTCTAATCTCTTTTTTTTAGATATCTTTTTTTATAGAATTGTATAATTGTCGAGAGAGTACCTTTCCCTTGTGTAGGAGATTTTCATACTAAGGTGCGTCCAATCTCAGAAAAGAAACTCTGGCAACTCACCCCAGACTCTGAAATACTCTGACCTATCTATTCATATTCATTCTAATCAGCTGACACTTAATACTGACGTCTACGTGCGTCTGGACTTTTTACAACTTACGTACGATATTGTCATTACCTTTACATCAGTTTATTACATTTTTTCTCAAAAATGAAATAGTTAACAAAACGTATTCCAGATTTTCCTCTTCCGTAATTAGATATAGTATAACTATTATTTTTTAATTCTCTCATTTCCAGTAATATTTGGTTTGGTTGTTTTATTGCTATATTTTTTCATATTACGAAAAAATTGTATTCTGTTGGTAATCACGCCTTGCTTTCTTTCAGCTGTAGTTTTAATGATGAGAAATGTTTGGTGAGAAGTTTGTGAAAGAAGTAAAATGTCCCGCTCATAAGGACTGGA
>NC_051406.1:9524143-9524350 GCF_015228065.2 Penaeus monodon
TGTTATATCAATTTAAATATGAACAAACCATAGTATATCAAATCAAATTTCGATATGGTGCAGAAGGCGCCATATCGTAGCGAAAGGCACAAGCAAAGTGGCCGCATTGTGTAAAGTGAACACAATGTGAATCTGCCTAATGTCTTCATGTATTTATGTATTTTCGTATACATGTGTGTATTTACATTATAGTACCTTATTTTCTTC
>NC_051406.1:9524689-9524973 GCF_015228065.2 Penaeus monodon
CTTTAAATAAAGGAAGACTTACAAAGGAGCAACTTTTGTGGGATTTTCAGGATTTTCTCCGAGGCGCGTGTGGCTTGGGCTTTCTGTTTCCGGCTTAAACGTAGCTTTCGTAAATGGAGTTCCATTCAACTTTTCATTAGCTTGCGATTTCATTTCTGTCACTGTAAATCCGAGGGGAAAGCTCACTCTTAAATCTTTACGTGTAATAAAAATTAGATGTGAGAGCGTCGTTATTTACCAAATTGTGATTTTTAGGTTTATTTGTTTGAGAAATTATTTAGTGA
>NC_051406.1:9525318-9525481 GCF_015228065.2 Penaeus monodon
TATTAACGCGGCTAGTGCGAGTCGGCTGCAAGCTCTGCTCCCCAAGCTAACAGAGACGCAGTTTCTGCCTCTTAAAAAGGTGACTTTGACTTTAATTGTTAATGTATCGTCATTGCATTGCTGTGGTATGTTGCCCTTTGCTTAGTGATGAAACAGACCTCTT
>NC_051406.1:9526612-9526948 GCF_015228065.2 Penaeus monodon
CTTTACCTCTCACATCCCTCAAATGTCTTTACTTGGGCGTTACACATTTGACTAACATCGGATAAATCATTGCTCTTCCCCCCACACAGCTCGTAGATCACATGAACAAAGCAGCTATGCCAGAGGCTGCAACATGCAAAGCTATTTCGATACGGCTAACAACCTCTTCCCCGTGAGTGGTTGCAATGAAGGGTTGATGGAAAACCCACGTGCTTTTACATTCACACGGACAGGATCATTAGCATGACTGGGCGGTATGTGTAAAGTTAGCAATAGCTTAAAGAATTTGTTATGTGTCCAAGCCTAGGCGTTGTAACCATTTGTGCAGCGGCTGTG
>NC_051406.1:9527659-9528395 GCF_015228065.2 Penaeus monodon
CAGAGAACTTATCTAATTAGGAAATGTCTAAGGACGAATATTAACTACCAGGCAAAGACAGGCATCCGGCATTTGCATTCGGGGACAGGAGCGTAAAAGGGGCGGTCACACGAGTGATTTTTCATCGATATGTCGGAGATAACTTTAACTTTTCCACTTCCCTCGTCTTCCGTATTATGCACTACTTGGATTTCAAAAAATAGTAGACGATATGTAGTTTGGAAATCAACAACATAAATAATGATATTCAATGTATATTGTATTTCATATCATATTTTCAAGTGTTATTTGTTTGTTTTTTTACACGGAAATCCATTTGAAAGTATCCGTGACGTTGTCATTGTTTATATACGCGCGTTTTCCAAGTTCCACAAAGGAGTTTGCCTATATTCATCCCCCAAACGAAGTTCTTGCGGCAGATTATGATACACACTTTAATATTTCTTCTCTGCAACTAACAACGAACCCACATACGTTGTTTTATTAATCGTTGTGCTTCAATTTATACAGCAGATGACCTGCGAGGAGAGCCGCGCGGGCAACCTTCGGAGCCATGTTTGTCGCTGATATCAAGCTGATAGGCATTGGTTCGCTTCGCCCCGTGTGACCAGCAAGTTGGGAAATCGCCCACAGGGTAACATCCAATGGCGGATCATATCACAAGCGGGTTGGAGAAAAAAACGCTCGTGTGACCGTGCCATAAGCCAGACTCAAACAAGGTCTATATAAGTGTGTG
>NC_051406.1:9528485-9528850 GCF_015228065.2 Penaeus monodon
AAGTCAACGACGTCATACGGTGAGGCTGAGAACGTGACTAATGTTACGCCAGTTAGATCAAACATTACCAGATGAATATTATTGATTTTCAGTGACATAATCTGCTTTTGCTGACAATCCGTCACACACATAATACTACTAATAACCAGTGCATTATTACCAATAAAACTATTCATCTAGTTAGTGTCGACGTAGAGAGAAAGATCCCTGGTCGTGGGCGGTAAGAGGAGGTGAGTAACTGACGTCCCGAAGGTGTGGCTAAACAGGAGACTAACGGGTGGATCTTGCAGAGCGCCAAAGGGGAGCAAGAGAACGCTGGATAAGCTAGGTCCGCGCGCATTGAGAGCTGGAAATGGACATTAAAG
>NC_051406.1:9529847-9530040 GCF_015228065.2 Penaeus monodon
TTATTAGACTGGGCCAGAAAAGAGATGACCTATCCCAGGTCGGATGAGGAATGTTGCCTGTTTAGCTTCTTTACAGAGATTTGTTGAATGATGTGGAGGACGCAATGGCTTCGCTTGTTCTACGATGAACAATGTATCAGACAGTGGATACAAGAATTATAATATAACATAAATCAGTGGAGGGCAAGAACGG
>NC_051406.1:9530422-9530872 GCF_015228065.2 Penaeus monodon
GGAATCCGCGAGAAGACGCTAACGATAGACGTTAAATGTAATTATGATATTCTTTTTTTAAAGTTGGTTTATAAATTGTACAAGAATAAAATTAAAGAATAAGTTCTGCTATGCTGAGGCTTGTATCGTTTCGTAGATAATATTTGTTCAGTGCTCCTTTACCCTCTCTCACATGCTGCATATATAACAAAAATAAAAATTCGGGGTATCCAGTAGCCTTCAGTTATTCCCCATTATCACGCCGAGCACCAACATACAATACTGTAGCAGCTGTTGCGTCTTATTATGTATAATGTATCAATTGAAAGGACTTTACATATAACGTAGGCAGCATACTTATTCTCAGCCAATTTTTCACAAAGCTCACAAAGCTATACATCAATGGCCATCCAAATTTAGAGCGATGGTTCATTGGTGATGGTGATCTTATATGGTGGCTTTCGTGGAAGG
>NC_051406.1:9534432-9534528 GCF_015228065.2 Penaeus monodon
AACACGAGTTTAGGTTGAAATTCATGATGGATAATCAGCGGCAGCATAGCAACAGGATGCGATACTAATATATTATTAAACGTTAGAGCGTAACGG
>NC_051406.1:9534675-9534996 GCF_015228065.2 Penaeus monodon
TACAGTATTAAAAAAAAGGAAAAAATCGAAAAAACTATGAAAATTAAGATGCCCCACGCCCTCCGACCCTGTAAACCTCCCCTTCTGCAGTAGTTACCTTCGCTGGAAGAGCCAGAGAGTCCAGGCCGCAGTTCTCCCGCCGGCGACCCAGACCTGCCGACGGACACCTCACCTTTAAGCATTCGGAGCGGCCGTTCATTGTTCCAGGAATTATAAAGCATAAATGAGCTATTCATTATGCAGCGACGCTGAATATTCGTCTATGATATGTCAGCGTAGGAGGCGGGTTGATGTGGCGTCATCTCATTGTTGCTATCGACT
>NC_051406.1:9535091-9535252 GCF_015228065.2 Penaeus monodon
GCGGAATCAAAAGGCCGGTCGTTCTATCTACATATCTGATCCGTGTCGTGCGCTTTGATGGGGTTAACACAGCGTGAGAAAGGATGGAAAAGTGTGTTATATTCGTAAGGTGAGAGTGGGGTGCGTGGTTCCTGTGCGTAAAGTGAGAGAGTTCTGTTTGG
>NC_051406.1:9535759-9536073 GCF_015228065.2 Penaeus monodon
TCCTATGCATATGGTGCGAGGACAGTGTGTGTTTCCCGTGTCAACCTGATACCATTACTCCCCGAGCTCGTAGCAGACTGAACGCTTATACGCACTAAAGTTCGCATCAAACAGAGGCGTCTTAAATTCATTTTCGCGTTCATGAACACTGCATGGAATTACCTATAATTTTGTTTCTTGGGGGACAGCAAAGTAGTCTTGTTGTCTAATAAGCTACTTCTTTTGTGGATGATAATGAAAAATGTTATACTGTCAAGGAGTTACTGACGTCACATCCATACATTCAATGTAATATTCTTTTCCCTTCCCTTATG
>NC_051406.1:9536223-9537199 GCF_015228065.2 Penaeus monodon
ATCACACTCACAAAAAAAAAATCCAGCGCCATTTCACGCGGTGGATCAAAGGTTCGTTGTCGAATAAAATCAAAACGAAACGATAAAAGAGAGTGATAAATAAATGAAGCAGTAGGGGGGTGGGGAGTGGGGGAGGGTGATAAAATGGAGAAAAAATATAGAATTTTTTTGGGGGGAAAAGTGTTTATGAGACGTTTGATTAATGCAGACAACTTCTCTAACGAGGTAGTTGGTGTAGGGTCCATAATAAGTACCTCGAGTGGTCTTAACTGCCGTCTTACCTCTCCCCCCTTCCTTTATTTCTGCCTTTTTCCTTCCATTTCCCTTTCTCTCTTCTTCTCCCTTCTCCTTTTTTCATTCAGATCTTCTCTTCATCCTTCGTTTCTTCGTTTCTCCCATTCTTCCTCTTTCTATCCTTCTCTCCTTCTTCCTCCCCTCATCTCTTCTCCTCTTCTTCTCTTTCTCCCCTTTTCACTTTTCCTCTTCTTCCCTTCCTTCCCCTCACCCCTTCCCCTATTCTTCCCTTCCTCCTCTCTTTTCTTCTCCTCTTCTTCCCTTTCTCCCCTTTTCTCCTCTCCTCTTCTTCCCTTTCTCCCCTCTTCTCCTCTCCTCTTCTTCCCTTCCTCCCCTCTTCTTCTCTCTTCTTCCCTTTCTCCCCTCTTCTTCTCTCTTCTCCCACCCACCCTCCCTCTCCTTCACGCAGAGCCAACTCAGACACGTGGAGGAGGGGGAAGGGGGGAGGGGGCAAAAAGGGGGGGAGACTATTAGAATATATATTAGGTGTGAAAGGAAGTTTTTAGTTAAACATCTTGAGAGAAGGGAAGGATTTAGATCATATTTAAGACTGTAATATTGTAGGCGTATTACTAATACTGTTTAATATACTGACATTTATGATAGCAGTAATTATCTTGGTGTGAATAATTACAACTGCTTATTTTCTACAATATGTTGAAGAGTCTCATTATCTTATAAC
>NC_051406.1:9537306-9537992 GCF_015228065.2 Penaeus monodon
TTCCGCATCAAAGCTCGTCTTCACCACAAACAATGCTATTATTTTCTATCTCATGATAATCATTACAATCAACACCATATCTCAAAGTAAACAAACTGGTTTATTTTTCTCTGGTAAATGACTCACCAATTCTGAAATCAACAGACGATCTATCACACGTGACTTCATAACTGCGTTCGAAAGCGTCGTTTCATTTTGCAAATAAATTTTTTTCCGAATATAGAGCGGTTTTGTGATGTTCATTTCGCTCGTAACAAGAATGATGTGTTTCGTTGTTCATCATTTATGTGAATTGCGTCGGTGATGTTGGTGTAGGTTTGTTAATGTCATTTTACTATAATAGGGATGATTTATATTGCTTGTGATATGAGCAAGACAGTTATTCAGATTTTAGTGACATGGGAAGAAATATAAATCTCTATAATAGTTGAAATTCTAATACTTTTAAAACATAGTAAAGAAATTAAATGAGCCCGTAAAATAATTTGAAAACAGTAATATCACAGGAACTATCAGAAAGGAATTGACAAAAGTCTCGCAGCTCTTCAATACCAATACGGAAAAAAAAAGTTTTTTTTTTTTTTAATAAAATAAAATCCACAGGATATTTTGCAGGTACTCAATAATCCACAAATCATCCAAACCATTACGGAGAACAACGTTTTTCAAAGAAACGTTACACACAC
>NC_051406.1:9538151-9538313 GCF_015228065.2 Penaeus monodon
GGTCATCGACCAGGTCTAAGGTCATGCATAGACGTCGCCGCTCGTGACGAAAGAAGGCAGGTCAACAGGTCAAGCGCCTCGTAATCCTCTTTTCCACTTCCTTCTTTCGTTTTGTTTGGCCAGGCTGTCATTTCCCCTTCCTAATGAAAATGAAAAAAATAC
>NC_051406.1:9538409-9538643 GCF_015228065.2 Penaeus monodon
GAAAATAAAATAACAGAAAATAAAGAAACTATTCTCTGAGAGCCGGACAGAGCCCCAAAGAGTCTCTGAGAGTCCCACAGCGCCCCGAAGAGCCAATGAGAGCCCCACAGGGCTCCACAGAGTCTCTGAGAGCCCCAAACAGTCAATGAAAGCCCCACAGGTTCCCACAGGGCTCCACAGAGTCCCACAGAGTCTCTGAGAGCCCCAAACAGTCTATGAGAGCCCCACAGGTTC
>NC_051406.1:9538674-9538899 GCF_015228065.2 Penaeus monodon
CCACAGAGTCCCACAGAGTCTCTGAGAGCCCCAAAGAGTCTATAAGAGCCGCACAGGTTCCCACAGGGCTCCACAGAGTCCCACAGAGTCTCTGAGAGCCCCAAAGAGTCTATAAGAGCCCCACAGAGACCCACAGAGTCTCTGAGAGCCCCAAAGAGTCTATGAGAGCTCCGCAGAGTCCCTCAGAGCGTTGTTTTTCATTCAATATCTGTGAGAGGATTTGGG
>NC_051406.1:9541001-9541074 GCF_015228065.2 Penaeus monodon
TTTAGCAGAAAGTTGAAATTAGAAATAATTTATATCTTCAAGAGTTTCCTTTGAAAAGTAAAGAAAGGGGTAG
>NC_051406.1:9541153-9541240 GCF_015228065.2 Penaeus monodon
CGCGCAAATGAAACTTGTTCAAAAAGAAAAATGATAACCATTCGCACTGCTACAATTATTGGGTTTTTTATTTCCGCCATGTTAAGA
>NC_051406.1:9541851-9542038 GCF_015228065.2 Penaeus monodon
ATCTTCTTCTTTTCGGGAAGTGGGGGGGGGGAGTTATGTTGAAATGTGCCTTTTATTTTACAGACAAATTCATTTCATATCGCCTATTTCTTAGTTACAGATTAAATAATACTGTAAACTGAAAAGTTTTAGAATTAAGACAAAAATGCACACGAGGAAGACGCTCCGGAATCAAAAGCGAAATTTG
>NC_051406.1:9542087-9542204 GCF_015228065.2 Penaeus monodon
TAGATAGGCCTATTGTCCTACTGGGAAACGTGATATTGGAGCGAAGGGGGCTGGAGAACTAACACGGACTGTGATGTAAACAGTTAGTTGGTGGAGGTAGGTTCTTAGTTGAGCTAC
>NC_051406.1:9542520-9542821 GCF_015228065.2 Penaeus monodon
GTTATTGTGTAAATATCATCAACCGCTGTTCGACGATTCCCAATGGGTCTTGACACCCGAGCCCCTTTATTGCCTCCGGGTTTAGTTCCTTAACTATCACGTTCCCCCCGTTTGAGCTACAGTGACTCATCACACGTTTTCTCTTACGTTTTTCCTCGTTTACTAAATTCCAATAAGAGGAGATGGAGGAATCAGAGATGATGGGGTCAAAATTTTTAAAAACGAACGGATATAAAAACCTATTGTTGGGATGTCCGTGGATGTCATGGTAATGGGTAAGTAGGCAGAGTTTGTGAGGATG
>NC_051406.1:9542847-9543418 GCF_015228065.2 Penaeus monodon
ATCTTCACTCGTTACTGGTTTATTGTTGTTCTAATCGTTCTTCAGTCGGTCCCCAGAAGCGCTCAGATCACAGACATCATACATATGCGTATAAAACTTCTTCAACTGAAATATGTGTATAAACTATTTTTTTTTTCGTCTATAATGATACTGTAGATGATCACAACATTATCCAAACATAATATCATTGATATTCATAATATGACTGAAGTTTAACTCCTATCCTAACACCTGTTTATAATATAATTCACGTCATTTTACGCTTGTCGCCAGTTCGCCAATGCGCAGTGTTTACCTACTCTCAGATCGTTGTATCTTCAGTCGACACTCGGTTCAACTAGTCTCCTGTGCTGGTTATATTACAGTAACGATCAGGCTGGCTCCAAAATATAATTGTAGTGAAGTTCGGTATCCTGCACTATTTTATCTTATTTTATGTTAGCAAGAGAGGAAATGTGAATTTTAAATGAATATGGGTCAATTTTGGACACGTGAGAAACATCAGGATTATTTACAGCGATTTACAGACATTTCAAAAATGTCGCCAATCTGCTGTGTATGTGTAGTGTTG
>NC_051406.1:9544680-9544934 GCF_015228065.2 Penaeus monodon
AGTAGTGTTAATAGTATATATTAAAATATCTATTCGTTCATTATCAGGAAGAAATCTAAACAAAAAAAGTATTATGTTTTGATATTATAACCACAAAAATAATGATCTTAAAAAAATGAGATCATACATAACTGATTTTAAATATCCCCGAAGTAAACACAACAGGGTATGGATAACCAACACGCCACTTCAGACTCCTTACAGAAAGGATAAGCTTTTATCAGGTCTGGTCAAAAGGGGGTTGTAATTCTTGG
>NC_051406.1:9545175-9545507 GCF_015228065.2 Penaeus monodon
CTCAGTCCAGATCCTAACAACGCCTCCGCTTCCAATTATAGGCAGTAGATCAAGAAATATGACAGGTTTAAGTTTAATAAATGCCAATTTTTCGTAAAATGTCTTCGTAATATGACAAGTATTGATATATGGCCCGGCTGTCAGCTGTTGCATGAAATTCAGAATTAGTCGGGTTTTTCTCTTTCTTTTTTGTCATTAAATGAGAATTTTCTGCGTACTTAGATTTAAGAGGGCAATCTTGTCAGTAATAAATAATCGTTGAATTTGTAATGCTTCCGTTTTTAACTTTTATGTTAGGCAGGAAACGAACTCAGTGAGAGGTAAAAAATAAC
>NC_051406.1:9548013-9548984 GCF_015228065.2 Penaeus monodon
CTGTGGTTGTGGTCACAGAAATAACATACAATATGTTCACATGATATTATTCAAAGCATTTATATCTTCTCTCTAATGCTTGGAACGTTACTTAGAACTCATCCGAAACTTAATGAAAACCAATCATATCCCACATGAAATATATCCAATTAAAATCACAATCCGGTAATCAGAATGTCTTTCTGGTTATCCGACCAAATAACTGAACTGGAATTCAATTATCGTCAGGATTCAGGGGCAGATTAATTACCTTTATAAACAAGGAGTAATGACTTTGGATCTGGCAGCTTCTAGTTATTACTTCAGATAAAGCGACGAAACGTTTTTGGGACACAAACGTTGATATTGTTTCGAATTCACCCGATGAAAAAAATTTGGATACACCTGATGACACGTTTTCGGACACATCTATTAAAATTGTTTCGAATTCACCCGATGAAAAACTTTTGGATACGCCTGATGACACGTTTTTTTGTTTTTTGTTTTTTGGACACAAGTGATGACAAGTTTTCGGACACATCTATGAAAATTGTTTCGAATTGTTTCAAAAATACACAAATGACACATTTTTTTAACACACCCACGACAGCAAATTGTTATATAAACAATTTTATAAAAGTAAATAATATAGATTCCCGATTGATTAAGTACACTTCATAGCATTGCTCTTTATACATACTTTGCAATAATGATATGAAATTCTCACTTTTTTGTAAAGGTACTTAATACCATTAAAGAGGATTTTCACATGATTATTCTATATGAAAAGGTTTTAAAAAAATACACATGTATTTGACGGCTATGATATCTATACTCTATATTTGCCTTACAAAAAAATAAAGGCATGACAGGTACAAAAGGATTAACAAAACAAAAGAATTCATTACAGTATTAAAGCCTCGATGAAAAATAATAAATTGCATATGCTGAATAAATATAAACACAGTAACTTGTACAAAAATAAATAAATA
>NC_051406.1:9549427-9549626 GCF_015228065.2 Penaeus monodon
TATTTTTATACACATCCTTAATGGAAAGAGAACACTACTACATGACATTTTGAATCCAACTAGAATCCTCTTCGGGTGAAAAAAGAAACTATTTTCAGCTCTCTCATCTGGCTTCTCGCTTCCCCATTGCATTATAAAGTCAGTTTGTGTTATCAACTAACATGATAATTATGTCTGGTTTAAATTATTATTGTGTTAG
>NC_051406.1:9550000-9550685 GCF_015228065.2 Penaeus monodon
AACATTATAAAATAGAAATATGAAAAGTAAATGAGTGAGGAAGAACGTTTAAAATAATGAAAGAACAACGGAAGCCATAAAGAGAAAATAATGAAAATAAAACAAATAACAAATAAACAGAAACGCAAATAAGTGAATAAGTAAATAAATAAGGAAATTGATAAGTAAACAAACATATCGCAAAATAGCACAATAAAAACAATGAAAGAAAGAAAGAAAAAAATTAACAAAACCCACAACATCAAAGTAATTATAGAAAAAATATTAATAAAAAACATAAAACATAAAAATAACACAAAATAAAACAATAAAAAAAACGCACAAAAAAGCATTAAAAAACAATTATATATTTTTTTATAAAAACAAAAATAAAAATAACAATAACAAACAACGAAAGAAAGAAAAAAGAAAAACTAAAACCAAACAAAAAAAAACATATTAAAAAATAACCAACAAAAAGAGAGAAATGGAAAAAAAAAATACAAATGAAAATATGTCACAGCAGAAACGCGGCAGAGAGAGCGAGAGCAAAATTATTCCAGCCGCAAAACAGGGCGTCGAGTACAAGCGGAGCATATTACATTGGGGAGGGAAAACTGGTGAAAAATAAAGATTGGGGAATAGAAGAGCACATGAATAAATGGTAATAAAAGTGTAGTTTCGAAATGTATTTAAATTGTATGAA
>NC_051406.1:9550731-9551882 GCF_015228065.2 Penaeus monodon
CACAACACATGAATAAATTATATCAAAAGTGTAGTTTCGAAATGTATTTAAACTTCATAAAAATTGTACTACATATAATGGAGGTAAATATGAGGAAGTATATGAAGAGATGATATCTAAAGAGCAATTTCGAAATAGATTTAAAGTTATGTGAAGGAAATTATTATTATAATGTTTATAATTACGTTGAACAAAAACAAAGTGCATGAATAAATAGACTTTAATGAGTAGTTTCGAACTGTGTGGAAGTATGATAGAATTTAAGAAATCACTGTAATTAAGGTAGAGATATGAAAATGATTATTGGAAGGTAATTATAGTGCACACACCTACGTTGGCAGTTTTAGTAAACACATATCTACTTTAACACCTTACTTCTATTGTCTCTTTAATCTATAAATCTAATAAACTGCCCTCATCTACCTATCATAACAACACGCAATAGTAATGATTAATATTATACAATACTAACCATAGTGATGATAAAGCATACATGACATTATTACTAATTGGCAATAATAACAACAGTAAAACTAGTTGAAAAAATAATGTACGTCATCTGCCAAACAAATCCAGTTCCAAAATATTTAATAAGTCAGCCACATTTCTTTTACGTTAAAATCGTGTATAAAATCCTTTTTGTCCCCGGGACTGATGTTCTCCTGATGCCATATGCCACCAGAGAATCCAAACCTACCTTGTTTTTTTATCATTATTATAATTATCGCGCGCATTAGCCACTTATGAATTATAAATTACAAATCAACGAACCTTTACTTTTTCATATCGTAAGACCAATAATCTCCCCTGATTCCTTTTTTTTCGATAAAATTCAATTATGCATCTGAGGTGTCGATATTTTCCGCTTCTGAACGCAAAACTAAAAACAACGCTGTATTGTGTACGGTACATGTTTAGGGGTTCTCTACCCCTAAAAATACATAATTAGGAAACAAATGAAAATTGTCGCCATCAAAACCTTAGCAAATTATTTAAGGGTCGCCACAAAAACCTAGCTAACTTTTCTCAAAGTCATGGGTAGCGCAACCGTAAATTTTCATCACAATCCTTAACTGTATAATCGTACTTTCAAACCAATTAGTTGAAATAAAGTAAACGTGGCAGGTAACATTGTGCTTCCCAACGCCAGA
>NC_051406.1:9552452-9552804 GCF_015228065.2 Penaeus monodon
CTGCACATACTACATGCAATACCCTGGTGCCAGGTGATGTTTGCTTTGCTTACTTTTACTTTAAGTCATCTAAAATAGAACTGAAGACAACTTGTTTACCAAAATAACATAGACGGACAGTTGACCAATATTTGCGGTATCAGTAAATGAAGTTGTCAACATTGCAGCATGAAATCACTAACCTTGTATATTGAAGACAAAACAACCTTGCCCCCAATCCTTGCTTTCTAAAAGTTTGTAATTTGCTTTAACTCCTTTGAAGGAGGTTAACTTTTTCAGCCTTCTTTAGCTTCGTCAGCTTTGGATATATAAATTGGCTCCTTAAAGTGCCAGCATTTTATAAACATAAAGA
>NC_051406.1:9553291-9553499 GCF_015228065.2 Penaeus monodon
TTTCTTGAAATTCCCTAACTGGAAAAACATCAAAAGGCCGAAGTCAGTCACTTGAAGTAGGACAGAAAATTGAGGAAATGTCAGCCGCCCCCAAACACCGCCTGTAAACAAGACTGAGACACGAGCGGTTGCGAGCCAGAAGGAAACTCTGGAAGGAAGCTTGTTCCTAAAACTGATTAAAAAAATGCTATGAAAATTTAAGTTTTCT
>NC_051406.1:9553762-9553884 GCF_015228065.2 Penaeus monodon
CGAATATAACACGTACAAATACCTTTCATAGAACCATCTGGTTTCGGACAATACAGTACATCTTGGGTAAAATGTTTCTTGAAATTTAGTCACGTATGCTACATTGAAAAGAATGTAATTCA
>NC_051406.1:9556056-9556192 GCF_015228065.2 Penaeus monodon
AATTTTCTATATTATCACAACGCCTTTTCCTTTGTCAGGTTTAGTTATAATAATGTTATGGTCATTCTTTAAAGATTTCAAAGCGCTGTGTTTGGCTTTGCTAAAAGATGGTAACCAATGTCTCTTTCTCTTTCGC
>NC_051406.1:9556508-9557769 GCF_015228065.2 Penaeus monodon
CTTCGGTGTATACCTGCGCTGGAATGTACAAAAAATAAAAGCCTCTGAAATGTAAATAAAAGCCTCTGAAAACAGCTGGTATCACATAGTTCTCGCGATGACTGTTCGTGAAGTAATGCCATATTTGGCTTTAGAATAAGTTTTGATGACCTAATCATTACCCCTGTATAAATGGAAGTCTGCGCCTGATGTCCACACAGTACCATTCACGCTGTTTAACGTGTGTGGTTTCGCCAACCTCTTGCAATGGGAAAGGGAATGTTGAAAGAAGCGGTAACAACATAAGTGCTATGATTATCAGATTATGTGTGATGTGCATTTGTTTCATGATGATAGGCCATATTTCTTTCAGTGATTGAAAAAAGACTTATTCACGTAGTTTATTTGGTTGTCTCTGTTAAACTACAGGCAGTGTACACATCGTGTTCATGCCATTTGTTCGGAATTATGCATGAATTGTGCACATAGTGATTTTACTTTTTATTGTTTTTTCTAAGCATAATATTTTCTTTCATAGAGAGAAAAAGCGCAGGCTGCTCATCGAGGAGCTTATATTGCTGCAATCACCGTTGTTATATTATCCTTATATACACTATATACACTACACGTTTTTAATTTTGTTTTACTTCTTTTCACAGATATTGTTGCCGTGATTACATAACCTAAGCATTAATTTTGTCTTATCTTAATATTATCTTTCCCTTTTCTCATTCCAGGCGCAGGCCAAGAAGAATACGCATGAGCAGAGACAGCAAGCCGCGAGACGAGACGGCGAGGCAGGCGGCGCAGGCGGGACCGAGAGAGCGGCCAGGGAATCCGGCTCGAGCTCCCGGTCCAGCTCCAAACTTAGAGCTCAATGCAGCGACTCTGCCGTGTCCGGGGAAAAGGTGCTCTATCTGCCTCGACCCCGCAGACATCAGGTAGGGCAGAGTCACGTGCGCTCTACCAACCCCGCACGAGAGGTAAGGTCACGGAGAAATTATGTGTTCATGTTAGCATAGCCTTGATTATATTGTTTTTGTTTCATTTCTTTTTGTTATGTGGAGTTACGTATATTTATCTCTTATTTCCTACAGTGGCACTGTTTTATCACATGTGATTTGAGGTCCATACCTATTTTTCTATTTTTGGCAGAGACACGACTGCAGCCGCTCTAGGCAATACCTGGCGAGGTTGGCAGAGCATCCAAGGGACCCCCCTTGCTCCAGGAGGGAAGCCCGTGGGAGAGTTAAGCCGCGTCGCCACTGACACCGAACTGGCG
>NC_051406.1:9557811-9558012 GCF_015228065.2 Penaeus monodon
TGCCCGACCCCTCTATCCACGGCAGCGAGCGGAGGCCACTTGGCGTTAGCGGGAGGACTCTGCTGTGTAATGCGAGCGTTTAAAGAGACATACCTATTCGTGTCGATATTGTTACAAACGCTTAATTGCTAACAGAAAGATCTCGTTTTTAAGAAGTGAGCCTCTACCTCTAACAAGAAACATGATTAGTGCAAATGAAAA
>NC_051406.1:9558059-9558915 GCF_015228065.2 Penaeus monodon
ACCGTTCTTTAACGTCTTTTATGCCACCTAATGTTCTACCCGCGCACCTCATTCATCACTCACGGGAAAATTCGTCATACCAAATTTTCTTTCTTTTATATCTTATAGTACTATGTATGATCTTACGACTTTAATTAATGTCAGTCATTTAGCCAGTCGCCCAAAATGAATATTCGATCCAATTTTGTTTCACCGATTAAAAGTTTACCCATATATTCCTGTCTTCTCGCATGTAACATATTCAGATTTAATATCCGTGTTGCAATTATTAATTTCTGTGAACATACAGGATATAATTCTCTTTCTTTATTACATTTACTGTTTTTACTCATTTTGTAGTAGACTATTTTAACCAAATAAAGGCAAGAAAATAGCCTTAGTGTTTCGTTGCTACCTTTTCCTCACTTCCTCTTTTCATGATCTTGAATAGAATCTGCAAATAAATTCAACTGATCAGTGTCCATTGTTTATACTTTATAAACAATGGACACTGATCAGTAAATGAACATTAAATCATGTTCATAAATGATTTATGAATGACCTGATATCATCTAAATCGTAAAGTTACATTAATCACATCGATTGGAAGTACATTAATACGAGAAAATATCTTAAAAGAAGGAGCTAGAAGATTATTTGACGGTGTTGAATTTTGAATGATTAAACATACTGATAACACTTACCAAGAAAGCAAAATGATTTTAATTCATCATAAAGATTTTCAGGACTAAAACCTTGGGGTAGAACGTTCCTGACATTAAAGATAATAGTTTATTCACAAATAGAAGATTATTTGAGTTAACAATTGTTAATTTCACGAGTGAAAATCATAGATAAAGTAATTCAAAGTAATTTC
>NC_051406.1:9559461-9559609 GCF_015228065.2 Penaeus monodon
CTTACTATGTGTATATGTAACTTGAATATTAAATCTGAATATATGTATATCAGTCGTACATTATGCGGAGATTATTTCATCATGCTGGCAACCGGGCGCTCTTAACAACCTGCCTACATCAGTTATGCAGGATATGAATATTTATCAG
>NC_051406.1:9560009-9560400 GCF_015228065.2 Penaeus monodon
TTCGCTAATTGATATTTCATATTTCGTTCCACAGAATGGTTTTCAGAAATGAATTCATAAACCGATACGAAGCCTAAATCTGGTTCTTAATGATCTTGGTCATTAGTGCGACTCCAGAAGGTAAAAGCGACCTTATAGCCAGACACCATAAAGCTCTTATATTTACCTGTCCCATCTAACGAACCCTGAGTAAACACTTCTTCAAAGACATCTTATCAAGTATTTATGAAAGCAGGAAGCATTTTTTTTCTCTTAACTAAATACCTTTATATGTATAAATATGATAGATGATGAGCTGGCTTTGCCCTCACTAACGATGCTTCGGGTCTGTCCTGTTTTGCTTCAAAGTCTCGAGTCGACTGAAGGCCGGATGGAGGAGGGAGGAGAAAGC
>NC_051406.1:9560554-9560790 GCF_015228065.2 Penaeus monodon
CGTGCTTATCGATGTGCCACTCTTTTCCTATACCCAATCAGCAGATTAAAATATCCCTAAAGGCGTATTTCGATCACGACAAAATCAAAATCCGTCGGCGATTACGTAATCTAATCTCAAGCAACCACAAACGTGCATCATGATTTTCTCTTATTATTTTGTCTTCCTCGTTCTCCCCTCTTTCTCCTCCTTCGCCTTATCCTCACCCTCATCTTCATTCTTATTCTCCTGCTCCT
>NC_051406.1:9560924-9561263 GCF_015228065.2 Penaeus monodon
AACCAACTTCCCTCCAAAACAAAGCAAACCCACAACGAAAACTGTAGCATCCCAAAACCCGCAACCCCCCTACCCTCCCCTATCCCCCCCCCCCGCCATCCCGAGAGAGGAAGCCCGTCCCTCTCCCTTCGTCTATGTTTCTCCCCTCGAACGGAATTCCCCGAGAGCTTCATCAAAGCCCTTGCTCAGCTTCATCTTCCTCTTCCTTTTGGGCGTCTTGGCTTCCTTCCAGTGAGCTCTCAGGACTGACCACCGCGGATATCTCAAGGGACATCCTTCGCGCCCGTCCTGCACGCCCATGGGATCGTCCTAGGCCTTCTAATCGGGTAAATGAATCTC
>NC_051406.1:9561308-9561773 GCF_015228065.2 Penaeus monodon
TGATTCATTTTCATTTTGTTTTCCCTTTGCTGTCGGTGCCCTTTCTTGAGACCCTAATGAAGCATCAGATTTTTTTTAATTTCTTTCCTTTGAATTAATACCAGCATACAGTAGGTTTGTCTTCCTTTGACTTAATCCAAAGAAAAAACAGGTTTCGTTTCCTTCACATTAATCCTAATAAAAAGAAGGTGCCTTTCCTTTGAATTAATCCCAATATACGACAGGTTTATCTTCCTTTGACCTAATTCTAGTAAAAAAGTAGGTTCCTTTTCCTCTGACTTAACCCCAATATCCAGCAGGTTTCTTTTCCTTTGAATTAATGTCAAGATACATCGGATTTCTTCAACATTTGATAAGCTCTAATACGGAAGAAAATTATTTGAATTAATCACAAGATGTCAATTCTTTTGATTAACTCTAATATACGATTTTTTTTATCGGTCACAGCATACATCAATGTGGATT
>NC_051406.1:9561969-9562409 GCF_015228065.2 Penaeus monodon
ACATACAGCAGACTCCTTAATATCTACCGTACTTGTTTCTTGTCCATAATTAAAGAACTTCCTATTTTTCCGTATTGTATTTTAAGTTTTTAATTTCCATGTATTTCTTCCTCTCACTTTCTTTCTTTTGCCAGATTTCACGGCATCCATTTTTGTCTTACTTTCAGTAGTTGTATCGTTTTATTTTCATACCTTTGTTCTCTCTTGTTCTCTCTTGTTCCCCCTTCCCTCCTCCTCTTTCTTGCATATAAAAGGATACAACACTATATAAAGCTCCCTTCTCTTCTTAACTCAACCCCTTGTATAAACAGGATCCAACACTATATAAGGCTCCTTTCTCTTCTCAACTCAACCCTTGTACAAACAGGATCCAACACTATATGAAGATCCCTTCTTTTCCCGCTCTCTTTCATATAAACAGAATACAACAATCTATTATT
>NC_051406.1:9562436-9562880 GCF_015228065.2 Penaeus monodon
GTCACATTATCACACTGAAAACGCGCGAACCTACTGTACACCGGGAACGTTTCTGAAATGCAATATCTAAGTTTGCCATCCGACAGAGCGAAAATAGTCTCTGAAAAATGTTTTCTACCCTTTTATCAACTTTAATAAACTTGAGGAGAATATAACACCGAGTGGAAAGGTGAAAGGTGATTGGTTGAAAGCGAGAAAGATTGACGGATTCTTGCGTGTTGTGTGTTGGCGAAGAGGAAAGCTGTATAGAGGGCATTTTTACTTTTAATGATACCAACAGTTTTTTCAATTTTTCCATTGTTATTAGGCAAACGCATATAGAAATGTACCCGGAAGGACGCACATGCGCAGATACTTTATCATTACACGATAAGGCAAGAAATAAGATAATTAGGTTTGCTAGGTACGCTGTTCATCGCTGGGTTGATATCTCACTTATTATTA
>NC_051406.1:9563901-9564112 GCF_015228065.2 Penaeus monodon
GCCTCATCCCAGCCATGATAGTTATTGCACGCCAAGGATATCCGGCGCACCAGGTGAACGCTAATACAGGCAAGAGGGAAGCTAAACCGGTGCAGTTTGCCCGAAGAGCAACATTGCAACATCAATCAGGGAAGTTGCGTGATAGGCAGCTGCCACTCAAAGACATGGAGACGGGAGTGGAATTTTTTTTTCTTCTATTTTTTCGTGTTTT
>NC_051406.1:9565905-9565987 GCF_015228065.2 Penaeus monodon
TAGTTCATGCATTGTCTAAATGCCTCTATTTATATCTTGAAGAGAACAGCAAGACAATAGTAGAAAGGCAAGCAAACAAGGG
>NC_051406.1:9566097-9566175 GCF_015228065.2 Penaeus monodon
TACGCCTCTTCTCACGTGTCGCTCACTTCCAACAACATTGCTAGTGATGAGCTCTTGTCTGTATTTTTATCTCACCAT
>NC_051406.1:9566683-9566804 GCF_015228065.2 Penaeus monodon
ATGGTCAAAGAGTAGCAATTTCGCTGGAGGATCTTGTTCTCGAGGGACACTTCAAACCGGACTGTTAGCTGAGCAGAGAGGGGAAGGAGCATCGTCACGAGAGAGGAAAATGGGTTACTTT
>NC_051406.1:9566985-9567287 GCF_015228065.2 Penaeus monodon
GGGTATGAGGCGTTGGTGTTTGTATGAGGGAGTGAAGGGGATGGGGTGATGGGGTATAGGTCATGAGGGTGAGGGAGTGAGGGAGGAGGGTGAGGGAGGAGGTGAGGGGTCATGAGGGTGAAGGAGGGGGTGAGGGAGTGAGGGAGGAGGGGTATTGGTCATGAGAGTGAGGAAGTAAGGGAGGGGGGTGAGGGTGAGGGAGTGAGGGGGGGTGAGGGAGTTTGGGTCATGAAGGTGAGGGTCATGATGTCATAAGATGGGGTGAGGGAGGAGGGGGGGGTAAGGGGCGTTGCTCATGAGAG
>NC_051406.1:9567560-9567682 GCF_015228065.2 Penaeus monodon
CTACCGCCTAAGTTTGGCCACATTTTCACCCTAAGTTCCCATCTCTCTCTCTTAAACTATCATCTCATAACTCAACTCAAGTCTTTTCAGACGCGATAATTGGGAACTTATCGACATCTCAA
>NC_051406.1:9567717-9567939 GCF_015228065.2 Penaeus monodon
CTGCTCTTGTGTCAAACACGTAATCCTTTACCAACAACAAGAATGTTTTTGTCTAATTAAACATTATTGAATGTGTAAATTCTTGTCTTTCTCCCTTTGACTTTTATGAATATCAACTATCCGGATGCGCCTCTAAGGAAAGGCATCCAATAGACTGATGAAGCAATATAAAACATTTTACCAATATACTTATCCAGCAGAAGCCGTCAAAGGAATATCATC
>NC_051406.1:9568221-9568515 GCF_015228065.2 Penaeus monodon
TGTCTCCGATTTCTCGTGTTTTATCAAGAACTAAAACTTTATATCCCGACTACATATCAACTAATGCAAGAATTATCAGAAATAATTTTCGATGACGCAATATCACTTTTAGATTTATCAAGAAAAGCTAATCCAGACAAACAGATTATCCACATGTTGATATGTACGATGATTCATCCAGGGAGATTATATCCACACGAGGCAACGTGAATAGCAATCTCTGCCTCTGTACTCAGTTATTCCCTCTGTTCGAGTTGACCGTGTCTGCTCGTGTTATGCGCTGGTTGCATTTTG
>NC_051406.1:9569175-9569260 GCF_015228065.2 Penaeus monodon
CTCATAAAACAGCATCCTTTCATTTCAGTAATTGCGGTTTTAACTGGCTTTGTTTCTTTTCTGCTTTAGTTGTAGTGCCGGGAAC
>NC_051406.1:9569308-9570296 GCF_015228065.2 Penaeus monodon
ACGACGGCATGTGTGTATTTGTCCATGCGTGCGTAAATTTATTTGCTCATACGTGCGTGCATAAATAACTAGAAACAAACACCCCTCTGAATACCAATCGCATCAGGCAAACGAGCGAAAACAAACACCTACCCTCTTTCCACGGCATCCCCGCGAGCACTAGTCGGCTTAAAATCCCCCGCCGACAGCGCCACTCTTGCCTCCCGAAGTCCCGGATGTCGATAAGGATAATTGCGCCATTAGTCAGCAACGAGCAGTATTTAGGTGCTGCTAACGACCACATGTTTTCCTCGCGAAGATATTTTCTCTCCGTTATGACCGCGATGGACAATTTATCTTGTTTCTCGCCGGAAAAAAAATAGGAGGGAAAATCAGTGATAAAGCAGAATATGAAAGGAGAGAGAAAAGCGGATGGTAATTGATCACGTGAAACGAACGCCATCAAATTCGAACTTACAAGCTAGTGCGTCATTAATTAACCACTGTCTGATTAATATAATGAACGCAAAACATTCGATGATTGCCTCGGTTACCATAAATAACAAAATGCACCCAGAAAAATACGAGAGAATTAACATTAACACAAATGCTTAGGAAATCAAACTATCGTTAAATATATTTTTTATTCTGGTTTGCTCTTTCGTTCCAGAATCAGCTGTTCATCACAGGGATTCGAAAAGCGTGCGATAATGAATCGTTATTCGGTGAAGCTTCGAAAGCGTCAAAAGATTTTTCAAAGGTGTTTTTTATAGAAAGAACTAATGACGTTGGCTAACAGAATCTTCACTTTATTTTCATGAAATAATGATGCATTAAAGAATTATAGTATTGATTGTTGAGATTATCCCTTTAATTTTTTTAATTGTTCACTACACCATTGCTATGTAAAGAAAGAAAAAAACATTTAAACGAAATGGAGCAATAGTAGTTGTTTCTTTTCTTAATGTGTCTGCCTTTCGCTCCAACACAAGTTCACATCGCCAATCCT
>NC_051406.1:9570482-9571573 GCF_015228065.2 Penaeus monodon
TTCCCTCCCTCCCTCCTTCCCTCCCTTCTCGAGAAACCGATTTAATTACGTCTTCAACCCTTTAAGAGGCAAAAATCTCCCACATCTTTTCCACAGATTTCTCCTCTCCTAGATAGAGCTCCTTAAGGAACTTCAAAGGCCAAATGGAAGCGAAGGAGGAGATGGGAAGTCTCAAGAAGTAGGATGGAAGGAGCGAAAAAATGGGGAGACGAATGATATTTGAAGGTGCTCGAACCAAATAGATGAATAGCTCGTGATTGTGTGATTGTGTAAATATGCAGATAATGAAAAATAAGGAAGAGATTCGTTATCCAAGAATAAAATGTTATCTAAGTTCTTGAAGGAATTAATACGATTGGAAATAACTGATTTTTTTTTTCCAAGGGCAACAGGTGAAGACAAAGTTAATACAGTAAGCGGAGAAGACGACTAACAGGAGAACGTCCGCAAGTATGAGCTAAAGCACAAAGGCAGGTGAGAAAGGTACACAGACGGAGGCAATGAAGGCGGGGAGACGTCGGGGAAGTATTCTTGGGTAAACACCACGGTATGAAATCCTTTAACAGCGGAGCATAGGCGACTCTCTCCAGCGTCTACCCACCCGAGTTTTTGACGTAATATTACGCCACTCGCTCTTTCCACCACGGACGTAATATTACGCCACCCGCCCTTTCCTTCACGGAAGTAATATTACATCGCTTGCCCTTTCCTACAAGGACATAATGTTACGTTGCCCGCCCTTTCGTCCAAGAACGTAATATTATGCCACCCCCTTTTACTACAAGGATATAATGTTATGCCGCCCGCCCCTTTCTCCGAAAACGTAAAATTACATGAACCGCCGAAAAAAGGTTAACAAAGGACAAGATAACTGTTGGCCAAGGAGGAAAAATGGGCCGCAGCTCTTGATTATGGGTTCTCGGAATGAGCACTGGTGCGTTGGCGCTCGGTGTTCAGGGCGAAGCGGAAACGGTGCCTTCGTCAGGGGAACTGCTTGAAGGCGTCTGGGACCTCGGCGTTTTGGGAGCAGGGGGAGGCTTACGCGAATGTATAAGGTGAGCTGAAAATGTTGAAGAGTTTAGGTGGCAGCG
>NC_051406.1:9571611-9572116 GCF_015228065.2 Penaeus monodon
CCTATACGAATAGGCTGTGCATGGTGGTTATCAAATTTGGAAAGAAATAGACATTTAATAGATATACAGAGAAGGAAGCGGAGGGACACTAAATACCTGGCATTTTTTATTTATGAGAGCTCGTCGAAACATTTATTGAATTTTGTTTAGTAGTTAATAATGTTTATGATTGTCAGATATCACTTTGGATTACTGGCAGAACTGCAGACTTTTTCCAGTCATATAACTTAATAAGAGAAAGTTTTTTTGTTTTGTTATTAAAGTTCTCCACAACTTTCCATTTATCCAAGTTGTTGTTCTGCCCCCACCCCTCTAACTTAAATAAAAATTAATGAATGTTGATAGGGTCAAATTGGGAAGGTTGAAAGCACAGCCTCTTTGAATTGTTGTTGTTTCATTTCCTGCTACAACACGAGAGGAAATTTGTGGTGTCGGTGGGATCGTAGACGGATGGTTGTTGGCCCACGTGATGTGCAGAAGTTGCTGCTAATGTGCATTTCTTTTT
>NC_051406.1:9572538-9572792 GCF_015228065.2 Penaeus monodon
ACGCATTCGGAAACCTCTCGTTGTTCATGTAGCCGATTAGTCGATTATGGATCAACTGAGTCGACTCTCTTTTCTGAAGGTATTGGTTTTCGATTCCTTGGCTTCTTCGCGAGGGTACGAACTTCGGCTAAATTTCGGTCCTGTATTTCTGTTCGGCCTGTAATTGCTTAATTTTATTGCTCTCTGTTGCTCACTCTTGTTCTTAGTGTTTTCCGTCTTCTTTTTCTTTCTCCTAACTTCGCAGTTTCTCGCTT
>NC_051406.1:9572852-9573406 GCF_015228065.2 Penaeus monodon
ATAAATATTTTTATATATGCACATATATTGCACTTTATAATTTGCTTCTCTTTTCTTGATGGTAAAAATAACTACTGATCATAGCATGTTTTTAACAGCCTATGAACTGAGTGACGTAAAACCAAAAATGTTGATTAGACTAATATAAAAGGAACATTATTTTTATATTAACAAGCTCACTCTGTCGTCACTAATTAGATTAATAAAAAAAAATCGTGACAGTCATTGATATATATATTTATAATTTTTCCCCCTTAAAGAGATTTTCTAACTATAAAAAGCCAAATCACTTTATGATTTATGGGTAACAGCCTCTTAGTATATATTTGCAGCATATGTTTATAGATTAAATTTTCTTTGATCATTTGGTGTTGTGAATCTAATAAACTTAACTGGGTGTATATATCACATAATCTTCTGAATACCAATTACTAGTGCTAGTAGATACGATACTCAGTTGACGCTATTTATGAAATTCTAGAATTATATAGTTTGAGCATTAACGACACAGAATAGACGAAAAACGAAAATGGAGTTGATGATGAGGGAGAAAT
>NC_051406.1:9574011-9574183 GCF_015228065.2 Penaeus monodon
ATGCATGCATTACAGGGAGCTAATTCTAGGGGACGACATAATAACAGCAGATTCCCATCTCATCCCGGCCTCTCATCTTCCAGAGGACCGAATGAGACGAAGCCAAAAGCAATTGTTTTTTTATTCTGGTTTTCATGGAGGTCGATCTTTTTTCGAGTAGAGGTTTTGGATT
>NC_051406.1:9575119-9575375 GCF_015228065.2 Penaeus monodon
TGAAATAAATCTCAATAAAGCAAGGAGCTCTCCATCCCCACCCCCCTCCTCCCAAGCGCATTCGTGCGTGAACCTCGTCAAGGCTTGGAACACCATTACCCAGACGACCGAAAATGTATTTGTGCCAGCGGTCTCTAACTACTTCCTAACCTACTTACTAGGCCACCAACTTAGCAATCGATTAACCCACTAACAGGTAAAAGAACCAAAGACTTATATTCTTATAGCCTAGAAAAGTTTATAATCCCAACTTCTT
>NC_051406.1:9575430-9575542 GCF_015228065.2 Penaeus monodon
CTTCTTAACCTTAATTTTCTTTTGAGTTTCCCCTGGCTGCCGCTAGGACGTGTGACGTCAGCGCTTGTGTTTATAAAGGGGAAGCGGTGGAGTGCCATTACTAGTTGTAGCC
>NC_051406.1:9575924-9576119 GCF_015228065.2 Penaeus monodon
TTTAGACCAGCATTTATTACCGAGTGTCCACATCGAGTCATTAATTTTGAATAATGCCTCAACAATTCATCGACGAAAAAGCAGCTGCACGTTGAACCATTTTAAAAACCTTTCCCTACCATTGTTATGTTTCGCTAGGGTTTCAGAACCATTGAGGTTTCTTTCATGAAGTTTCGGAGGTTCTGGAGGAATCGA
>NC_051406.1:9576163-9576241 GCF_015228065.2 Penaeus monodon
GCTACTGTTAGATAAGGGTGATGGTGATAATGGCCCCGAAGTGATAATATTTTTTTTATGTACAGTTTTGTTCTTTCT
>NC_051406.1:9576508-9576747 GCF_015228065.2 Penaeus monodon
CCGATAAGTTAAGTTATATCAACAGAACAATAATTCAATAATAAAAAATATATCTGACGATCTTTCAAGTTCCATAAATAAATTGCAATTGCAAATATGTGGCATTTAATCTGATTTTTTATTAGATTTTTAATTCAATTTATTATAAAATTTATTTCAATAAACAAGATATCATAAAATTCACTCCCACGCGTTTTGTCGCTTTACATGAATACAAATTATTTTCTTACATGTCGATG
>NC_051406.1:9577509-9577649 GCF_015228065.2 Penaeus monodon
ATATATATCCTATTTCATGTCCTTTTAAGTCATCCTTCAAATCGATCCATATTTAATCATTTTCTATGAACTGAAATGTAAAGTTTTAAACATTTTCACTGAACTCGCACAATAGGCTTTCGCGCAAACCCAAACTACAT
>NC_051406.1:9577854-9577936 GCF_015228065.2 Penaeus monodon
AGGCAACTTTTTATGGTAAGTGTTTTTTCAGTTGTTTTTTTTTAATTAGTTCAGTAATATCAATAATCGAAGAAGAAACCAA
>NC_051406.1:9578365-9578560 GCF_015228065.2 Penaeus monodon
GTAAACCTCATCGTGCTCCCAAAACGCCGAGGTCCCAACGCCTTCAGCAGTTCCCCTGACGAAGGCACCGTTTCCTCTCCGCTTTTGAACACCGAGTGCCATCAGAGAGCCAGCTCGCCAGTGCCCATTCCGGGAGCCCATAATCAAGTGCTGTGACCCATTTTTCCTTCTTGGCCAACGATCCAATCTGCTGCT
>NC_051406.1:9578723-9578952 GCF_015228065.2 Penaeus monodon
ATAGTGCAGATGTGAAGGGGGCAGAGGAATAAGAAAGAGAGTTAGGCAGAAACCCACAGGCTCTGTGTCATAATCAGGCACGATGATCAGACCAACAGACACCTGACAAGAAGCGAGACAGACAGGTAGCTGATCCCTGCGAAGTAAAAGCAAGAAACAAGGGAGATGGCGGAAGGGAGGGGTGGCGTAGGTGAAGAATATTCAACGAAAGAGAGGACGTGTTGAAAGA
>NC_051406.1:9579250-9579576 GCF_015228065.2 Penaeus monodon
GCCATCGGAGAAGCCACGCCGAGCGGTTAAATTTCTCCGATCTTTCCCAAACTTTTCCACGGCCCCCACTGTTCTGGGAATCGTCTGCTACGGAGAGATATGCTGCAAAGGCTGACATTCAGCTTCGAAAAAAGATTAGGAACACATCTTCGCTCGCCGAGAGTTGCATCGGGACATCAGTTTTCGATAACGTGATGGGTAAGTGTACACTCGTTCCTGCACACATTCCGAGGCGGCTTAGTCCCAGGATACACCGTGTCGTGTGTATGTGGGGGAGTAGCTTGCCTTAGCGGGCGCGTGGGATGATATTCAAATGGGAATGGACT
>NC_051406.1:9580008-9580364 GCF_015228065.2 Penaeus monodon
GAAATCGTGCAGGAAATGGCTGGCGACCTTTTTCCCCGTCGGTCTGGGAGAAACTTTGACCTCCTGAGATGCGGAATCGCCTCGTAAACCCCGCCAAGTTGCTGGGATAAGATCCTAGATAATGCTGGATGCAACTTGAAACTTTAAAGGAATATCTCGGAACTTGATTTTACTGCGAAGGGGATAATGCAACGGTTGGCCGCGTTCCAGTAGAGATAAGCCAAGGCATAGCAGCAGATCAGGTGTATTTACCGCGTCTTCGAGCTATTGTGTGCATTGATATCATTTGATTTAAGTGCGTGAGGGAGGCGATGGGGATTCTGTTTAAGGGGGGGGGGGTTGGGTCGCGTGGTGCC
>NC_051406.1:9580399-9580471 GCF_015228065.2 Penaeus monodon
GATCTTAGTTTCTCTCCGACTCTTTCTAGTTTTGTCTTCCACTATCCTCTTTCTTTTCATCGCTGTCTTTCG
>NC_051406.1:9580621-9580813 GCF_015228065.2 Penaeus monodon
CTTCCCTCCAGTATTTTTCGTAAGCCTCTTACTTGGCTTGCTAAGCTAATACATTACCTAACTATCGCCAACTATCAAAGTTAAAATAGTTACGGAACTTCAGACTGAAGAAAAGAGCAGTATATCACGTTATAAATATGTTCTACTGAACGTTAAGTGTGTATACATATGTGTTTATGTAAACTCTCAGTA
>NC_051406.1:9580904-9581014 GCF_015228065.2 Penaeus monodon
ACTTTCTCTATGTGTTCTTTGTTATATTCGTATGGACTGTAACTACGCATTAACTGACTCTGATTTTGTCAGATTAACACGTGTTTAAAAGAGAAAGATGAAGGACCGTT
>NC_051406.1:9581995-9582218 GCF_015228065.2 Penaeus monodon
ACTCTCTGAAACTGTAATAGCTTAATTATTGTTCTGCCTGTTGTTATCAACTATATTCGTAACTAATACTATCAGCAGTATTTTCAATAATAATATTACCAATCTCATCAGTATTCCGATGGAGTAAAATCTGAAACCACTGATTGCAGTTAACAATAGGTGCGGCCCATTACTGAACTATTAAAATTCGCAATGTTATCACACACGGGCGGGAAAATTTAAA
>NC_051406.1:9582379-9582447 GCF_015228065.2 Penaeus monodon
TAAGAAGTGAATAAAAAGTGCATGAAAAGGATACTTTAAAAAAAATCACAACTTTTCAACTTTCGTGG
>NC_051406.1:9582711-9582907 GCF_015228065.2 Penaeus monodon
TTCCCCCAGGTCTTACTTCATTCGCTCTTCCGGGAAAACTCAATTAAAAGGCGACTTCGCAGAATTTCGGAAAAGGAGTGAGAAGAAAGATGAATGTTAAAGAGCTAATGATCAGCTTTCGTATTTATGATGAAGGTAAAATAATAGTAAAGAAACTATAACAATATGGCTGCAAATTTACATTTTTTTTTTTTGT
>NC_051406.1:9583030-9583626 GCF_015228065.2 Penaeus monodon
CGCTTTTTTCATAAACGTAACATACAATTAGCAGTAAAGTTTGAACCATTTCCTTCTCGTCAGCACCTAGTTCGCACGAAGCCTTTTGCAATGGCAATAATGCACAGCTGCAACTCACGCAGTATTTCCTGCGCCTACGTTTCTTCTATTACGGAAAGCTTACACTTGTATTTCTTCTTTTTCTTCTTTTTTCCTGGTACACCTTGCTATTCTCTTATTTCGCTCTCGTAATTAGAAAATACTGTGTAGCGTCTGTGTTTGTTCTCGCTGCGAGGAAGAGAAAAACAGAATTAGATCATTTACCTGTAATAAGCGTGGTTAATTTTTTTTTTCTAATTGGCGAAGATGCGGGTTTACGCGAAAAGTTACTGAAGGATTGTGATAAAAAACTTCTGGGTGAGTTGGCCATGGCCCAGGCACCAATGGGTCAGCTGATTTGGATCTACAATGAAAGTGAAGGATTGCAGCCAGCACGATCGATCATAGACGATGATGGTTTGTTAGGAATTTCTTTTTTCTCTTTCTTTTTTCTTTCAACATTTGTGGTGCCTTTTTTTGTACCTTCGACAGAGGTCTACGCCTGTCTGTGACGTTCA
>NC_051406.1:9583766-9584168 GCF_015228065.2 Penaeus monodon
AACTTCAGAGCTCATTAGATGCGCGCAGAATGTAGTTCTTTTCCTGCCTCCATACTTCCTTCAATTAATGGAAGAGACATATTTTCTGTTCATAATTGCCTCCTCAGTGAAAATGTGAATCACAGTGTCTGGTTTCACAAAGGCATTTCTCACGTTGAGAAATGCCTTTGTCTCCAGTCAAACATACATCTTCATACCTAAAACCCATTGCTCTTCAATATGCTAATGAGTTGTTGAAATCCAATTATCCAAATGACCCTGCTTATTATTCCACTATCAATACGAAGAATAGTCTGATACAACGACTTCAAAGCATAAGGATGATACCACCACATACAACAAAGGAAATCACAACGTCGATGAAAAAAAAATCGGGCATCGAACCTTTATAAAAGTTTACCC
>NC_051406.1:9584218-9584437 GCF_015228065.2 Penaeus monodon
AACGGGAAAAAAAATATTGTACAATAACAACAGACAAGAAACCAAACCATTTTTATTCACGAGGGAAGGAGAACCAAAGTAATTTTCTAACTATAAGAACAAGTCTGTCTTTGAAGTTCCATTTTTAATGAACATCTTACAGTTTCTTTATATAAGACACAAGTATTTATTTCCTAAAACTCATACCTTTCTTCTTACTGCGAATGTTTTTAATGTGTA
>NC_051406.1:9585189-9585568 GCF_015228065.2 Penaeus monodon
ATACCACCACAACTTATCAACGCAGGCATGATCCACTGTGCCATACCAAAACGTTAAATTCGTCATGGGCGTGAGAGTATTTCAAACAAGATAGCAAATCTATGTAAAAAAAATAGATAAATAAAAAATTAGAATGCATCAAAATACACTTTGAAAGCGAGGGAATAACTTTTTAGCACACGATTTTTTCTGGCGAATCAGAGAGACGAGGTTTCTTTTAAATAGATTCTGGATTTATATGCTGATTCGGTTCACAAAATGGTCTCAGAGTTATGGCCAACCAACTCACACATTTTCATCACAATCCGTCAGTTACTTTTTCATTTAACCTTGCTGACAGAAACAAAGCTAAGAAATGTATTAACTAGGCAATAAACAC
>NC_051406.1:9585791-9586087 GCF_015228065.2 Penaeus monodon
TGTATCCTTACCTTAGTGAAAGTTCAAACCAAAATTCCTATGAACCTATAAATGATAACTTGCACCCATTCAGCCACACATTACGATATGAAATGGCCCCCCCGCGTTCATAAGGGTAAGTTTATCGTCACAGGTGTATCGGAACTTTTCGACGCCAACTGTACGGTGCTCTACTGGAGAGGTAAGTTCTTAAAGAAGATATGTACCTGTGTGTTGACTGGGTAGACCGCTGGCTGGGCTTCTCTTCGGGGAAAGCTTGGAAGTAAAGGCTTGTTATAAAAGAAAAATAAAGGGGT
>NC_051406.1:9586418-9587121 GCF_015228065.2 Penaeus monodon
AAAACATCGAGTTAACAAGGCTTGCTAGAAGATATGAGGGCATGACTTGTCTCGTTTTTCATCATGCAGTCAAACGAATTTAACTGAAGAGAAGGGGGACGATGGAATAATTGACGGAGAAGGAGTAAGATAAGAGAACCAAGATGGAAATAAGGGGAAGAGAGAAGAAAAACAACCGAAAAAAAAACGTGGAGATGAAATAAGAATGAGGAAACAGGGCATGTAAAAGAGGAAAGGAAGATTGAGTTACGGAGAGGAACAGAGGAAACAGCAACAGAAAGATAAAAATAGAAGGGGGAAGCATATTAAAAAGCAGAAGAAGGGAGATGGAAAACGCCAGAAAGAAGGGACGTTGATTTAATGCAACAGTCGCCATCCTCGTACCCTGTTGCATGCTGATTAACATGCATCCTTCTGCACTGCATAAGCTACACATCCCATGCCACTAACCCCTTGCACTCCAGATTCAACACGCCATCACTTGCACTCCTCAACTTATTCTCTCTAGTGCGCATTCTCCAAGATCACACGAAATTGTTGAGTCCCCCCTCCCCTCCTCTGTTCCACTTCCTAACCCTTTGCTGGCGGTTGCTAATCCACAGTCAAATTTACACTCCATAAACCAAAATTTGATTCGTTTTAAATGATGGACAGTGATATCCACACGCAGCAATATTTGGTCCAATCACCACAATATATATAT
>NC_051406.1:9587563-9587703 GCF_015228065.2 Penaeus monodon
CCCCAGCCCACTCGTCCCTCCCACGCCCACCCGCCCTCGACCAGCCCGCCCATTCTCACGCCCACAGGGCATGATCCGTCCCCTGTCTGCTGTCGACGATGCAGACGGATGTGTTTTAACGACCTTCTGACGAGATTAGC
>NC_051406.1:9589423-9589487 GCF_015228065.2 Penaeus monodon
TCTCTCTTCATTCTCCTTCCTCTTTTTCCCTCTAATATGGCTCTTTTACCCCTGCCACTCTCTG
>NC_051406.1:9590078-9590517 GCF_015228065.2 Penaeus monodon
CACACACAGCGCCGCCGCCCACAGCTTTAAGCCAGACCGACATAAAGTTGATATGGGGCCGAGTGCCCGTCGCCGAGGCAGCTCCGTCCTCCTCACCTGTCGCCGGCCGTCTGACTCGCTTAAGCCGGGGTGGGAGCATTTAGTAGGGATAATTATTATTATTTTCTTTTCTTTTTCTTTTTTTTTTTCTTTTTTTTTTGGGGGGGGGGATGATGATGATTATTATTTTCTTTTTCTTTTTTTTTCTTTTTTTTGGGGGGAGGGGAGGGTTTTATTTCTTTTTTGTTTAGGTTCGTTTGTTTTGTTTATTTTGGTTTGTGTGTTTGTTCTGTTTTTTTGTGTGTGTTTATTTTGTTTGGGTATTTGTTTATTTTCATTGTTTTATTTTATTTATTTTGTTTACGTGTATTTATATTTATTGTTTTGCTTATTTGTCTGT
>NC_051406.1:9590554-9591102 GCF_015228065.2 Penaeus monodon
CTATTTAATTATTATTGATTGTTTATATTCATTATTTATTCGATGACTGTTTTTTTTCTTCTTCTCTTTTTTTTTTTTTTTTTTTTTTTTGAGGGGGAGTGGAGGAGGGGGAATTGGGAATGATTTTATTCATGTTCGGTTTTTATATTGGGGGGTTGGATTTATTTATCTGTCTAATATGTTTAATTCGTCTGTAATTATTCGTTTATTGGTCCATTTGTTTATCATTTCATTTGTATAATTCTTTGCTTTAACTCGGCTGAATACTGGTCAGTTTTTACGAATTATACCAGTGATATTTTTTTTCCTTTTTTTCTTATATTTTCCATCAAATGTAGTTTTTTTTTTATACATTAGCTCCCTATCCTTGTTCTTTTTTTTTGTATTTCAGTTTTCTTTTCACTTCGATGGAACCGCCTCACACACCCCCTCCCCCCCCCCCCAACTCGAGCCCGCCCCCTCCTGCTTTCTGCTTTTTATTTTACACACTTCCTCCCCTTATTATTATCGTTTATTTCTTCTCCCTCTCTCGTTTATTTCTCTTCACT
>NC_051406.1:9591890-9592101 GCF_015228065.2 Penaeus monodon
TCTCTTCGAAAGGCTAAAGCTGTTAGTGTCTGGCCGCTATAATCAATACGTGACTCTCTATGGACTAAGCAACAGCATATGGCGCTAAGCAAAGCGAGGGTGTTCTTGGTCCCGCTGGTTGTAGTGGTAATGATGAAATTATTATGTATAAAGGACTATTTTGTATACATGGGATAGAGTGTGGTGTGTGTGCGTGAGTTTGCTTCCGTAG
>NC_051406.1:9592711-9593543 GCF_015228065.2 Penaeus monodon
CACACAACCTCCGTCTTTCTCGTATTCTTGTACACAAACTCAAACAGGTAAACTATACATACGAAAGTTGTACATATTATATATAGCTAGATATGATAATACATCACCCGAAATAAACTTATGAATAGACTAAATCAAAACAATATTAAAGTTCTTTTCGAAATTACTTTTGAGATGTTACGTTGATATGGTGATTTCATGAATCAAGAACATTGCAAGATTGCTGGCAGATATTCTTGATCAAAATCAGTCAGTTGTTTATCTTTTAGCTGTCTCGTCTGTTTGGCCCTTCGCTCAATCAGCTGTTTGACTCTTTGCTCATCAGCTGTTTCTCCCTTCGTTTTATCAGCTGTTTATTCCTTTGCTCAATATGCCGTTTATATATTGCGCAACCAGCTGTTTCTCCCTTCGTTTTATTTATTATTTGTAGCTTCGCTCAATAGACTGTTTCTCTTTTTTATCAACCATCTTTTCATTCCTTCCTTGTATTTTTTGCTAATTCAGCTTTCTTCCTCACCTTTTTATCCCTTCGCTTAATCAGCTGTTCACTAAATCAGCTGTTTATCCCTTAACTCAATCAGCTGACCGCTAAATCAGCTGTTTACTAACTTCGTATTATCACCTGTTTAGCCCTTCGCTCAATCAGCTGTTCGCTCAATCAGTTCTTCATCCTTTCACTCCACTATAGCCATTGCGTAAAGCCATGAAAAAGTCATCAAAGGGGTTGTACACTCGGGCCACGTTATGAAATAGCGCGTATGAATTTCTGTCGAAACGCTTCTAAATGCGAATACAGCTTGTGTCTGTAAATTTAGAAATGCGGTGGATATTT
>NC_051406.1:9594943-9595364 GCF_015228065.2 Penaeus monodon
AATTCCTGATGACACAGAGAAACTCCCACCATTTGTCATTCAAAAAAAAAGAAAAGGAGACGAAGAATTATGACTGCTCATTAGTATATATAGAAATTTCCCTCCACTTCCTCCGTGACTCTTCCTTTATCGTCCATATTTTCGGAGGGAACTTCAGAAACGCCGCGGTGTCCAGACAGAAAGTGTCCGAACGCGTCCGAACGTGTGTGTCCGAACGTGTCCGAGCGTGTGTGTCCGAATGTGTCCTCCCAAAGAGAAAAGGCGAGTGAAATAAACGTCTCATTCCTTAGCCGTCATGAGCAGCTGCGTCCAAGCTGCTCATCCCAGCTGGACCAATTCATCTCATCGGAAATCGATACAAGAACTGCCCTTTTTGAAGTAACGATAACAACAGTAACAAAAATCTTTGCTAAGGTAGGTG
>NC_051406.1:9595615-9596947 GCF_015228065.2 Penaeus monodon
TAAAATGTATTTTGATTACACATACATAATAACCCCGTACGCTAATAATTAAAACAACAAAAAATGGCGAAAGTTTAATCGATAGACAGATAGACAACGTCGGTTCTTTCTATTTCTCTTGCAATGGTGCCACAGATGAAATCACTCTGCAGGTGAAGATGGAGAAAAAGAATTAAAAGAAAATACACATTCCCCACCTGTCATTTATTTCCAAACAAATATTTAGAAGCTATAAACTTGGTCTGGGTGACTGACATAATCGTTAGGTATGTCACGAATAATAATAATATAAGGGATCGTATCACCGGATAAATTCTTGGTCCGTGCATCGCCTCCCTCTTAAGCTCTTCAACTTCTTTGACTATATACATATATAAAAGGCTGTGTCTTAAACGTGCATAGGATAATTTCGTTTTAAAGATGGTGGTTAAATATAACATGGTCAGTTTGGAGTAGCTCATTATAGTGTTTTCCACCAGAAAATGCTATGGTGGAGTGAAAGAATACCCTACAGGTATAGTACCTAGAAGGGATGGTTTTAAATGCATACGGAAGTTAAGGTTCGTTTTCATCTAATATGAATAAATTAATACAGTCTATAAACCGCAAGTCCTTGACACACCGAGATAGACAGACAGAGAGAAAGTGAGTCTTATCTTTCTCCAGAACGTTTATTCCCTGAAAAAAGGCTTGTTTTTTCTCCATTTCATCCGACATTCTCGTGTATCCCTTCTTACACCCTATAATTATAATGATATTAGATTAATTACTACAATTGCAGATTTGCCTTAGTCGTTCTGATCTCTCACTCAAACTTAGTAGTTTCGCCCCTTAATCCTAGGCACATCAATTCCGGTTGGTTAATAAATTGATACGAATCTGTGCTAAGGGTGTTGCTCCCTGAAATATGACATGATCTTTCCTCATTCCCTGACCCCAGGACCTCTTGACATCACAGTGACATCCTCTCCACAATTCCTACTCTGAACTCACGGAACATCTTCGTTTCCTCTCGAAGGGTGACCTCATGTTAACATCCTCGCTACACATCCTACTATGTCCTCAAAGTTACTTCCTCCCGCATCTTCTACTACTGCAACCTCATGGACATCGCAGCCGCATTTCCTTCTAAGACATACACAACCGGTAAATAAGACCAGTCTAATCAGCAAGGAATTCTTGAGAGGCAAAAGAAAAAGCGGGAGTGAAACAGGCAGCCGCGAATGGTGTCAGTCTGGCAGAAAACGAGTTTACAGACGAGAGGAAACCGAAGACGATGGAGGAACAGCCTTAAGCGTTGGTTCGAAGTGAGGAGGTGTGGCCGATTTACTT
>NC_051406.1:9598280-9598657 GCF_015228065.2 Penaeus monodon
GCTTTAAATCCGGCAATATGCAATACGCCAAAAAGAAACGGAAACAACAACGTTAGCGAGAGATTTTTCCTCCCAAAACCTAGTCTCGTCAACCAAATTCGTTCACAGTCGTTGCAACTAATTACGCTACGGCACTGTTGCTATTTCCAGCGCATCATGGAGTGCCTCTGCGAACTGGTATGTGACGAAGTACTTCCACTCTTTTTGCTTGAAATGCCACACCGACGTTCATGCTTTTGTATGATATCTCTTTATGCCATTTTCTATTCGAATGTGTGCAACGAAAAAATACGTTTTTTATTCTATGTAGGGATCTCCATATTTTTTTTTTTTTTAGGTAACATATGTTGGTAATCAATGGTTAGGCTGCGAAGTTC
>NC_051406.1:9598860-9598986 GCF_015228065.2 Penaeus monodon
CTCATTAATGACGGATGCAAGGATTTTGGGCCATATGAATGAGTGACTATTCTGGCCATATCAAAGTGTCTTTTGGATAATGTTTTTGTATTTATGTGATTGCATATGTATACACACACGCGCGCG
>NC_051406.1:9601035-9601113 GCF_015228065.2 Penaeus monodon
GAGCCTCTGGGAGAGTTAAAAAATAACAACTCTTATTTAAAGTTTTCCCGCAATTTCTGGTTGGTCTCTAATGCACTG
>NC_051406.1:9603818-9604011 GCF_015228065.2 Penaeus monodon
GAACAAAGAAAGAGAAAGAAACTATAAACAGAAGAAAGCGTGCGGAGTGGATGGCCGGAGCCAAGTTCGAGAGCGTTAAGTGAAATGGAAGGAGAAATTAAGACCAAAAAAGACACTTTGTGAATAAGAGAAAAGAGCGCGAGACAAAAGGCACGCTCTGCCCTGGCGCGGTTTCCTCTTGGCTAATGATCGG
>NC_051406.1:9604938-9605448 GCF_015228065.2 Penaeus monodon
AAACGTATGGTAATCGAGGACATAACAACAGCGAGAGTGATCATGAAGGTAATGATGACGATGAGGACAATGATTTCATTAGTGGTCATGGAGGCATTACCATAATTAGAAGTGAGAATCAACGTTTCTATTGCGATGTTTTAATTGCAATTAACGGAATAAATGGTGCGTTCACTGATTATGTAAGCAATTAAAGTTTTTTGCTCCATTTCGATTGTTAAATGAGGCTTTGATTAGCTTTGGAGATATTGACCGCTGAGATGAATGCAACAGTTACAGCAGTAATCAACTTATTGACAGAACCTTTGTTAGCAAGTCGAAATCCAATGTTTTCTAGCTTAATTTTCTGTTTTTCTAGATGTGACTTTAACAAGGTTAGAGTTGTTGACTCATTGTGCTGAGAGGATCAAAATAGTTAAAAATAAGGCAAGAATGGGTGGATACAGGAGGTATATACAGGAATATTTACTTTATATGTCATATGTGTCGCTATGTGCATCTGTTTTTTTT
>NC_051406.1:9605786-9606167 GCF_015228065.2 Penaeus monodon
AGTCTTTTATGGGTCCAGGAACTTTGTCCCATTTCTATGAGAGAAGGAAAGTTAATTGCATGCAATTTCTCATTGAAAAGCATGCGCATCCCTGACTTTCCTGACACTGCAAAAGCACTGAAGTTGCAAAATGCAGACGCAAGACAAATCTTCACAACGTAGTCTCCATGATTCTCAATTTTTTTTTTGAAATGTATTCACGGAATAACCTCATAATTCTGAAATTATAATTGAAAATATTTTCGAAATGTTTAAATGCAACATTGAGTCATCTGACCCTTTTATTCCCCTTGATCAACGTTGCATAACATCAGAATTATTCTTAAGGTAATTGTTGCGGAATCTCATCAACATTTGAGATGAAAGGTATTCAGGTTTAAT
>NC_051406.1:9607914-9608402 GCF_015228065.2 Penaeus monodon
TTTTACATTCTAAACATATGTCTTAAGTTTGTATACACATCATGTAAAGTAAATACGCTGTTTTGACCTGGCGGCTTTTTGTACTGATGATGATATTTCATCAAAATGCCTTTTATGTCAATTTTCTTTACTAAGCACCATTGTTACCACCTTAACAAGTTTCCTTATATAATGTGTTCTCTTTTAATATGTATTAGCTGTACATCTCTACAAAATTCTGTTGTATTTAATGAAAAGATGTCTTGTTTTTTATTGCTTTTTGTTATTATTTTTCTGATTATTTTACATAATACTTCATTTGATAATGTCATTTTTTGGAGATTTAAAAGTGTTTTCGTAAATTTAACTTATGCATATTTTCCATGATTTATGCCATATTAGTTTACAATAATACTTCTTCCTCTTTAGATTCACTACATTAATATATGATATCCTCGAAATAACCATGATCTCTATTATGTTTTAACAAATAATTTTCTGCGATATGA
>NC_051406.1:9609042-9609416 GCF_015228065.2 Penaeus monodon
ATTAGCGTAATAGTATTGTCATATTCACCAAAAAAGTTTTCTGTTGCTACTATTGATAAGAAAAAAATATAACGATATATATAGTTTACTTAAACTAGATTAAATCCAAACGCTTCGGACACAGAAATCAAATAAGAAATATAATCTAACATACCCATGGTAACATATTTGTAAATCCTGTCGATTTTTAAGACAGAGAGCCTTGTAATTGTAACAACGATGTAATTAATTACTTCACAAGGCTAGACTTTTTCGAATAACGTAATGGCAGAAGCACATCCATAGTAATGGGTTTCCCTTTTTTGTACACCCTTTTTATGGAATCCTTAAGGCTAAATCAAATTAGTTGATCAGATACGAAGAAATTAGTCTGA
>NC_051406.1:9609887-9610147 GCF_015228065.2 Penaeus monodon
ATCCATTACCATCTACCAACAGGAAAAAATGGACAGGCTTTTTTCACCGGATGCCCTTTATTATATCGATCATTCAGTTTACGGTACCCTTGTCGCACGCTCGAACGGGACACGCCATCAGCTGATCCATTTAGGTGCCAGTTGGACTCCGGCATAAGCGCTGACGTAATATTGTTTTATCTCGTCTGTGCGTGGGAGTGACTCCGGAATCGAGATTTGTGGCCGGCGGATTAAACGGATTTGGGTTTGTTTTTTTTGTT
>NC_051406.1:9610643-9610759 GCF_015228065.2 Penaeus monodon
ATGGGATTATTACCATTATCCTTATTACAGTTATCACCAATATTTTATCATTCCTTTTTCTTTGTCATTACACCACGTTCGGATTGACCCTAATGTTCAATCTCTCCCTATCTATT
>NC_051406.1:9610933-9611216 GCF_015228065.2 Penaeus monodon
CATTTCTATTCACGTTCAATCTCTCCCTATCTATTTATCTATCATTCCTATTCCTTTCCGTTCATTCTTTTCTATTTATGTCTTTATTTCAACTCGTCGAACGGATATAGAAGTCTCCCCCGCTGTGTAGTTCGCATAGGATATACGTCAGCTGAAAATGCTTTGATGTTATATCTCTCGAACATTTTTCACTTCGGAAATTCTGGCTTGGCAAGGTGTACCCGTTGCTGAGTAAGGCTGCCCGTGTCACATGCTGTATATTGTATATGAAGGGAGTATTGAA
>NC_051406.1:9611451-9611896 GCF_015228065.2 Penaeus monodon
CGGACAAACTAAAATAATTACAGAAAATTAGACCCTCCGGCAACTGAGATCTCATGACGTCATTGCTGTCGTCTCACATAAACAACCCTTTTTATATATATTTATAACCTTTTCCATAAGGTAGTGATCGCCTTTTCCTTTTTCTCAATTGCCAGATTATTTCTGTGGATAATAATTCAACAAAAAATATTGATAATAATACGTACTTGTACTACTACTTATTTCCATGCAAATCAGAGTATTTATAACAAGCCACTTTCCCAACATGTTCACTGGTTTTCAAAAAAAAACATCGATGAGCAATGAGATTCGTAATGTTGAAGCCACACCTTTCCGAAAAAACAAATCACCTGGAACTATAAAATGCCATATTGTAAGTATTAACACGTAGCCTATTGTACCCCATAACTGTGTAAATGTTTTATTAAATGGATTATTATGGAAT
>NC_051406.1:9612168-9612371 GCF_015228065.2 Penaeus monodon
CAGATTCCCTCTGATATATATACCCCCTTTCTTCCGCGGAGAGCGAGACCGTAAACTTTGCAGGGGAAACTCAAGGAATCATTTATTGCAATCAGGGATACTACGAGCTCAGATTTTTACTGGCGTAAGTTAAGGCGGAGAAGGGAAAGCTATAGTAGAGGTGATGAGGTTGATTCCTCGGTTCTCGTTTTCCTTGCTTTATT
>NC_051406.1:9612788-9613305 GCF_015228065.2 Penaeus monodon
AAACTTCATTTAAGGATTTATGAGTCTGAAGAGAGTTTTCTGTTATGGAGACTATTAGATTCTTTTAATGGTCAAGGATTTTCAGCAGATTTGCGTCATTTTTACCAAACTGATCCGCAAAACATCATCAGAACATTTTCAATAATATGAACTTACAAGAGAAAGCTATAACGAATATAATAAAAGTTGCCACGTATTTTCATCATCTAAATCTCACACTCATGCTTTCGTTTCTCCCATCTATAACATCTGCAATAATACGACCTTAGAGCAGAAGGATATAACGAAGATAATAAAAATTTCCACACATTTTCATCATCTAAATCACACGATGATATTATTATTTCTTCTATTTCTGGAAACTCGTCGCGAAATGACAGTCCGTGGCTAGCGAACTGTACGTGGCTTAGCACTGTTCGATCCTATTAGGATATGTAAGACGGAGAGGGCGGGGAGGGGGGAAGGGGGTGGGTTCCCTTTTTAATTGGCTGAAAAGGGAGATTTCCGTTGGTTCTCA
>NC_051406.1:9613348-9613654 GCF_015228065.2 Penaeus monodon
AATCAATATGGGGATTTTAATAAAGCGAACGATGACCTAAGGACCAAACCTGCCAAGGGAAATTTCATAATATAGTCTTCGTTGATTTTCTCGAATCATATATAACAGGCAGCTATAAGGAACGTCTTCTTTCTAAAAATAGAAAAATCAACAAACCGTATTAATCTAAAGTTGGAATTTATTAACTTTCACTCCATTTGAGTTTTGTTTCTATGCATAGCCTTTGCGCAATACTTGTAAACAAACTTTATTAAGATTCTTTAAGTGCATTATGAATTTGTGATTGTATTCTTTATTGTTATCATT
>NC_051406.1:9613819-9614182 GCF_015228065.2 Penaeus monodon
ATAGATAATATTAACATTATATGAGACGAACAAGTAACTCATACAAGATTCACTCCTTTACTACCCATTATCAATATAATTTTAATCTTCAAAATATTTACTGTACACAACGAGACTGAAAATAAAACTCACCCCCACCAGTCTCGTGACAGTACTGGAATTTCAAAGATTATAATACTCGAGTAAATCTTGCGTACTCATGTATCACAAAGCTTGCCCCTATAAAATTTTAATCAGTAAAATGTCGAATAAACATGTAGTTTAATTTAGTTCACGGATCAGGTGCCAGAGGATGAAGATAACGTCCTTAAATTCCTTTACAATATTAATTTTAGTTTAATCGAAGTTGGTCATTTATTGTAA
>NC_051406.1:9614868-9615205 GCF_015228065.2 Penaeus monodon
AGAGAGACTCCTAGTAACCTGACAAATATAAACACCAAAAACAACATACCACTATTTATTCATAAGATTTATTATATCATCGACACACAACAGCAAGAGAACGCAGACAGAAGACGCGAGCGCTGGACCATAAAAGAACAGTAAACCTATATTTGCCCTGCACAGTAAAAACACATATTGTTTTCTCACATAACAGGGTGTTGCTGCCACCTGAGCAAACACGGCATATAAGAGGAGGGAGGGAGAGAGCAAGGGAATGTATGAGCGTGTCTCGTGTATACAGTATATATACATTCTTTGATATTTACTGTGTGTATAACATACTTCCATTCTCTGG
>NC_051406.1:9616436-9616651 GCF_015228065.2 Penaeus monodon
TTCACATTTACGGAAACGAACAAAACATCTCTTCCACCATTTTGACTTTCTTTCGTTTTCTTGAAAAGTGGGTAATCTTTTTTTTTTACTGAGAGAAACAGAAAAATAATTTCCACGAACCCAGAACAAGGAAAAAAGTGGTTTTGTCTGTCTCAGCGAAATATTTTTGACCGTCTAACAAAAGAAATTTACATAGAAGTCGGCACGTTGTCCTC
>NC_051406.1:9617590-9617661 GCF_015228065.2 Penaeus monodon
CCGGTTCCTTCTTTTTTTTCAAAAAAATTTTTTTTTTTCCTTTTACTTTTTTTCCTTCTTACCTTTTTTTT
>NC_051406.1:9618284-9618770 GCF_015228065.2 Penaeus monodon
CTTTCCTTCCCTTTTCCCCCCTTTCCCCCCCCCCTCCCTCCTTCCTCTCCCTTTTCCCCCTTTTTTTCCCCCCTTTCACCCCTTCCTTCCCCCCCCCTCCCCCCTTTCCTTTTCTTCCCCCTCCCTTCATCCCCCTTTCTTTCCCCCTTTCCCTTTCCTAAAACCCCTCCTCTCCCTCCCCCCTTTCCCCCTTCTCCCCCCTTTTTCCTCTTCCCCCCCTTTTTTTTTTCCCAAAAACTCCCCCGCTCTCCCCTTCCCCAAAGGGCCCTCAAATGAGCGCAAGGGGTCTACCCCTAGTTCCTTCCCTCCCCCTTTCGCCGAGAAGATTAATTTCAACAAAAAACGTCCTGTGAAACTTTCTTTCTTCATTTCGCACGAGGGAAGGCGAAATCCCCTCACCCTCACCCACGTTTCCCCCTCTCTCTCCTCCTTCTTTTTCCTTCTTGTCCTTTTTCTTCCTCCCTTCTTTCCTTTTTCTTTTCCCTT
>NC_051406.1:9618896-9619234 GCF_015228065.2 Penaeus monodon
CCTTCCTCCCCTTCCCCTTTTCTCTCCCTTTTCCTCTCCCCTTTCCTTTTCCCTCCTCTTTTCCTTCCTCCCCTCTTTTTTTCCCCTTTTTTCCCCCCCCCTTTTTTTCTCCCCCCCCCTCCTTCCCCCTTTTGCCCCTTTTCTTGCCCTTTTTCCCCCTCCCTTCCCTCCCTGCCCCTCCTCCGTCCTTCCCCCCCTTTTTCCTTCTCCCTTTTTTTTTCCTCCTTTTTTCCTCCTCCTTTTCCTTTTCCTTCCTCTTCCTACCTCCCTCCCTCCCCCCTTTCCTCCTCCCCTCCCCCCCCTTTCCCCTCCCCCCTCCTTTCCCCCTTCCCCACTCT
>NC_051406.1:9619480-9619640 GCF_015228065.2 Penaeus monodon
TCCCCTCACATGCGTGACGTCTTCACTTAAGGACAAACAAACTTGGGGATTGTTTCGAAGCGGAGTTTCTGCCGGAATTTGCATGGTCGTGTCTCGCCGTCGGGCCGTGGGATCGGTTTGAGGCCCGAGCGTTGCCGGGCTCACGCGTGCAACGGAGGCG
>NC_051406.1:9620133-9620280 GCF_015228065.2 Penaeus monodon
TTTCCACACGTGTACAATGAAAAACAAATTTTCTGCTTGTCTTCATCTATTCCAAACTCTGATGCAAGAAGGGTCTAAGAGGTTAAGTTTTTCCTGCGATCGTTTTAATGTGAGTCTAGTCTTGAGAGGCGAAGAAAATTAGAAAAT
>NC_051406.1:9620478-9620814 GCF_015228065.2 Penaeus monodon
ACATGGATTTAATTGAATTTAGATCTGAATGGATTTAAAGAATACAATACAGTTAGAGTCCATACCAGTACACCGTTCCATGGACAGAGCTATTAACAAGGACTATAGCATTTGCATAATCTTCTCCAATCACTTTATAGGTTTAAGAACAGTTACAGTGCAAAGTCGGAAAGCCAAAAGTTAAGCTTCTTCACTTGCATGAATGATTCATGGCATTGCATGTGTTGTGTAATTTGCCTGTGTTTGTTTCTGGAGCCTCACACTCTCCTGAAACTAGGAGAGTCAAATTTCAGATTCGTCTTCATCCTGTTTATTTGGTTAGTTTTTTTTTATTAT
>NC_051406.1:9621205-9621323 GCF_015228065.2 Penaeus monodon
AATGCATATAAAAGCTCTAACATATAGTTTCTTTTTCTCACTCACCGGAATATCAACTTTAGTGAAGTAATGAAAAGGATAGTTACACCTAAAATTTTGTTCCTACTGGTGAAGGAAA
>NC_051406.1:9621795-9622163 GCF_015228065.2 Penaeus monodon
ACCTCGAATTCCTTTGCCAAAGACCTCATTATACCGTGCATTACCCTTTCAAGTGGCTAACGAGGCCGGGAAGAGAAATGCGTGGGTGTACAGAGCGACGAACAATGCCCCGCGACCGCTATGGCCAGTGATAATGACTATGCTAATTTAGCTACAGCTTAATTAGCCTGCGCCGAAATTATGATCGTCGTGGGCATTTCGAGGTGAACGCCGCTGTCCACACTTCGCCGCGGAAGGCGCTCTTATGGGTTGGTTCTGTAGAGGTCAAATTCGCTTCCAGTGACGGATATTTATTTTTGTGGATTGATTGTCTATAGGTGTTATTGAGGAGTGTATGAATTCATACATATGGCAGACAGACAGAGCTC
>NC_051406.1:9623536-9623793 GCF_015228065.2 Penaeus monodon
TGGGAAGCCTGAATTCTGAAAACAGTGAAACGAACGAATTTTGCAAAATCCATTTATTCCTTTAACGCTGAATCGGCAAATCTTCTCAGAACGTCATGAGTCTTGAATTAATACTCTAGCCTTCGCAGAAACTTCATTGTTTGCTGTTTGAACCGCCAAACCGTATAGTTTGCAAACCAGATATTTCACATGAAAAACATAATGGTTTCAGTAAGATTTGAAATGTATGAATTCGTCCACAAGATTTTAAACCAGTC
>NC_051406.1:9624279-9624667 GCF_015228065.2 Penaeus monodon
CAGCTACGAATAAAATTAACATCAACTGCAATCAAGATATCACAGCGAGAAAGCCGTTGACATTCCTCAAAACATAGTGAAATGCGGCCGGAGATATCCGTAGAGTTTTGCGGTCGGCTTTCCAAGCTGCAGTAAAGTCAAAAGGAACCTTATGTCATTTTCAAATTGTTTTATTATAGGTCACCCGAAATGGAACTGCGCATTACCAAAGATATAAACACAGCCTCCAGCTGGCACTTGGCTCTTGTCTTTAATTACCCAAAGATCCTCTGTCATGGAGATTTACCCGCAAAATGAACTTTCATGATCGTATGACAAATCTGAGGAAAGCCATGAGTCAATTTGCTTTCATTTTTGTGGAGAGACAAAGCTATGACTGGAAGTTACA
>NC_051406.1:9625250-9625605 GCF_015228065.2 Penaeus monodon
ACTGGACTGCAGTATTCTACAATAACCATAGCAATAACCACTAATTTAGTGGCCGACCACCGGACCAGCAGCTATGCATGGCTACAGAATGAAACATGAGTTTATTGAAACCCGTAAGACATTTTTTCAACAAAGGAAACTTCCGAGCCTGAGAAAAAAAATCATAGGTGGAGGGTATAAAAATCTATACATCTCAAAATGCCCAGGAATTGTATTTCCGGGTCTTTTTTTAAGTAGTAGAGCTTTCTTATTACAGATTCCTTACAGGTTTTTTTTTCTGAAGACAATACCTAACGACAAACAACTGTCATTTCTTTGCCTGAAATGTCTAGTGTACCTGATTACTCTCTATAAA
>NC_051406.1:9625639-9625758 GCF_015228065.2 Penaeus monodon
AAGAGGAGAAGGAATTTGAGATGGGGGGACTGCTCTGCTCCATCTGTTACTTTTACAAGCACGCAACTTACATACTTGCACGCACACACACGGAGCGCCGGAATTTTGCAACTGCACGG
>NC_051406.1:9626185-9626704 GCF_015228065.2 Penaeus monodon
TTTCCTTTTCCTGTGCTTCCCCTCTCTTTGCCATCATCTTTCTCTTTATCCCTCGCGGGAATCGTTACATATACCTATATATGTCAACATCTCCCACCCCTCTCACGTTTCGTTAATGCTAATGAGAAATCATCCCTAAGATAAAACTGATCATTATATATAAAAAATAGCCCAAAGTTTACACGTGATTCTATCCTCCACGCAAACACACGTAACCGTCGACAGTGACGCTAATTCTAAACTAACAATCCCTGGCACACCACCCCACTTCCCTCGCGCTTTTCCCTACATTGTTCCATTAATGCAAACCCTTTTAAATCATACGTGAGCCCGCTTGTTCCTCGATCAATACCCGAACTGAGATTGGCCTCCTTTTGTTCCCGACGCGCGATTGTGGAGGCACTGTGATGATGGGGTACAATACACCGCCATTACACCCTTTGTGTTGCGTAACGGTTATCCTTATTATATCGGGGTGTGTGAAGGTCGCGCTTTTGCTTTCGGCGCCGCAGTGCCAGG
>NC_051406.1:9627590-9627796 GCF_015228065.2 Penaeus monodon
AAACATATCTACACGCTTATACACAATACACAAGAGCACTATCCTCGTTACCCCCCAAATTACACCACATCACCTCCCCTCTTTCCCCTCACTCGGCGCCTGCAGGGAGCAGAGTGAAGATATCAGTCAAGACCTGAGAGGTTTTCCGTCTAGCCTGTTACCCTTCGTCAGGAGATGGGCGTCGAGGCGGTTTGCAGTTGATATCC
>NC_051406.1:9628302-9628486 GCF_015228065.2 Penaeus monodon
AACTCACTCACAAAAGAACTGTGTAGGAAAACAGCTGATCCCCCTCTGCAGGCAAAACGTTCGGCCGATTACATCCCATGGGCGCAGTTGCTCAGACTTTCGCGCTAAGTGAAGCTTGAAGTCCCCTTAGGTCCTCTCTTGTGGAGGCGACAGATCAGCTGATGAGAGAAAGACGATGGATGTG
>NC_051406.1:9628566-9629009 GCF_015228065.2 Penaeus monodon
AGGGGGAAATAAAAAAATGAGAAGAGGTTATTCATATTGAACGTAATCAGGTGTGTGAAAGAGGGATGGAATAGATGTATGGAAGAGGGAGAGAAAGAGAATGTGAGAAAGGGAAATAAGAGAGAATGATAGAGGGGAGAATGAAAGAATGAGAAGGAATTATTCACAGTAATGAGGAGGAGGACTATAGATACTAAAGCTTTTGTGAAAAAAGGGTAGAAAAGAAGAGAAAAGGAAAGAGAAAGAGAAATTGAGATGAGTAGAGGAGAGAAAAAAAGAGATTGAGAAAGTGGGAAATGAAAGAACGAAATAAATAATCATGATAAATGATATGAAGATTATGCTACTGGTAGTGATAAAGATGGAAGTAATAACGATGATAATGAATAGGAAAATCCAAAAGAGAAAAATTGGACCAGAAAGAAAAAATACGAACAGAAGGA
>NC_051406.1:9629816-9630096 GCF_015228065.2 Penaeus monodon
AATCATGGCGACCCATCTGTCAAACGCCGACGTGCCAAAACGTGGTACTTTTTCCCCTCTGGTCTTTGTGTCGTGACGTAGGCGGCAGAAGGGAAACCGGGCGTGCGGTGGAGCGGGTCATATATCACGCCCATCACGGCCCTTTTACACGAACGTTATCCGCATTCTGGATACTGGATTATGCTGTCAAGAACGCACACTCACGCTATATAAAGTTGTGGGGATACTTTGTTTTTTTTGAGAGAGATGTGTGGGAATTTCGTTCTCGTCTTGTTTGTGT
>NC_051406.1:9631340-9632188 GCF_015228065.2 Penaeus monodon
GTTGTGTACCAGCATATCTACATACAGTATATTTTTTCCCCTCCCTTTGTTTCCATAAAGAAAAGATATTTCAGGTCGTCACAGAAATGCTGAAGAGCGGATTGTGTTTCTATACATATATTTCCAAACAGCATTTCCTTAGGGCTTTACGCTTGATATTCCATCCACAACAGAACAAAATAACACGCTGAAATGTTCACTTTTTATTCTGTACATTTAATCAGAGTGAAAGTTCGACTGTTATTTGTTTTGAGTCGTGATGATATTGTGAATCTCATTTATCATACTGCACAGCGAAACTTAATATTATCCATTTCAAGTTATTATATTGTGAAACTTAATGTAATCAAAGTCCTTACGATATTGCAAAAAATCATAATATTTTTTTATCTAAGTCCTCGCAATATTGCAAAAAATATCAATAGTATTTGATATAAGTCCTCGCGATACTGCAAAAATATATATATATTTGATTTAATTCCATACGATATTGCAGAAAATCTTAATATTATTTGATTTAAGTCCAAACGATATTGCAAAAAATATTAATAGAATTTGATCTAAGTCATTATGATATTCTAAAAAGCTTAGTATCATTTAATTAATGAATATAATCAAAATATGCAAACGATTTATATGGACCGTTTATCACCCTCTGGAATGGTAACGTCAGCAGAGGAAATGAAATAAAGACAATAATGATGGGAATAACAATAAAAAGAAGAGATTAGACAGGAAGAAAGGGATTAACAAAAACGGGGTAAAAAACAGAAAATAGGAGTGATTAGATTTGTAGCAACAGGAATGAGATAGAGAGACTGAAAAAGACTAGAAAGGGATATAAAGAT
>NC_051406.1:9632490-9632762 GCF_015228065.2 Penaeus monodon
CATAAAGGCCTTAAAGGGGGAAAATACGAAAATAGAAATCATCATATAAGTGGAAAGTACGTCACCTAAAAGGTAGCTTTAAGATGTCCCTTGCCCTTCTGTCTTTGATAAACCTTACTGTCCTCTCCCCTCGCCCTAAAAATACAGCATTTAATCTTTGTCGGATGAGAGGAAAGGGGAGAAGAAAAATCCGGATGTTGTTGCTATTTTTATATCATATAGTTGTAATCATGATGGTGTTATGAATGTGATATGTGATGTAGTGCGGACAG
>NC_051406.1:9633133-9633777 GCF_015228065.2 Penaeus monodon
CAGATAAACCAACAAACAATAGTAAAGCGTATTCGTTTTAGGTTATAAACAAAGCCTTATTAATTATATATTTATCAGTTATATATCGTTGTCTAAACATATAACCCCATCGACTGTTTTGTTTTGTTTTTCGGAGTATTGCTTCCTTTGTTTGATTTTCCCCCTTATTTTCTTGTCTTTCTGACCCTTTCACTTACCTATCCATTCCACATTTATCCATACACAGGACTGGAATATGTAAACTCAAACCCCATCCTATCTCGCAATTACTTACATATCAATATTTCTTTCCCATGACATCGCTGTTATTCATTTCTCCCTTCCTCTCCCCTTATTTACTTCACTCACCTTTTCATTCCCTATTTCCCCACGCACAGAAAAGGGAACACCAACACACCAATTCTCTGGTACCGTTATTGACTCATCGACACCCATACGTCCTCAGTCGTTGTATTGCGTCTCTGTCGACTTGTTCTGACGGCGCTGCATTACTCCCCCGGCCGTAAAAGCGACGTCGATCAGTGTCGCTTTTGGTGAACGGCGTCGCGTGAAGAGCTCGCAAGCGGCCTCTTCGGTTTCTGGATGTCATCACAAGGCTTCGTATTTTCTGGTGTGGTGTAAATTCGAGTGTGTTGTGTGTATAT
>NC_051406.1:9634073-9634140 GCF_015228065.2 Penaeus monodon
GATATATATATATTTCTTTTTTATCTTAATATTATAATGCATCGTAATTTTCCAACTCGTCTCTCAT
>NC_051406.1:9634800-9635219 GCF_015228065.2 Penaeus monodon
CAACTCGGAAATTCATATACAGAACACAACACACAGTGGTTTATAATTAATCTGATCAAATATTTCTCAATTTATTGTTTTCCAATCAATTCACTCAAAAAAACAGATTTGTCACCTTATTACGTTTCAAAATAGATCAAATTACGAACAAACCGAATAGCTATATATTTACGTAAAAGAATCATGATAATTTTATGATTTCCTTTGATAACTCTAAGATCCTTTTATCTCTCTAATTACCTCTGAAATCCTGATAATCACCATAAAATTACTGGCATCACAGAATTGCATGAGTTAGAAAGCTATTTTGCAACATTTCTTTATTTCTTCGTCTTCTACATTTTCCTCCCAGCTCATACGAAAAGTTAATGATTAACATTAAATTGGGTCAATTACAGATAAATTTCATTATATATGTA
>NC_051406.1:9635406-9636707 GCF_015228065.2 Penaeus monodon
ATAAACATTATCTCAAGTTTGCTTTTATTTCTCAGCCAGCCGTCTCTATAAACAGTCTATAAACTACTGCATTACCTCTTTCACACACCAGAAATGCAAATGACTTTGTTCGTAGTATGTTGTAATCGGAAATTTCCTTCAGTTCCTTAAAAGTCTTTAACTGCCTCTGAAAACATAACGACCAATAAACCACATCAGTTAAGGGACTTGAGTGATGATATGTTTGTTCTTATTATCCCTTCCTTTGATATCGTTTCTTGCTAGTCGCCTACAAGGTTACATTAATTCAAGATAGTTACGTAATGAATGCTCTTAAATATAGTGAATTATGCTGCTATCCCTTTACAAACACGTTTTTTGTCTTTTTTTCGGGAGAGTCTGCATAATATCATGGACCACATATATAAGCATAATCATTTTCTTATTCTAACCCCTCTTTAATAACATTATATCACTCTTTTAAAACATTACATTACAGACGAATCGCAGAACTGTGCTTTTCTATTTTGGTTTTATACACAAAGAATTATTTCGTTTCAGTTTCTGGGTCTCAGCTTTTGTCAGTATCTCATAAAAGATAATAATCCATTACTTTTATAATAGTATGAAAATCACTTGAAGATATACAAAGTGCAAGCTGATAAGAAAGATGATCGATCTGTAATATGGCGGTTTGACCTCTTCAGGAAACCCGAATGTAACAAAATGTTCTTTCCTCATAGAAATAGAAACAGAAGTCAGTATGTAATAGATCACGTGATATACCGAAAAGCATAATCTTCGGTATAAAAAATAAACGACGTGGAAGGAATAGAGAGACAAAATAACTAAAGAACAACAGAATAGTTAGGAAGTATACAGAAACCCGATGAAAAATGCCTTTTAGTGCAAAATACGAATTTCAACAATCATCAGGCTGTTAAAGAAAGTTTGAATGATATAACAGTAATATCAGCAGGAATAGGATTCTATAAACCATGGTACACGTAAACTAGGAGAGTTAATTCTAAACAAGAGTATTCGAACGACTGGGAAACAACCGTTAGTCGAGATCCTTTTCTTGGAAAATACAAAGTTCCAACAATTATTAAGCAGGTGAGGGGAACTGCGGATGACATGTTGAGGAATAAAAAGCAGTCTTAGTTTTTTTTTCTAAGATTTGGGAATGTGAAATTTCTACCCGCTAGCGACATTTTGTCAACCGCTTAAGTTCGAACAGAAAAGTATGAGAAATACAAAAGGAGAGGAATATGTGGTGGTGAGACATAGCATTATATAAGTACTGTACTGCCCTTTGAAGT
>NC_051406.1:9636953-9637304 GCF_015228065.2 Penaeus monodon
TCAGTGTGCTAACGAGAACGCATGTATAACTAGCGACCACGAATAATAGGAAATCTTAAGGTTTAAGAAATAATAAGTACTTTTAATGTTTAAGGAATACTAAGGAGTTTTTGGGAAAGAAAATAGTAACAGGGTAACTTTACCAACAATTGTTAGCTTCACTTCTAAGCAGCATTGCAAACGACAGAGAAGGAAAATCAGTATTAAAAACGTTTCGAAATCGGGGAGGAAAGTGAAGAGCAGAGGGAGTGTTTTAGTTTATTGAATGAAGTCTTGATGAAAAAAACTTATAATAGGATTTGCTGAAATACTGGTAGTGCTGATTTAAATGGAAAGTTAATTTGTTTTCTC
>NC_051406.1:9637621-9638293 GCF_015228065.2 Penaeus monodon
GGAGGGAGGAAGGAAGGGAGAATGTAAACATAAATTTATATGTACAGTAGACATCATTCTACTACACGGTGCTCTAATCGATGGCAAAAAAAAAGTTAAAACGCGTCATACACTAGAAAGGAAATTGCTTCACATAACGAGACAAAAATAAAAGAAATAAAGAAAGGAAATTGCTTCACATAACGAAAAAAAAACAATAACACATTACTTTAAAAAGATTTCTCTTTTAAATCTGCCCTCACATTTAAAATCTAAAACGCTGATACGGTTTTCGGTTGTCTCTCAAACGTCTACGTGTAATTCAGAAACCTTTCACCCCGTCCTTTCCTCCATCAGCCTGGAGACTTAACCGGTCAGGCCAACATGCCACGCGCAGTTAAACGGTTCCTGAGACGCCCAAGTTTTCGAAACTTTTCTCTGAACGCGGATCCACCACGAAACTTTTCTTTGAACGCGGATCCACACGCCATCGCCTCGTCCGCCACAGCAACTTCGAAAACAGGGGACAAACGGAACCAGATCCACGCGAGATTTTAGAGAAATCTCACCCATTTCGTTCTTACTCGACCACTCATTTGCATAGGGCGGTCAGCAAGGGAGCGTCCAGGCTGACTGACCGTCTGCTGAACGAGTCACAATGAAAGAGCGCAGGACCGGGATGTGTGAAGAGCT
>NC_051406.1:9638417-9638508 GCF_015228065.2 Penaeus monodon
CTTCACTCTATATATTTTTGTGTATCTATCTGATTTTCTGTCTATCGAGATTTCTGTAACCTTTATTGCGATTCCGAAATTTTCTATTGAT
>NC_051406.1:9638577-9638657 GCF_015228065.2 Penaeus monodon
GGAGGGAGACGGAAGTGTCAAGGGAAATTGTGATGGATTGTAATGTTTAACGTCATTAAGACAAAAAGACAAGAAAAATA
>NC_051406.1:9639039-9639341 GCF_015228065.2 Penaeus monodon
TGCATGCGCATTGACCGCCACATTTTCGAGGAATATTCTCCAGCCGCCGCTGCGCCAAGAGATTGTTAATATAAGATACCCCGCAAAGGTCGTCAGCGCCATCTGGCCGGCTCCCACAGAAAGCTTTTCTTATCCGGGGTCGAGTGAGTGTTTCGCTGTGCATTCCTGGAAGCCCCGAATACCTATCTGGGAAGCTCTGGGAAGCCTCTGAGACATGGAAGAACTTGGCTAATAATTTCGCAGCGTGAGCACAGGTGATGGGGACTTGCCCGGGAAAAGTGGGGGTCGCGATGCCTCATCCG
>NC_051406.1:9639724-9639999 GCF_015228065.2 Penaeus monodon
ACAGGGAAGAAAGAAAGGGAAGAAAGTATAAATCAATAGAGAGAGGGGATAAAACTGAAGAAGAGGCAATATGAGGTAAACAGAGAAGGGAAAGGATAAAGCGAGGCGAACGGGGAAGAGCGAGCATGAAAGCAGGCTGCGTGGCCGTAAATTCCGCAGGATAAATAAGGCTGGACGAGAGGGGAGGATGAAGAGACGGCAATGGCAAGGACGCGATAAAAGGAAGAAGAAAAGAGAAAAACGTAAGAGAGTGTAAAGATTTTCCGGGAGAAGGG
>NC_051406.1:9640225-9641190 GCF_015228065.2 Penaeus monodon
CAGATCAGGAGGTATGCAGAGACAAATTGAAGAAATATTAGGCAAACGAGAAAAGTAAAGGAAGAGACATAAGATAAGGGAAGAGTTCAGACATAAAGTAGAAAAGTTCTTTGCGAGGAAAGTGAGAGAGAGGGAGAAAAAAAACTCGGGGAAATTCACACACGGCAGTAAAGACGTACAAACGAGCTGGTATCCTCATATACCTACACGCGGAGATGTTCGTTCTAGTCACCTAAAATTTGCAAACGAGCAATTATCGTCACGAAGAGGACTATAAACATATTTTCGGAGTAATGAAAATTTGCGCTAGCAATGTCTTGTTTTCACTGCGGAATATTTAGAAGATTACTGATTATAGAAATCGTGCTCGTGTGCCGGAACTGAAAACTGAAGTTCTTATGAAGTAGCTTATCTGTTATGTTTTGCGATTGTAAAAAAAAAAAGGTTTTTAACATTTATATCTTGTATTCTTGCGATAAAACAGTGGTTTGTTTAACCATAATAGTGCTAGGGAAAAAAACATAGCTTCATCTATAACAGCACTGCACTAAAACAGTGGTTTATGAAAGATCAAACAACCATTCAGACAAAACAATGCAGGATGGACCCTTTGCTTAACTACAACTTCGAAATTCCACGTCAAGGAATCGACGAACCCAATCAACTTGGAGACACCTGGCATTTTTTAAAATAAAATAAAAAATCCGGCTCTTGATTTCTTCGCGAAACTTTCTCAGAAACTCTCGAAGTAACTCCATTCTTTCTGGAAGAATGACTGACATCCGCTCCAGGGCCTTTGAGTGGAAGGATGGAATTAGTGGTGCATAAGGCTGTAGATGTGAAAACTTGAATCCTACGTCAGTGTGAAAAGAGATTAACGGGTATAATATTCAGCAAAATGTTGTCAACTTTACAAGAGATAAGGTGCCATGGTATTTCGTAAGGTGTGTGTATTATATGCAGGT
>NC_051406.1:9641791-9642223 GCF_015228065.2 Penaeus monodon
ATCTGTGGAGCGCGTCCTGAGGCGAGTGTCTGCTCTTATAAACGACCTCACATAAATCTATTGTTTATTTCAAAATTCGGGGAACTTGCCAGCCGTGGAAGAGGTAAGTGCCTCCTTGCCCTTCCTCCCCCCCTTTGCCCCTTTCCCTTACTCCTTGCCTCTCGTGTCGTGTATCTTGACCTTTATCCCTTGCCCTTCCTCCTTGCCCCTCCTCCTTACTCCTTGCCTCTCGTGACCCTTATCCCTTGCACCTTTGACCTCTGACCCTTATCCTTTGCCTCTTGCCCCTCGTCCCCTAAGGAGAGGGGAGTGCCCTTAACACTTTATCATTTCCCCTTCCTCTGTTTCCTTTGGGTAAGAGGCATGATTTTAATCCGCTGTTTAATCCCTCCCCCTTTTTATGGCAAGCTCCATCCCTCCACTGTCTCTGGT
>NC_051406.1:9642261-9643118 GCF_015228065.2 Penaeus monodon
GAGTAAGGAAAACCTTTTAATACTTCATAATCTCCCTTAGCTCCCTCTACCCTCTGTCTCCCTTTCCCCTGAATAAGGAAATTGTCTCTTAACTTATCCTCCTCCCTTTCCCCTCCGCTGCCCTCGCCATTGTCCTCCTTTCTCTCTTTGTCCCTTTCCTCCTTTCTCCGTTTCTCTCTTTTTTTTCGCTTTTCTCCCTTTCCTCTTTTCTCCGTTTCTCTCTCTCACCCTTTTCTTTTTTTCTCCGTTTTTCTCTTTCTCCGTCTCTGTCTTTCCTCTTTTCTCCTTTCTCCCTCTCCTCCTTTCTCAGTTCTCCCTTTCCCTCTTTCTCCCTTTCTCCCGTTCCCTCTGCCTCTTGTCCTATCGTCCTTTCCTCTTTTTCCTCCTTTCTCCCTATTTTATCTCCTCCTCTCTCTGTCTCTCCCAGCATCATCTCCTGAAGCCTCTACAGCTCCTGAGCATCCTCCCGAGACGCGGGTCTATCTCCTTTCTCAAATCTACAGCTGAGGTAGGTTCCTTTTTGGAAGAGGACGACGACACTCTGCAACCTGCTCGCCATCCTGCAACGTAGGGGCTTGAGCACGTCGGGATACCATCGAACGCCACCACTAAGCATGCAGAAGAAGGGTGACACACTCACTCGATGTTTCCAGTCACGGTCTTGCCAGGTCAGATACTTGACTTCACTTCACCGTATCTCGTCTTTTTCTCACCTCACCAGGACCACTCCCCCAGTCGACTCAAGACCTGACGTCATGTTGCTGGTGACGTCAACACTTCAATTTTAAATGCTATCGCAATTAAAGTTTCGATCTTTGGCCTTAACCAGAACATCCATTGTTTGTACTTTCTCTGCA
>NC_051406.1:9643202-9643376 GCF_015228065.2 Penaeus monodon
CTCAGCTCCCTCGTCATCTGCCATAAATTGAGCTTCCTCTTTCGCCGGTCTGTTTAATATTACACTGAAGAGGACCTGCCGATATTTGCTTTTCTTTTACTAGTTTTTGCTTACCTTTTGTCTCATTGTTAAATTCTTAAATTCTCTTTCTTTTTCGATATCTTCACATGGTAA
>NC_051406.1:9643485-9643749 GCF_015228065.2 Penaeus monodon
TCTCTCCCCTTCCCCCTGACAACTCCCAACTAACTCAGACTCCCCCCCCCCGCGCCCATCCCCAAGAGGAAGCCGAAAAAGGTTCGCGGGAGATTTGTTGGCGACACAAATGCGCTGTTGCCAATCCTGCCCCTCGATCAAGGAAATAAAAAAAAAACTGAAATATGACGCGACGCAGAAGGTGAGCGCGATCAAGAGACCCGGGGCCTCTGGAGGGTTCGGTTTCGTACTCGAGATCCGTCCACTTTTTTTTTGGGGGGGGTC
>NC_051406.1:9643934-9644080 GCF_015228065.2 Penaeus monodon
AAAGACTTGGTCGTCCTTTGTATACGTCTCGCGAGCTCGTTTTCTTAAAGGGTTTTCCAGTCTGACAGTTTTAAAGGAAGTTCTCTTTTTTCTTTCGACATATCTGTCGACGTGACTCAGCTAATGATAGCGGTGTGTATATATGA
>NC_051406.1:9644253-9644515 GCF_015228065.2 Penaeus monodon
GGACAGTCCAAGGGCGCAATAACTCTCGCCACAACCCTGATAGAATGCAGTGCTGTGCCTGGATCGGTGAGTCTCCAGTCCGTAAGACCTGGAATGACCTTAGTTGACCACTTTGAGTTTCCGTCCACTGGGAATAGTAAGAGGTAATAAGACTGGACTAAGTAGATTAGGTATGGGTAGAAAGGGTGTTTACCTTGGGTAGGCTCGTGTTTTCGTGTGGCAGGCTGTCAATGACAGGTCAGGTAAAGTTCACAAAGCATTC
>NC_051406.1:9644546-9644997 GCF_015228065.2 Penaeus monodon
CAGCATTTTCTTAAGTACAGTTCCCCACAGTTACAAATGATACACTTCTATGATGCAAGGACTGCATCTTTTCTTGCATACATGCATAGTATCCAGTATTCTGTAAAGGGAATGCTCTTATTTGTAAGGAAACCTGTGGTTGACTCGTGATATTTCGCAAACATATTCAGTGACAACTAATATCAGCCATTAAGATTAAATATTTACCTAATGCCAACATTATTACTTGAAATATTGGTATTTTCCTTGAAAAAGAGCAAATGGAACTCGTATATCCTGGTAATTTTAGCAAACTTCGATGACAACGTTTAATCTCAAATAATTTTTCTTTAAAACATGCGTCTGTAAAGATAGATAGATATAAAAAAATTATAGATAACTGATATAACCTGGTAATTTTAGCAAACTTGGATGACAACGTTTAATCTCTTTCTTTTTTTTTCATTAAAAG
>NC_051406.1:9645046-9645316 GCF_015228065.2 Penaeus monodon
TACTTTGTGAAGGTGAAATATGAATCAATATCATTTTTGTAAAGGCAAATCGTGTTTTTTTTTTTTGTTTTCTTTCTGATTCATTGCCTCTGCGCGGCTTCCTTATTGGAATTAATGCATGGCAAATTTCTCAATTGCTTAATGGGGTGTTTATGCTGCGACTTGTAACAGGTCCGGGATGCACACTCGGATAACATGGAGTGACCCCCTTAAAAGTATTAATATTTGCAGAGATCATCATTAGGTCAGACTTTTCTGACATTTCGCCAA
>NC_051406.1:9645851-9646395 GCF_015228065.2 Penaeus monodon
ATTCCCCCTCCTCCTTCTCTCTCTCTCCATCTCTCCCCATGTTCTACCGTTCCTCCAGCCTCAGTGTCACCTGCTTAGTTTATATCCTCTCCTTGTTTACGTAATAAGTAATAAGTGAAGCCTGAAGAGCTTAATTAAGAGCACAGAGGCTCTTGTGACCATTAGATAATATGACAATAAATTAATCATAATTTCAGTGTGATCCTAAAAAAATTTTTTATGTTTTTTATATGTTATTCACTATTTATTCGTACAATTTATCTTGGGAATGTACGTCTAACACGTGCATATTGTTCTGGTATCATGATCGCTATGCAATTCTAGATAATCAAGATGATTTTCCTTGAAATAAAACACCAACAAAAAGGGATTAAATGTGCAAGAGTTGGTTCCGGCAGTTCCCTAATAATCGCGTTAATTGGATTACATTGTTGGGACGATAATTCTATCTGTCACTGGGATTTAGATGTTAATGAAATCCCAGTGATTATCGAGTCCGCTTTCAGATATCTGCTTTGTTTACATAAATGAAGCTTGAGGGTTT
>NC_051406.1:9646887-9647055 GCF_015228065.2 Penaeus monodon
GTAAATTACGGTAGTTATCTCTAAGAGGTTCAATGAGGGGAAAGGAGTAAGCAGGGATATGGTACTGTTTTCCAGGCTAGTCCGTTGCTTCATTCCACACGCAGGGAAAGGGAAAGAGGTTGGGGAAAATTCGTGGGAGATCAACACGCCATGATTCCGTCAGTCCGG
>NC_051406.1:9647310-9647414 GCF_015228065.2 Penaeus monodon
TTCCTCTCATCATATCCATCAACCTCATCTTACCTATATCTTCTATATCTTTCTTCACACACACCCATCACATCCACTCTCTCACTCTCACTACTATATTTCAT
>NC_051406.1:9647645-9647878 GCF_015228065.2 Penaeus monodon
CTGGATGATAGTTGATATTGACACCAATGATTGTTTCGGAGTTGCTACCGATTTTCCGATGTTGCAAACAGCCTGGTTCTCCGTCAGTACTGATATAAATAAATGTAGCACATATATAGTTAAGCGGTTGTATTTAAAAAGAATAATAATAATAGAAAAAAAAGTTCTTTTTGATAATATATATCTTTTTCGTGCATGTCTAAAATATGAAAATTATGAAATGAAATGTCGTT
>NC_051406.1:9647923-9648118 GCF_015228065.2 Penaeus monodon
TTGAAAACCATAAACGATGTGAAATAACTTTTTCTCTCTCTCTCTCGTATGATTTTGATTATCTTGATTGCTAATTATCATTATAACATACTTCGTTGTCGCTTTGTAAGTAGCATTTGTTATAATTAGGAGAAAGTTGTATTACCTTTTAATCAAAATTGATGATAATTTTATAGTAAACAGCATCCGAGTTTG
>NC_051406.1:9648331-9648526 GCF_015228065.2 Penaeus monodon
TCTTTTGTTTATTTCTTTTTTCACCTAAGTTTTAAATTTAATATTTTTCTTTGTTTGTGAAACTGCTTACCACGTGAGCGCCAGGCGTCTAAACTGTATCCAAGTTTTCCTAAATATTTCAAAATCATATTCATGACATAAGAGTATGAGATTTCTAGAATACTCTACCGCGTTGAAATCTTCTCACCTTTAAGA
>NC_051406.1:9648557-9649034 GCF_015228065.2 Penaeus monodon
ATCACCTGTTGTTCTCATTGCGTTATTCATAAAACGTGTCATAATCCACTCTAGCACTGGAATTGAACCCCAACAAGAACCCAGTCAGAGTCGATATGTTATGGAACACGACACAGAACGGTGAAACGTGTCGTTCGCTTTTTGGAAAACCTGATTACAGCGGACATGACATTGATTCACTTATTCACTAATTATTGTCTCGTTACGGTCATTTGTTTATCACCGGGAACAACTGTTTGTGTGTCACGTGTGATTAAGCCATTTACAAACAAAAAAAACAACAACAAAAAAGTGACATTTCCGATCCCAAATGTAATCTTGTTTACTGGCGTACGGCAGTTTCAAAGGGAAGCCTGGGTTATCATTATTTTTGTTTTATCTTCCTTTTTGGTGTAATGCGTCCTTAGAAATAGGAAGTAAAGAAATAGGTACATAATATAGATAGAAAATAACGATAAAACTCATGCGTTTTAGAAA
>NC_051406.1:9649099-9650428 GCF_015228065.2 Penaeus monodon
CTTTGGTGCTTTTTTTTTCATTTTAGCTGTTTCAGTAATATGTTTTGCTTCTGAGATTAGCGTTTCCCATTATTATTATTGCTTTCATTATGTTGGTTCTATATTAGTCATTTTATGGTTATTTGCTAATGCTTATTTCTGCCTTTTTATTATATCTTATTTCCTTAAAAACAATTTCTTTTACCATTTCTTAAAATGATGACAAATGAGAGCAACGAGGTAGGCTTTTTACAGACAATATCTAAATAATTTCTGCCAACCATTCAGGTGCACGAAACAACGAGTTCCTCCGAATCCCACCACCAGATAGAGATTCTTCAAAATGATCCATAATTTGCAGCAATTGCAATCGCCATTATGAGATTGGTTCTCGCCGCGCACAAAGACAGTAAGACAAAGACAATCTCATTTCATTTCGATTCTCTTTGCTTGCAATTATCGAGCTGTCCTTGACTTTCTTTCTGCACGCTGGAGACGTTGAGTTCCGTGACACATACACTCTTCAATACAAACAAATCCTGTATATCAGCGTTTCTTTAACCTTTACCGGCCCTATCGCCTCTATCGTCAGGTCGAGGCAGTCTAGCAAGAGCAAATGATCTGCGGAAAGCCTCAATAGGGTGTAGGGGAATTATTGAAAAAATCTGTAAAAATATAGGCAATGAATGAAGACAAATATTGCTACAATGTCGGTACTAGTTAGCATTATCCTGAGGGAAATCAAGATTCAAGAGCCATACTCTTTAAGTCTGCGAGAACATTACATTAACTGAAGGAATGGGAAAGCTGGGTCTGTCGAAGACATACGTTGCTTGTGTATAATTCCTCCCAGTTGTGGAATATTTGTAAAGATAGGTTTTAAGTTCATGGTCTTAAAATACACATACACAAAGACACGGATATAGAGAGACAAAAAGATAGCTATCCATTTTTTTCTCTAAAGTTTCAGGTTTTGAGCCAAAAATATGTGATTTAGACCTCGCCTCGTTTGCTGAATGGTTATGCCAGGCTCATGCGTGACAGAGAAACGCATAATTACAAACGTGGAAAGGAACACAAAAATAATGATAATAAAGGAGAAAAGAGAGGGAGACTTAGATAGAAAGGAGTGTGCTATTAATTATACATTTAGTCGTATTTCTTTGATTCTTATTTAGTTTTTTTTTCTCTCTGGTTTCGTTCTTCCTTTTTCAAGGAATTTCTGACTAACAGATACCCTAGATTTTATTCATTTGCTTGTAAAGATTTTTTCGTCTTTTATCTGTTCATTTTTTATTATAAAACCAAGCCACTTTCGTATCAGTATTCAAGTAATTTTGTCTGTTTTTA
>NC_051406.1:9650802-9650966 GCF_015228065.2 Penaeus monodon
TATGTCAATATCAAAGGAATGTCCCGGATGAGTTAACCTTCATCCTGCCTCGAAATAAGCGCCGGTCCTTCCTCTCAAGCCGATTTCATTTACTTGTGACGAGTGACCGAGATTATCAGGGTGGCTGTACTTAAATGTGTATGTTATTCGTACTTTATATAGCG
>NC_051406.1:9651804-9652091 GCF_015228065.2 Penaeus monodon
CCATCCTAATACTTTCAATAGGGTGTGAATCAGACGCTCCAGGTTCTAAAGCAACAATAATAACCGATTACCATACGATTTTTTTTTTCAAACTAAAAACGCTGATCAAAGCGATTCTCCTCCAACGCACAATGATTAAGCTTCGTTCATGCTAAGTCGGTTTCGGGAAGCAGTAGAGTTATAAAGGGAATTGGATTCCTTATTCGGTCAGCAGAATGACACTTTATACGTTGTTTCCTGGCGTGTTATTTATTGGGACAAGACAGTGCTATTGTTTTTACATTTGG
>NC_051406.1:9654174-9654754 GCF_015228065.2 Penaeus monodon
CATGCCTTCTGAGATGCTTTCTGGGAGCCTGTTATAATACACACACGAATCCTCGAGTAAGGCGGGTTAATTAGAGTGTCAGCTAAATATCAAGAGAGTAAGCAAATTTGTAATGCAAATATGTCGGACAAACTTGGAATATGTTTTAATTATTCATGTTATTGCTCAAGGAATTTTAGAAATAATCTTGGGTCATTCCAGATATTCAAATTAAAACATGATTATCACCAAAGAAAAATAAGATTTTTTTTTTTCTTTGGAAAAACGGTAAATATATGTAGAATAACCGTAAACTATTGCCTTAATACATTTCATCATTTAAATTAACGCAATTTGTTTACGTTCTGTTTTGTTTTTCTCTACTAAATGTGGCTCCTGACTTTCTCACATTAACCCTCCCCCCCCCCCCCAAAAAAAAACAATAACGAAATAAACAAATATATAAACGGACAAATAGATATGAGAAAAAAATATAAATATATAAATAAACGCAAAAACAAAGCAGAAAAGAAAATCAGTGAAAGAATTATTCAAGCGTCAGTTTTCCATTCCTTTCCCTCTCTGCCTTCCACTCTCGCAT
>NC_051406.1:9654783-9655393 GCF_015228065.2 Penaeus monodon
TCCCCGGCGAACCATCTTGATAAAATTCCGGCCAAGCAAGCTCCTCGGGCGTCAAATATTCCTTCGAGAATGAATTAATTCTGCGCTCGCTCCTTCTCCAAGACTTACTCCGGAGGGAGCCTTCAGGAGTTGGGAGTTCTCTGGAGAGGAAGAAGGGGAGGTGGAGGAAGGGCGGGGAGGTGGTGGAAGAGAGAGGTGGTGGTGGTGGAAGAGAGAGGTGGTGACGGTGGTGGAAGGAGGAGGTGGTGGCAGTGGTGGAAGGAGGAGGTGGTGGCAGTGCTGGAAGGAGGAGGTGGTGGCAGTGGTGGAAGGAGGAGGTGGTGGCAGTGGTGGAAGGAGGAGGTGGTGGCAGTGGTGGAAGAGGGAGGTGATGGTGGTGGTGGAAGGAGGAGGTGGTGGCAGTGGTGGAAGGAGGAGGTGGCGGTGGTATTGGCGGTAGAAGGAGGTGGTGACGGAAAGTGGAGAAGAAGCTGATAGAAGGAGAACGAGGAGTTGGTGGTGGTAGACGTGAGGGAAGTAGGAGGAGGAAAAAGTGCTATTGGCTGATAGAAAGAGGAAAGAGAAGGACAAGCGAGGAGACGTAATTAAGAGCTGTCAAGCCTCACCACAT
>NC_051406.1:9655488-9655688 GCF_015228065.2 Penaeus monodon
TCTAACGATAATTATGAGCCATACGTGTGACATGAGCACGTGAGGTGATTAGGACGTCCTCTTATCTTCGAGAGGATTCACGTCAGCACCAATCAATCTGTCATGTCTGCGTTGACAAGGAAAAATGGACAACTGGTTTAAGCGATCATGTCTTTATATGCATATAAGAAACTGACAGGATGTATGAAACAAAAAATGCT
>NC_051406.1:9655920-9656021 GCF_015228065.2 Penaeus monodon
AGGGACAGAGATCAAGTTGGCGATTGAAGTCACTCAAGTTTTTCTCTCCTTATTTTTCTCTTCAATTGACTCTGTGAGGTTTTTGGAGCCGCTGGAAGTGA
>NC_051406.1:9656180-9656630 GCF_015228065.2 Penaeus monodon
ATAAAATAGGAGGTGGGAGAGAGGCTTAGATCTGTCGAGGCGGATGGAGAAAGAGAGAAGGTGGAGGAATGGGGGAGTGAGAGGAGGGAAAAGAAGTGGAGAAGGAGAAGAGAGGAGAAAGGAGACAAAGGGAATAAGAGGAGAAAGGAGATAAAGGATATAAGAGGTGATAGGGGAAGAAGGGACGAGAGGAAAAAAGGGGAGAAGGAGAAGAAATGAGAGGGGGAGACGAGATAAGAGGGGAGAAGGAGCGAAAAGAGAAAAAAGGGGAAAAGGGGGAAGAGGAGATGAGAGGAAGAGAAGAAACGAGAAGAGAAAGGGATACAGCCTGGAAAAAAGGAGAAGGATCAAGAGAGGGCGAGAGAGAAAGGGCGAAAGAGGGAGAAAGAGAGGGAGAAAAGAATCCCACGTGTCTTGTAAAGAGATGGGGAGAGGGGAAGGTGATGAAGA
>NC_051406.1:9656732-9656805 GCF_015228065.2 Penaeus monodon
CCTATTACATAATGACAAAAATGGCTGCCATCGACGTTTTTTCTCTGGGCTCTCTCCTTTGATCGGTCATATT
>NC_051406.1:9656902-9656967 GCF_015228065.2 Penaeus monodon
TCTGTATCTCTCAAACTGTCAGTCTGTTTCCGTATGTCAATCTTCCTTTATATCCTTTTTGATTC
>NC_051406.1:9657508-9657824 GCF_015228065.2 Penaeus monodon
CTTCATGCCTTCCCACTTTTTATTACTCTTTTTACCCTTTGCCGAGTGATTTTATTTTTGTAGTCTTTGCCCGAGAAGTTAAAAAAAGCTTTCTCTGTGCACTCTGAGTTGATCCTGAGCCCTCTTCGCTTGCAGTTGCTCGGCCTTTGCAATTCGTTCTGCCAGAGACCCCCCACTCAACGTCCTCAGTCATATGACCAATAGAAAAAGTTGTAAAGTCTTTAAAGGTAGGTTCCTTTTTCATCTGTGGATTTTTTTTTTTTACATTCTTTTTCCTTTTTTGTGGTATTTCGGGCGAATTGCAAAAAGAAGCCAT
>NC_051406.1:9659578-9659812 GCF_015228065.2 Penaeus monodon
AGAATAAAGAAGAAAATATAAAGCCAGAGAAGATAAAGAAGAATCACAATAATGAAACAGAAGAGTCAAAAACCCCGTAAAAATGAATCCGTCAAGCGCCTCGGCTTGCTCTAAAATCAAGCCGTTTTGACGTGATGGAAACCATTTGCTCTCGAGATTAATTTCCACATCTTGGCGGGAGATGTTTTCCAGATGTCTCGGGCAGATGTATGAAAAGATGATTATCTCCATAGC
>NC_051406.1:9659835-9660052 GCF_015228065.2 Penaeus monodon
TCCAGAATCATCTAAATCAACGTGGCATATAAGGAGATATCTTGTGGGATTTGATTGCATTTGGATTCTCGTTCGGCAATATGACAGGGGATCCGATTATGTTTCCTAGATCGTATTTTTGCTTGGTTTAGGAGGATTTGTATATCATTGTATTTATGTTCTGGGAAAATATGGCGAGTAATGAGCGAGTGTTAGAAAAGCAGGAAAGTAATGCGAA
>NC_051406.1:9660119-9660271 GCF_015228065.2 Penaeus monodon
ATTACGACATTCGCTATGTTTGTCCCTTTTGAATTCGTTCAGTCATTTCTTCCGGAACTTTATATGAATTCAAATATCAAGGTTGACAAAACAGTCTTGCGTCATATCTCTCATTAACTATTACCTCAAGCATCTTAAGTATGATTTAAAAC
>NC_051406.1:9660470-9660957 GCF_015228065.2 Penaeus monodon
CCTATGCCAGTATGTTTATAATTAAGAGGTTCGGAATGATGATCTAATCACAGAATATGCAGGACAACTTTGGAGAAAAGACACTTAGAGAACTTTTTATATCAACACAAAATTTAAGAGCTTTGACGTAATGAAAGGACAAAAAATGAGTAAGTTCTACAATGGTATGCCTAGATCTTGCTTTCCATATGAAAACTGATTTAATATTGCTTTGTTTCACTTAAAAGCTTGATGACTTTGCTCTCCCAACTCTTCTTCTCAAAATAAAATATTGTATATATCTGTTCGATTTTATTACTTTGCTTTTCCCGCATAAATTTCACGTTCTAATACTATATTGGGTATATTTCAAATAATTTTTAGCATATGTAAACCAATGATAATGGAGATCCCTAGTTGTAAGTTGCAGACAACCACTTCCCAGCCTAATTATGCCTGTGAATAATGTTTATTTCGTGGATTCTGTTATCAGAACACACAGTTTCTT
>NC_051406.1:9661164-9661300 GCF_015228065.2 Penaeus monodon
GTCATAAACACACCATCTTACAACGATTAATGAATCTTGGTTATTTGAGATAATTCTGTCAACCATAATTAACTAGATTCTGAATAACTCCTACAGGTTGATACCACAATTAATTCTGCAAAAGTTAGATGTTGAT
>NC_051406.1:9661869-9662043 GCF_015228065.2 Penaeus monodon
TCATCTCATCGCAGTCTTAGCTTATATGAGAAATCCCCTTGATCAGCCGACGCACACAGCGGCTCCCACGAATCCCCTGAACTTCCCTTTGTCCCCAAGGATTACTTCCACAAATCATCCGACTTTGTACCTTTTTTTTTTGGGGGGGGGAGGGGGTATTTTTGAGCTGCCCGT
>NC_051406.1:9662149-9662785 GCF_015228065.2 Penaeus monodon
TGCCAGCTCTGCATTTTGGAGCAAACCTTCGAATACGTTTTCTTTCAAATTGAGTGATTCTCGTGAAAAAAAAAAATGCAAAATCACAAAAATCTTCCTAAAAACGGTGTCAATTTTCATACCATTCTTCTGGCTTGTTAAATTTGTTTAGTTCATTGAGGAAATAAAAGGAATTTGAAATTCAATCTTGCCCCGGGCCTTTTCCTATTAGCTGTGCCCAGAACTTACGTATGGCTGCATTTTTAGCTCCGGATTAAAGGGTAGGCATCTTTTTTTTGTTGTTGTTTATTTCTTTTTGAGAAATTTCCGAAATTTTGGAACCTTCTAAGGCAATTCTGAGTCTCCCTCCCCCCCCCCCTTTCTTCGCCATAGACTTTTTTTCTCTACCTTCTGACAGCTCTATGAGGAAGATTTTTCAGGCACTCGTTCGCTTGCGCTTGCTCCTCCTCACCCCTTGTTTATTTTAGTTTTTCTTATTATATCGTGTGGAGGAGATACGTAAGAGAGAGTGTAGTTAATTAAAGAACACTCCCAAACATCAAAGAATATTTATATAGCTCAAGTGATTCCTAAAACGCCTTCCACCCGTGGTAAATATAACAAGCTTACAACATGCACATACATGTGTAATATGTG
>NC_051406.1:9662947-9663187 GCF_015228065.2 Penaeus monodon
CCCAAATAATATCCCCCCAAACCCACAGTTCAGCTCCCGTTCGCTCTCCCCGTCTCTGCATTTTGGGAAGATCACTGAGGCATATCAACAGACGTTCACCCGCGTCGTGTTGAGCGCCGTCAGCCACTCACACGAAAACTTGGCTTCGGGATTTAAACTACGGCAGCTGGTGTGTCTTGGAGGCGGGAGTTCAGCTGCAGAGCAAGTGGAGCGCCTTTTTTGCTGGTGCCTTGGTTGTGT
>NC_051406.1:9664577-9665550 GCF_015228065.2 Penaeus monodon
ATAACACTTTTCCATGATTTTACAAAATGTGCATAAAAGCCAATTTTAGAAAAGGCTGGAGTTTACAAGTAACCAGTTTTAAGAACAATTTAACTAGTGTAATTTGAGCGTTTGTGCCTTGTTGGAAAAACTTATTGAGTCTTCCATTAGTTAAGAAAATGTTGTCGTTTTTCTTCCTGTTATAGAGGGGTCCCTAGATATGGGGTGAATTTGCCCCGCTCAAGCTGTCCGTCGGGGATAATCCCTTCCATTACTAGGGACTGGGAAAGGACCGCCGTGTCGGTCTTTGCCCCTTGATATTCGTTGACCCCCACTAATTAAAACAAGAACTAGGAAATAACAATTATCAATCACTTCATTGGTTACTAAAATGTTGATTTATACATGCTTTCTCTGATTTATTTTGCATGAAAGTGTGGATAGTCATCATGGTATTTATTTTCTAATTTCAACATGCATGGAACTCGGTATTAGAACCAGTGAGGAATTATGGAATGCAAGCAACAGCTACGAGAGCAGGGCGCTGGAAAGGATGAAATGGCTGACATGAGCAGACATCTACAACACGAATATTCACATTATTACACACATTTCGGTCTCCCCTGTCAAACTACTGTCGTCTTGGTTGCTTCCATTTACCCTTCGCACTTTTTAAGGGCAATAAAATACTGCCTCAAGGAAAAAAACAACTGATGTACATCCATTTAGAGCACTATGGTCGTCTTGTTAACATATCGCGGGCCAGTAGGCGTCCCGCGTGGACGTGTGGACAGCCCTTCGATATCATAGGGTGAGAACGCGGGGATGGGGCACCATTTTAGTAGGGGACCAGCTGTTATAAAGGAGTCGCGACTTAACCCATGATGTATGAACACAGTTATTTCAATGTCACTAACATACATTCATATAAATAAGCCATATGACTTTCCCAGTTCCCTTTTATTTCCCGGGCCCTTGACCTAATGTAATTTAC
>NC_051406.1:9665922-9666495 GCF_015228065.2 Penaeus monodon
ATCTTATCTTACCGATCCTAGAATAACTTATTAGCATAATAACATTGAAAATGAAAATGGTGTTCTGTAATGTAGTAGAAACACATTAGAGTCATAACATTAAATGTTTATAACAACGGACTGTTGTCTGTTTCACATAGAACGTCTGAGGGTTTGACTGCTTTGTAAGAACTGTAGAAAGTATTCAAAGAGCACAAATAACTTTAAAATCGCACAAGATGGTATTTTTGCGCATAGTTTTCGTTGACCCTATAATTCCAATTTCATTTGGACGTATGTATCCAGTTCCCAACTAAAACCTTCCGGGTTGGTCCTAGGTCCATGGCCAACTTACCCACACATTTCGATCACAATCCGTCGGTAACTTTCCCCAGATTATTGGCAACACACACTCATTTTTTTTCTTTTCCTTATGATCACAATCCTTCGAATAATTTTCGAGTAACAGACCAAAAGAAAACCATGCATATCATCAGTTTTATAACCTTCCTCGATTAATATAAAAATAATCTATATTAGGCGTTTATCAATAAGAATTTGGTGTAGATTATATTCAGTAATTATCTTGTGCAG
>NC_051406.1:9666522-9666781 GCF_015228065.2 Penaeus monodon
GGTTTATCTTGTCGTTACTGTATTACGAATGATTTGCGTTATATTTAGGAAAGGGATTTTCCATTATATTGTTTACCATGAATCGTGACGCTTAATCACAAATACCTTTACAACATTTTCCCTTAATAAACCGTAAACAACTATTTTCGTCACAGTGCAGTTTTTTTCACTTTACAGTGTACCATGATCTAGTTCTGTGTATTTTTCCCTTTTATTCAAGTTTCTATCCCACTTCCAAAAGTCTCCGAAACGAAAAATG
>NC_051406.1:9667491-9667676 GCF_015228065.2 Penaeus monodon
ATCGTCGTCGCCGTCGCCAGCCTTAACCTTAAGGGTCGTACTTTTTCCGTAAAGGGATGGAGCGGTACGACAAGTGTGCATTAACTCCGGGTACGGGAGAGGAGACAGGCGGCGCTTGTCTCTTTTCGCGTTGTGTTTATGATGTTTTGACGTTGGGAATTCTGGTCTGCTCGAAACAATTCTTT
>NC_051406.1:9668278-9668527 GCF_015228065.2 Penaeus monodon
GGAAATTTCGCATCCTAAATCTGGTTTTCTGACACATACATATGTTCGCCTCAGAGACAGAGTGAAGAAGCGGGTCCATCGTTTTGCAGACTTGGTCGAAAGTCTTGCCAGGATATTGTCTCTCTTGAGCCTTCCTTGCCCTTGGGATCGCTGTCTCTGTAAATTACCAAAGGGAAGAAGTCGGGTGAAAGGTCATAGTGAAAAATATAGTGATACCGTAATGCAGACTTTTTTTAATGATCCTTCATT
>NC_051406.1:9668780-9668870 GCF_015228065.2 Penaeus monodon
ATTACGCGAAGCACCATCTATCATGACTTCAGCTGTAAAATTTTATCGGCTAGTTTTGATGAGAAGTAAAGACCTTTCAGGGAACGCCTT
>NC_051406.1:9669081-9669365 GCF_015228065.2 Penaeus monodon
CTATCCCTTCTTCATGGATATGTACTCTGCATGAAATATGTTTAATTGTTGTGTTAAAGTAACGTTGTTGTTTTTTTAACATTTTAAAAATATTTTGATCCGCATTTACTTTGGGGTTTTTTTAGAGTTTATTTTTCTAAAGTGGAAAGTTTGTATAGCCTGATGGTATACTGTACATCTACATAGCATTTCAGAGTTAGCAATTCCGTATATGGAAGCTATGAATAATTATGTTCTTTGGATAAATGTAAAATGTTGGTTTACTTGCTTTTTCAGCTGCTAAT
>NC_051406.1:9669526-9670292 GCF_015228065.2 Penaeus monodon
TCCACTTGCCATGTAAAAGTTAATTGAAGTAAGGCACCGTCCTAACTTTTGCGAGGGAGTTGCTGCAAATCACCTTATCTAGCTTCTCAGAAAAGTTCAACTAATTTTATCAAGGTTATTTACATCCTCTGAAAGTGGTATTGCAAAATAGCGAAAATAGCATTTTGCAGCCAAAGGTTTTCTTCGGTCGTTATTGATATTATTCTCGTCAGTACTGTACTATATTCCAGAAATATAGTACAATACAAGTATTAATGAGCTTGATTCATTTGCAAGATTATTAGTAATTGGATTGCAGTATAATTAATGGCGTATTTTATCGGTTTATTCAAGATACAGGTATTAGAATAATATTTTTTTTGTAGAACTGCTATGCGTTCTCTCAAATTATTCGATTTTTTCTAGGAAATACAGTTGGTGATAAAGGCAAATGTAAACATAAATAGTACGTTGACCTATCTCATAATAGACACAAATTTTCAACGTATCTTTTTGACTAGTATGAGATGTTTTATGTTCATTTAAATTTGAAAATTTAATGAAGAATAACAAATGGAAGAAAGAACGGAGAGAATACACTGGAAAAAAAAATCTTGCTCAACGAAATTGCAGCTTCTCCAGGCAGCGTCTCCATCAACGTATAAGAAGTACCTCTAGTTAAGTTGTGTTTTAAGATCTTTAATTCTTACTTTCAAAGCCTTGTGTCAACCGTAATGCGTAGAGAGAAAATTATAATAAGCGTACAGGAAAGAGTAAAACCAGAATT
>NC_051406.1:9670808-9671506 GCF_015228065.2 Penaeus monodon
ACATGCGATTATTTATATTTAATCTTCCCTTTTTCCTAGTCGATTTCCTACCGGTTGACGGCGACGCCCTCCCGCAGCGCCCTTTAACCCATGGTGAGAGAAACGACTACTGAATGGGGGAGAAGTGGCGGGCGCCCCTTTATATAGCACCCCTTCCGAGGCTCTGATTGGTCGTTTTGCCTTTATAGATTTTCATCATTTTTCAGGCTACAAATTATTTTATATATTTTTTTTTATATTAGTCTTGAGTTTATCTGCATTGTATATTTTAATTGTATTAAGTGATGGTAGTTAACAGCTCTCATTGATGTAATTATGTCCATAACTTCCTTTTATTGCTAATCGCTTATGGAATATGGGGTAAAGGTGAGAATATGAAAGGACAAGTATTAATGAGCTTGAATCATTTGCAAGAGAAATAGGAATTGCATTGCAGTATAATTAATGGCGTTTTTTACCGTTTTATTCGAGGTACACAGAATGCTGATATGCAAACAGATGTATGTATGTGTAAGTGTATGTGTTCGAATATAAGGAAGTGAGAGTAAAGGACACACATGAGTATACACAGATATGCATGATATTTTTTTGCAACACGTAAATAACAAATCACAAACAAGGACCAGACATTCTTATTGAATGAAAAGACATACAAGGAAAATAAATGAACAAATCAGAAATTCTCACATTATCTTACG
>NC_051406.1:9671548-9671851 GCF_015228065.2 Penaeus monodon
ACCTGACGTATTTACACCCCCCCCCCCCCGAAAAAAAACATAGCCATATCTCAAACTCACGAACACAGCTAAGGATATAATCTCTCTATATATCTCGCGATCAAGGATGATCTCCTTAATAGAGTTAGTAAGGATATGCATCAAATTTTGAATTATACTTGCCTTTAGCGTTAAATCGGAAATTTACAGTGTTACTTTATCACAGTGCACCCGTATGTAACGCGCTCACCTCGCGTGTCTTAAATGCTTCATGACCAGAATTCATGTCTCGGAGGAACTGAAGCTTAGTTTAATGGGAATAAT
>NC_051406.1:9673267-9674418 GCF_015228065.2 Penaeus monodon
GCATGTATGTATGAATATGATTTTCTCATCTGCTATATATTCTTATTTATTAACTGGCTGTCGTGCGCCCTTCTTCTAGGGTCTCGGATAAACACATTTTCATTCATTTCATTCTTACTTTGTTATTTGGGTTGCTCGCATGATCAAAATCAACTTGAACAATATGCAATTTATTGTATAGATAAAATTCCTATCAAAGTCACGGCATTGTAAGTTCAGTCGGATTTTACTAATGTCTGTACCGTGTGGAGAAAAATAGATAAATAAATATGAAGCTTATGTCGTTTAATATGCATAAACTGAACCATGATTTTATTCATGGTTCGGCGAAGCGGTATTTTGTATCAGATCCAAAATTAAGTTCAAACGAATCGTATAATCTTTTGCCGGGAAATCATGTTACTGTTTTTTGTTTTGTATTTCACTCATGCGTCCATCAATTAGCATATCATTCTGTGTTTATTTGTAACTTTTCATTGTATGCATGATCTTCATACGTGAACGAAGCCCAGATTCGCACGAACTCGAACATTATTTCTTTTTCTTTTTCTTTTTTCAGCTTGATAGAACCTTCTTGCAACGGGCGTGGCTAGGAGGCGTCGACACCCGTTGATGGCTGCAATAAACTCGAATTTTTGGATTGCATTTTTTTTGGGGGGAGGGGGTGATTGCAGACACCAGGACCCTTAAATATGCAATGTGGTATGAGTATTTTGGTGTGATTTTCGTGGAATTGTTGCGAATTATTTGTAAAATTGTTTGTACTGAAGCCTACGTACAAAGCTGTTCATGGAGAATGTATGCCATACTTCTTTTAATATCTAATAAGCTTTGTTGCTGCAATGTAGGTTTTTTGGTAGATGTTAACGGATTATTGGAAGAAATATACATGTGTAGATTAAAAAGATCATTCATTTGGAAATTGTAACTAATAATCAACTGAACTTATTTAATTTTATCTCCGACGATTCTTTTGATTTTTCTATTATTTCTTTTTATGTTGGAAGGAGTATTACATTTTTGTTTTTCGATGTTGTTAGTATAGTCTTTGAATATTTTACTTATAAATACACTTCCTAAACGTTATAATGGCAATACATTTGCTGTGAAGGCGGGACCACAACCTAAAAAATCTTGCTTGTATATATATT
>NC_051406.1:9674453-9675599 GCF_015228065.2 Penaeus monodon
TTCTTTTTTTTCCTTTTTTTAGGTCACCGCTGGTCCTATTTCGCAGGCAAAGTCACTAACTCACATTCACGCAGTCGCTTATTCTCTCGCGCTAACACACATTCATTTGCTTACTCAAACACACACTTACGCAAAGCAAGACTCTGTGGTTTTGCATACATGAGCCAACACAATGTGTTGCAAAAATAATCATGTACATAATTGCGATGTTGCCTCTTTCGCCCTCAATTCTGCTAATCGTGACGAGTGAGAAATATCTAGCGTAAGGCGGTCAGTAGGTCAAGGAAATACTTACAGTGGCTGTTAGTGTCTTCTTCATCATTTCTTTACAAAGGAGACAGTAGCAGTAAGTCATGGCAAGCGGAATACAATAATACAGAGTGCACTTACCCTCGTAACAGTAACCAAAGAACCAATAGAAGACGATGGTTTGGATATTCCAGACGAGAAGGGGTTTACAGTACAAAAGGGTGTTGCCTCGGCTGGTTGCCAAGCAGAATTGCATATATATGAGCCATTCCTGTATAGCGCGTTCCCTAGGGCTGGCTTAGTCAAATATATATTCCTTTCGGTAAATGGGTAATTGTAGAGTGAGTTTCCCTAATGTTATCAGTTCAGCATCCGTCCTCAAATCATCCCGTGAGGATCCTATTAGAAATAGTGGCAAACTAACATCAACATAGACACAGAGAGAGAGAGTTGAATAGATATATAACTTCAGTACAGTACGTATTTTAGGAAAAGAATCGCCTAATGTCCTAACATAGCTCATTGTTATTTAAAACTAGAGGCAAAAGGCTATGGACAAAAAAATAAAAATAAAAAAATAGAAGCGAAAACTCCTATTTATAAAGTAAACTCTCCAAGGGCATTCAAGTTATAAATAGTTATAAGAACGACTCAGATTTATTTACTTTCGAAAATAGAATAAGGATGAGTAAAAGGCAGTTGAATCTAACTTATTCATTTCCACAGAATAAGTAATGAATATTAATCGGTAAAATTCACTCTAAACAAAACCATCACGTAAGGAACAAATAAGATTTTTAAAACGAATGAATAGATAACAAAGGTTAACGAATTTTGAATAACAAAATTCCTCTCACGAAAAAGAAAACGCGACTGACAGACAAACGGCGAGAAATT
>NC_051406.1:9676392-9676481 GCF_015228065.2 Penaeus monodon
GGCGTCACAGAGCAACGTGATTGGGAAACATCTTTAACGAGGGATAAAAATCGTTCGTGAAAAGGAACAGGAAAGGAGGAAAGAAAATA
>NC_051406.1:9677026-9677092 GCF_015228065.2 Penaeus monodon
TATCCATTTTTCTTATTACGATTTAGTTAAGCTATAACTTATTAATATTTTTTTTTTATTTTATGT
>NC_051406.1:9677327-9677422 GCF_015228065.2 Penaeus monodon
GTAAAAAAAAGTATATAAGCTTAAAAGTATAAAGATTTTTTTTCTTTTCTTTTTTTGGTCAAAATCGATTAAGTGATATAGTGTCATATCCATTT
>NC_051406.1:9677439-9677519 GCF_015228065.2 Penaeus monodon
TTGTTCTATCATTTCGTTCGTCATTGTTTCATCAAAGATTCCGATTTTTTTTTCTTTTTTCAACAAGTATGAGAGTTACG
>NC_051406.1:9677570-9677661 GCF_015228065.2 Penaeus monodon
CCTGTTTGGAAGGACATTTGATATAAATAGTTCTTTTGACATCCAGTGCTTTGTCGTTTTTCTGAACATCATGCAATTACAGTCAGCCACG
>NC_051406.1:9677782-9677876 GCF_015228065.2 Penaeus monodon
CATCAGTATTAATCAGTCACGGTTCAACTATACATTATTGTTTACATGTATAACTACAGATAAACTACATTTAGATATATACACACGTGTACAT
>NC_051406.1:9678086-9678282 GCF_015228065.2 Penaeus monodon
AACAGCGCCCTCTGACGGCATTTTCTCTCGTGCGCCAACTGCGCTCTCCGGATTAAACATTCTGCGCTGTAAATCTTTCCTGTTTTTTACGGCATATTTTATGTAACTCCGATAGCGTCGTAAAGTGAGCCATTCCCCCAGGCTGCTATCTGGCTCTAAAAGTAACGCGAAATGCATTTTAATATCACCTAAAGCG
>NC_051406.1:9679190-9679298 GCF_015228065.2 Penaeus monodon
CAAAAGACTGTGAAATCAAAAACCCTTTACAGAAATAAATTTACTTCGAAAAGAGCTTTCTTTTCCCGGCACTATGAAACGGGACGGGAAAATTGGCTTTGTGTACTG
>NC_051406.1:9679380-9679714 GCF_015228065.2 Penaeus monodon
AATGTACTTGTATCTCCATGACCATTCACTAATACTTACATACTCGTATATCTCAACGGTTATGGCGATTGAGAGAGTGAGTTTTACTTTTAAAAGAATTTTTTTTTCTTTTCCTTTTAAATCCCTTTATATTGACTCAATGGGGCCGGGAGGAGGAGGAAGCACCGCCATACTTGCTTTTTCCGACGCTGCTATTTGCGTTGGATAAAACTATATTTAAAGGTCAAAAGGGCAAATATAGTTTAGGGAGTGAAAGGCAGATGTTTATTTTGATTAAGCTTGGAAGTCTATTTATTTATATAAACTTGCATATCCATCTTGCCGCGCACTTGAC
>NC_051406.1:9680671-9681127 GCF_015228065.2 Penaeus monodon
CGAAAGGGGGTTCAATGTACTCTTTAAAGAAAAAACTTCTTTGAGGAGTTGAATAACCTGTCGATACCGGAACAGGATTTTTTTTCCATAAGTTGTATAGATGTATTGTAAGATATTTTTTGTTTTCATTTTCGAGGAAATTGAGATGAAGTTTCAATTTAAAAAAAAATTTTTATATGAAGGAGAAAAACGAAGGAAATGATGATGACTAATTCTAAATAATAATAAAACACAAAAAATATAAACCACTACATAGAAACCATCGTAAGAAATAACAATAAAAATAAATTTAAAAAAATACACAAATAAATAAATACATTAACACCTACATGTCCATTCTTTCCTTATTTTTTACCCATTTTTCTTGCATTTTCTTCTTTTATTTTCTTCCTGAGAGTGAAAAAGAGGATGATACTCACTTAATTAATAATTAATAAGCTAGTAGTATTCATTGGA
>NC_051406.1:9682315-9682685 GCF_015228065.2 Penaeus monodon
CCTCTCTGCTGCAGCACTCACCTCTCTCGTGGGGAGGCGCTGTGGTCATCATTCACTCCTGGACAAAATTCAAAGAAGGGCCAGAAAACGTATCCAAGACCAACCCAGCAGTGAAACCAGTCAACCGGAGGGACCTTGTCTTGGGATGTTGCTAGCCTTAAGTTGAGGCCGCCTACAGCCCCTACGTCAGCACCCACGGTTCAACACACCACCAGAACAAACACCGGCAGATTGAACCCTGTTATACACCTCTACATAACCTAAGGCAGTTTACCCCCAACCTATACACCTGAATGTGTTTGTTTGTTTTTCACGTTTAGTGGTTTTAAGACTTTTTGAGAATTTTAGATGGATAGTAAATGTTTGGAAC
>NC_051406.1:9682814-9682884 GCF_015228065.2 Penaeus monodon
ATACAAGTTGATTAGATTTCAGATATATTGCATTAACGTTAGAAGCATGTTTCTCTTTATATATTTTGAC
>NC_051406.1:9683026-9683846 GCF_015228065.2 Penaeus monodon
AATTTTTATCACAAATACTTCAGGGTCAGAAAATAATATGTGAAAAGTGTGTTTTGTTTAAATTGGGATTTTCTGTTATATGCTGACATGTTCGAGAGGGATTTTGTGATGTGTTTTTGATAAAACATTTTGAAAATGAGACTAAAAGTTAAATATCGAAATTCTAAGGAAAAAACAAATGTTTGTAAAGAAAAAAAATAAAGAAAAATTACTTTTCTTCTTTTTTCTTCCTCTTCTCTCTTTCAAATGCATCAGGTTTTCAGACAAAGCACAATTTTCGTTGCAAATATTGCAGTTCAAAATTTGCTGACAGAATTCCGCTTGCAGCTGGAGTTTTCAATGAGAAACGAAAGATAATTGATCTCGTAGATCCTGTGGCGTAAATTAGATACTTAATTAACATCAGCTAATTAAGATCCAAGACCTGATAATAAGTAAATTAAATATTGCAAAATATGCATCAGCATATTCTTTCAGGAAAATGATTACCTATCTTTTAAATGAATAGCGTTGATTTACTGATCTTCACAAGAAATTCCAAATATCGGCAAGTATAGATAATACTACTAAGCCATAAAAAAAATCACAATACCTTAACAAAAAATATATGAAAAATAACATGAAAACTAATCCATATATATCTTTTTAAATACAAAAATACAGTCAACATTTTTCTTCTTTTTTTTTACTTTTCTCTTACCAAGTGTTTACATTTTTACGAAAAACAAAAATAGAAATACGTAAAGTAGTGTTGTTTTTCATCCATTTTGTTTAATTTTTAAAAAGGGAACAAAGTTTTCTGTAGAAAAGAAATAGATTC
>NC_051406.1:9685051-9685198 GCF_015228065.2 Penaeus monodon
GGGTGATCGTGCTGGCAAAACAGTAGCAGGAAAAGTGTAGTGGAACGTATCCCTCGCAAAAATATTGGTAACCACGCGGATGGCAACAGCTACAGCACCATGTTCAATGGCGGTATTTGTACTGAATATTTTAGAGTTTAATATTCC
>NC_051406.1:9685546-9685913 GCF_015228065.2 Penaeus monodon
ATCCGAAATAAATCCGAATAAAACAAACAAATACCAAATTACACAGAAACAAAAAAAAATTAAGAGAAACCTTTTTCTCCAAAATAATACAAATATTTACAAAAAAAAAAATCTACCTCTTTCTCCCTAAGCTTCGAAAACCAGGACCGAAATGCCTGACCCCTGTTAGAATTCCCACAGTGTGCCACGGTGACCTAATCCCATCCCAGGTCAACTTCCCTGATGAGGTCACGTAGAGACTTTACCGCGCCGTCTGCCATTATAGGTCAGAGGTCTAAAGTGGCGAAAAAGTGACAATGGTACGTTTGTGATTGTTTTTGTGTTTGTCAGACGGACAGAAAATCTAAATGTCGTTGATAATACAGGA
>NC_051406.1:9686598-9686879 GCF_015228065.2 Penaeus monodon
TCATAATAATAACTCAAAAAGAGAAAAATGAAAAGGAATTAAAATATGATGTACGAAGACGAAGAAATAAAACATTTGATGAAAATGAACATGGAAAGAAAGAACAAAGCAACTAAATAAAGTGATAAATAAAGAAAAAATAAGAAAAAAAGTAAAAAAAATTGGAGAACAAAACATAAGAGAAAAACAATTAAGAATAATCTTTAAAAAAAAATAAACAATAAAACGTAAAACAAAAAAAAATCTGCCCAGGATATAGAAAAAAAATATAAAAAGGGTAA
>NC_051406.1:9687005-9687250 GCF_015228065.2 Penaeus monodon
AGACATTTCACCGCAAGCCATTTAATCTGAATAAATGTTTCGCAAGATGTACATCCTCATCATTCAAAAGTCTGCGCTAGATTCAACAGCATATTACTCTGGCTCCATAGACCCTCGTGCCTTGCAATAATGCAGTGCAACAGCCCTCGTTGCAATGCACGATGGGAGACTCTAGTGATGCAGCAAGAATTTGTCTGGCGCGTGCTAAGGCATCATCTTTATTAATATGAATTCTGATGAGGTAG
>NC_051406.1:9687764-9688128 GCF_015228065.2 Penaeus monodon
GCACATTTATTTCCATCTAATTTGCTTACTCTGTATGCAAAACACAAAGAACAAAAAACCGAAAATGCACCATTCAAAAACAATACACTTTTCATCCCCATGAAATATGGAAAAACAAAACTAAAAGTCCCTTTTGATATGCCTCTACCCAAAATACATAAAACATTACCTCCTCCTCATAACAAAACAAGAAGGTTATTGAATTTCACAACGAAGCGCACCGAATACAGTTGACTCGATAAAGCAAGTGAGAAAAATAAAACCGGGTCGGCGTGGGTCGAGGCCATGAATAATGTACGTGTGATGGAGCTCTTGCGTGACCCGGAGATAGTAGATGTCCATACGAGTGGGCGAATCTCGAGTG
>NC_051406.1:9688145-9688370 GCF_015228065.2 Penaeus monodon
GGGGGGGGGGGTGTTTATATATTTATATCATAGGTTTATTTTCCCCATGATATTGGGAGTGTTATAGATGATATCCCATTTGGGGTTTTGAGATTTTGATAACTTCCTGGAATGTCGTTAAGATCCGTATAACTACATAACTGCTCATCTTTTTCTGTTTTCATTTCACTAGGGGAAGGTTGTAAGTGTGTGGGTTTTTATCTTTAAGTTTTATTCAAGTCACAC
>NC_051406.1:9688683-9688873 GCF_015228065.2 Penaeus monodon
TCCACTACATAGAGCCACCATACATCACCCAAGAACAAAAAAGTCCCCCCTGGAGGCACAAAGGGACAAGCAGTCATACATATCCAATTTTCTTTTTTATTTTCCGGTCACTTGGCTGTCTCCACACTTCGTTGTATCTTCAATCAACAATATTTCTCCTACGTAGTCCTGCTGATACGAAATGTGAATA
>NC_051406.1:9688981-9689204 GCF_015228065.2 Penaeus monodon
CCATGTTCTCCTGTACCGTTTCATCACTTTTTTATCACCATTTCTTCTAGTTCTTCCGTTTAATCTCTCCTCTTCTGCTCTCGATTCCCCCTTATATCTTAATTTTTATTACGCTCTGCTCCTTCCTCCTGATCCCTTTTTTCGTCCCTTGAGTACACACAGGCACAAAAAATGAATGGGGGAAAGATAATGCTACAAGACAAGCATGCCAACTGTCTCCCTC
>NC_051406.1:9689531-9690027 GCF_015228065.2 Penaeus monodon
CCTTCCCTCTCCTCTCCCCTCGCTTTCTCCCCCCCTTTTCTCTCCCCCTTCTTCTCCTCCCTCTTTCCCCTCTCCTCTCTCTCCCTTCCTTTCCCCTCCCTCCCTCTCTCCCCCCCCTGCGTCTTCTCTCCTTCTCTCCCCTCCCTTCTCTCCCCTCTTTTCCCTCTGGCTTTCCCTCTGTCTTCTCTCCCCATTCTTTCCGCCATCCTCTCCTCCCCTTTTTTTTCCTTTCCCTGTCCTAGTCCCTTTTAGCCTATGCCCGTCCCTCTTCTTTCTTTTTTCTGTTTTTTTTTCCCCTGTTTCCCCCCCCCCTTCTCCCTTATCCCTTTTTTAAAATTTTCCCCTTTAAAAGGGTATGAAATCAATGTAATTTTTATGTAAAAGATAAGGATATGAAATAGATTTATGGGTGAACATAGGGTTTGGAGATGGGGAGATTTTCTTTTTCGTTTTGTTTTGCCCGGTAGGGTTAAAGATGGTTGAAAACATGGACTAT
>NC_051406.1:9691836-9692136 GCF_015228065.2 Penaeus monodon
GGGGAGGGTGAATCTTTCTTTCCTTTTTTTTTACGACTTTCATTGGATTTTGTTTTCTTTCTACATGTTAGTCGTCTTATAAACTTTTATTTACCATGGACTGTTTGTTTGTGATTTGATTTGTCTACGTATATGTGTATTATTCCACACTGTTTAATATTCGTGTTTTCTGTAGCTTAACGTAAGAAAATTCAAGCTTGTACCCAACAGTATCGCGTAAAGTCAGAGTTCACAAGAATATAATGGTAGGGTATCAGTTTACCTTGAAAGAAATTTTTTGAGTGCATGTGTGCACCTGAT
>NC_051406.1:9692285-9692742 GCF_015228065.2 Penaeus monodon
TCATATAATGTATATATGTCGAGTATACATTTATACTTTTAAAAATATGTACGTCCTACAAACAAATGAACTTGTAAGGTAAAATCAACCCTATTTTCATGTAACGTTGTCTTCCCCAACATCTGTACCCTATTTGCATCAGCATCCTTTCCATCCTCTACATATCCCTTATTGCCCTCCGCCTTGCCCCCTTACCTCACCCCCTCCCCTTCTTGTGCAGTCCACCAAGAATATAGTTAGTCCACTGGCGCACTACATGTCACCTCGTTTGATGTCCGTCCGTCCTCCTCTGCTCGGTGCCGCCCTCTTTCATCATGGTGCATATGTTTCCTTTCATAACATGGGTCCATTCCTTGACGCAGCATGAGGATACAGCTACTGTGAATGGCATGCCAGGAGGAGGACGCATTGTGAGGGATGGCGCCGTTCATCTGATAACATAGGTACATGGTGTGCG
>NC_051406.1:9694261-9694595 GCF_015228065.2 Penaeus monodon
AAACGCTCCTCAAAAATAACGAAAATGGCAAATATCCGATGGAAAAAGATTTTGAAAATATACAGATTTAAAATATTACATTAATCCTATCAGAAGTTAATACCTAATCCAGTATTCAAGAGGATTAGATGAGAAACATTGTGGGTATTCAAAAAACTACAACGATTTATCAAAAATTTAACATGACAAATTGCGTTGCTGATTTATGGATCATTCAGTCCAACAAATTGTTCATTAACCTCAGCCGTTACACATTCAGGAAAATTATTTTGAATTTGAAAGCGTTTCCGTTATTAAGCGGACACGTGTGTTTGGCTGCGCAATATCAGCCTGA
>NC_051406.1:9695095-9697372 GCF_015228065.2 Penaeus monodon
ACCGCTACCCTTCAACATGCACCTCTATGGACACGTCGATTTCTGATGCAACAAAGCCTTTCAACTTGCAATTTCTACTCGATCAATCAGCTTAGGACCCCTTTTCCCTTCAACTTCTCCTCTCTCTCTTCTCCCTTCCCTTCCCCCTCCCTTTACTTTCATCCTTCTCCTCTTTCCCCCTTCTCTCTACTCTTCTCCTCATTTCCCTCTCTCTCTCCTCTCGCCTTCCACTTTTTATCCCTCTCTCTCACCCCCTTCCTTCTTCCCAATTTCTCTCCTCATCCTCACCCCCTCTCTCTCTCTCCTCTCTTTTCTCTCCCTCTCCCCTTCTTCCCCCCTCTCTCCTCTCTTTTCTCTCCCTCTCCCCTTCTCCCCCCCCTCTCTCTCTCCTCTTGTCTTCCACTTTTTATCCCTCTCTCTCACCCCCTTCCTTCTTCCCAATTTCTCTCCTCATCCTCACCCCCTCTCTCTCTCCTTTGTTTTCTCTCTCTTTCCCCTTCTTCCACCTCTATCTCCTCTTCCCTTCTCCCCCTCTCTCTCCTATCTTTTCTCTCCCTCTCCCCTTCTTCCCCTCCTCTCTCTCCTCTCTTTTCTCTCCCTCTCCCCTTCTCTCTTCCTCCTTTTTCTTTTCCCTTTTCCTATCTCTTCTACCTAATATTTCATGTTCCTTTCTGGGTCTTGTTTTCGCTTCCCCTCCTCCTCCTCGTCCTCCTCTTCCTCTTACGCCTATTCTTTTTCTTCCACTTTTCCGTCTTCCTCCTCCGTCCTCTCCTCCTCTTCCACTTCCTCTACATCTTTTTCTTCCTCCTCTTCCTTTTTCATATCCTCTCTCTCCTCCTCCTCCTCCTAATATTATCTATTCCCCTCCTATCCCTCTTTCCCTCGTTTGACTTCTTCTTTTGTACCCTCATTCCTCTTCCCATTCTACTTTCCCCATTCCCCATTATCACTCCTCCTTCTCCATTCCCCATTACTACTCTCTTCCCCCTCATTCTCACCTCCTCCTTCCTGTCACCCTTTCTCCTCATGTTTGCCTCTTCCATACCCCACTCCCCCATTCTCTATCTTCCCCATTCTCCATTTCCCCCATTCTCTATCTTCCCCATTCTCCATTTCCCCCATTCTCCATCCCCATTATCCATCTTCTCCATTCTCCATCTCCCCCATTCTCCATCTCCCCCATTCTCCATCTCTTCTATTCTCCATCTCCCCCATTCTCCATCTCCCCCATTCTCCATCTCCCCCATTCTCCATCTCTTCTATTCTCCATCTCCTCCATTCTCCATCTCTTCTATTCTCCATCTCCTCCATTCTCCATCTCCCCCATTCTCCATCTCTTCTATTCTCCATCTCCCCCATTTTCCATCTCCCCCATTCTCCATCTCTTCTATTCTCCATCTCCCCCATTCTCCATCTCCCCCATTCTCCATCTCTTCTATTCTCCATCTCCTCCATTCTCCATCTCCCCCATTTCCATCTCTTCTATTCTCCATCTCCCCCATTTTCCATCTCCCCCATTCTCCATCTCTTCTATTCTCCATCTCCCCCATTCTCCATCTCCCCCATTCTCCATCTCCTCCATTCTCCATCTCCCCCATTTTCCATCTCCCCCATTCTCCATCTCCCCCATTCTCCATCTCCCCATTTTCCATCTTCCCCATTCTCCATCTCCCCCATTCTCCATCTCTTCTATTCTCCATTCTCCTCCATTCTCCATCTCCCCATTCTCCATCTCCCCCATTCTCCATCTCTTCTATTCTCCATCTCCCCCATTCTCCATCTCTTCTATTCTCCATCTCCCCCATTCTCCATCTCTTCTATTCTCCATCTCCCCCATTCTCCATCTCCCCCATTTCCATTCCCCCATTCTCCATCTCTTCTATTCTCTCCCATCCCATCCCCTCACTTCTCCATCTCCCCCATTTCCATCTCCCCCATTCTCCATCTCTTCTATTCTCCATCTCCTCCATTCTCCATCTCCCCCTTTTCCATCTTCCCATTCCATCTCCCCCATTCCCATCTCTCTATTCTCCATCCTCCTTCTCCATCTCCCCCATTTTCCATCTCCCCCTCTCCACCTCCCCCAGTTCCCCATCCTCATCCCCTCTCCCCTCTCCTGTCCCTCCCCCCCCCCTTCCCACTCTTGCACTTAGCACCTGACGGATGCTGTTACAATGTTGCAATACGTCACCCAGATTGATGATTCTTGCAAGGCGAAGGAAGGCGCTTTCGGGAGGGAAGTGTCCGAAAAAAAATGTGTTGAAATATTTAGTAAAA
>NC_051406.1:9697567-9697724 GCF_015228065.2 Penaeus monodon
TCTCTCTCTCTCCTCTTCCTCCTCTTCTCCCTCTTCCTTTTCTCTTCCCCACTCTTTTTTCTCTTCCTCTTCTTCACCTTCCTCTCATTTCAACTCTCTTCGTCCCCTATGCTTCCTCTTCCCTCTCGTTTTCCTGAGGGAGAGAGAGAGACAGGAA
>NC_051406.1:9698774-9698876 GCF_015228065.2 Penaeus monodon
GCAGTATAGCCAGCCCGGCGTGTCAATGCCTGGCAAATGCGCGCGAAAGAATAGGCTTTGTTTTGGCAATACATATTTCTTCGAGCGCGAGAGATGCTTCTC
>NC_051406.1:9699715-9700214 GCF_015228065.2 Penaeus monodon
CTCTTTTTCGTTGTTTCCCACTCGGTCCCTGGTTATCTCAACAGTCTTTCTTTCTTTATTTCGTATGTTTTCTCGAAGAATCGCAAAGCAATGGCAATTTTAATGGAATATCCTCTTTATACGACGAATATCTGGAGTAAAACAGTGATAGTAAAAATAAGACCTATAAGTCCTTTTCATCGCTACAGTGGTCAACATTATTATCAACGTTAAACATATAAACAAATAACGTGTTTTCACGTTTTTTTTTTCTTTTCAATTCTTATTTTTGCAAGCAATCTGTATCGGATTTACATTTCCCGTATCTAGTTTTGCATCTGTGGCCCACTTTCTCTCTCTCTCGCCTTTGCTAGAACCAGTCACGGGAACGCAGATGTGGTAGCGTGAACAGGGAAACATAAGTCGGGTTGTTGTTGTGAGTCGAAGGGAAAACAAGTGCGTAAAATTGAGGCTCCAAGAAATCTTATCATATTGGGTGATTATGAAGGTAGCAGAGGTT
>NC_051406.1:9700534-9701175 GCF_015228065.2 Penaeus monodon
TGTTTTAAAGTATGCTACACCAATGTACTCTGGACGCCGCACGTTTAGCAGTTGCGATATGAGTTTGAGTTTACAAATCATATATACGTTATTATGCAGCCATGTTTAATTGATGAAAGTGTACATCAAATACACTACAGCCCGACGCATCTGTACTGTTTTGAGTATGCATGTATAATCCATTTAAATTTTACATAAATGCAAGCGTAATGAAAGGTAGAAGCGACACCTCGACAGGGCCTATTGTGTGTTAAATAATTAATCAGTCGATCTCCTTAATAGGATGTATAATGTAATCGTTATTGATTTAGAGCGAAAGAAAGATGGGTGATAGAGGGGAAGGAGAGAGGGAGGGAGAAAGAGAGGGAGAGGGGGAGAGGGAGAGGTAAGAAGGGATGGGAGAGAGAGGAAGGGAGGGAGAGAGAATGGAGAAATAGAAGGAGAGAAAGGGAAGGAAGAAGATGAAATGGGGAAGAGAAATAGAGGGAGAGGAATGAAGAAAAAAAGGGGGAGAAAGGGGGAGGGAGAGATAATGGAGAAAAAAAGAAAGAGAGGGAAAGAGAGGGAGAGGAGAATGGAGAAACGGAGCCGGGGAGAAGAGAGGAAGGGAAGGTGAATTAAAACAAAACAAAGAGGGAGGA
>NC_051406.1:9702094-9702314 GCF_015228065.2 Penaeus monodon
GTTTGGCATGGCAGAGAGGCAACAACCGGGAAATCCCGGGATTCTTCAGTTTCCAGGATTCGAGTTGCCTTCAGAGCGGGATCTCGGGACAGAAACCCAATCTACAGCAAATCAGAGTACCATAAGTAACCCAATCCACTCTCGCAATAACATGTCCAATCTTCCTTCAAGCTCGAGAAAGTTTCCTTAATAACTTATCAGATTTACTAATAAGAAAAGT
>NC_051406.1:9702351-9703016 GCF_015228065.2 Penaeus monodon
AAATCCTCTTTTGATGATATCGCCGGAAGATGAGGCTGACTCGTGTGAAGTTTCTTTATTATAAGTTCATAAGTAGACGAGTATATGAAATAAACTTATTTCATTTAATAAGTAGATACCACGTAGGCAAAGAGAGCATCTGTCCAAGGGATCCCGCGTCTAAAGGCCTCCAAGTTATTTTTCGTAAATATATGATAAATTCAGTTTTCCGATAAAGGGAGCCAAGCCATGTGTAAATCATTTTCATTCTATAATAACAAAACAGCAGCTTTCAGAAAGGAAGTATGAACTGACTATTGTTAATTAATGTGTATATAGAGGAATATTAAGTAGCTGTCCATTACCAATTAAATCCCTGGAGTTTTCTATGAAATAATTGATATTCTGTTTGCAGTCTTCTCTATTTTCATTTAATATAGTTTCCCCAAAAGGAAATTTAAAAAAAAGGAAATATCTAACAAAATCTAGACATCACACGCTTTACTGAACATATTTCAGTAAAGTGAATACACTAAATAATGTTAATTTATTACATAATTTTGAAAATTGATGAACACGTGAAGTACCAAAATGGAAATCTTCATTCTGAATCTTTGATATGAAGCCCAGGGACCCAAGTCCAACTATGCTAAATGACATTGCAAGATAACATAGCTTGATGGTGC
>NC_051406.1:9703475-9703814 GCF_015228065.2 Penaeus monodon
AACTGTACGAATATCAGCGTAATTAAATAACTTATCAGAATAATTAAGAGAATGGATAATAAATGAATAAATAAATGTGAGAATTTGATTTTTTTTATATAACAAGAAAACACAAAAAGGTAACATAACGCAAATAAGAAGAAAGGATATAGATAGCATAATTAGATAACATAGAATAATCAGATAAATACTTAAATAATAAAAAAACATAAATAGATGAATACTATAACAATATATTTGCTCTTGGAATAAAATGAAGGAAAAGGAAGAAAGACAATATTAAAAGATAATAGAAATGTTTAGAGAACATTTATGAATTATTATAACATTGGATGAAAC
>NC_051406.1:9703882-9703998 GCF_015228065.2 Penaeus monodon
CTGAGTTTCATTTCTATCTACTCGTCCTAGTTATTCTCTCCTTCTCTCTTCCTCGTTTACGCTTCCCTCGTCCTTCCTCTCGTTCTCCTTTCAGCACCCCTCACTTTTCGACCCAT
>NC_051406.1:9704829-9705004 GCF_015228065.2 Penaeus monodon
ACAACGAAAACCACAATGAAAAAATATACACATATATCGAGAGCAAAAATCAAACCACTCTGCACCCAACTTCTACAAGGAGTCTGCGAATCAAAGGACAGAATGAGGGCCAGGTACTTTGATGGCTCGTAAAAACAGCAATTCTGGACGTACGATGCACACCCAGGATCGGTTC
>NC_051406.1:9705187-9706669 GCF_015228065.2 Penaeus monodon
GAAACGCGGCAGAAAGGACAAGAGTAAAAAATAGGAAGGAGGAAGGACCGTGGGATGGGATAGGAAGAATGAAGTGAGATAGAAGAAGGAATGGAATGAAGAAGGGAAGAGAATGAGGAAGCGAGTAAAAGCGAAAGAGGGAGATGAGCCAGGGAGCGTAGGAAATGGAGAAAGAGAAGAGAGAGAAAGTGATGGACACGAGAAAGAGTGAGGAGGGAACGCAAACTTATATAGGCCGAGTGGCAGTAGTACAAGGGCAAGTGGATATAGAATTGGGGGACCAGATGGTGTGTATTTGATATTGCTCGTATGAAGTGGTCCTCCTATTGGTTGGGGAGGCTGTATAAAATACGTAGTTTTGAGAAGTTTATTTCGAGGGAGGTTACAGTGAAAGGCCATGAGGTCAGATTTTCACCCCCAGCCACTCTGTCTACTTAGTTGGACCTGGGATTCGGTTTGTATATTGACTGTTATGGAAAGACTATGAAATAAGCTGCAGAGTTACCAAATGCTGTTGATTTTCACATAGGTTTCGTAAGGTTTAGTATCTGTGGCCAGCTAGGAAAGCATCCAAAGTAAGAATAACACTAGTTTAGCATTTTTTTACTTTTTGCTTGTTTTATTAAAATAAAGACATAAAGTTAATAGTAGGTTTTGGAGTCTTAAGGACGATCGAAAACTCGTAATCACAAACATCCTGGCCACTGAAATAACATAAGACAATTCAAAGCTAGATCAATTAACGTGAAAATATTCTGGTCAGTCATCAGGAAAATGCCCAGGTGAGGGAGAGAGATCAATTCCTGCTGAGAGTTGGAGACGAGAATGAAGCGCCATGTGGAGTCGAAGAAGTCTCCAAGTTTCTTTTATGACAGCTCGGATTTCTTGCTTCTCTCCAGACGAGGAAATGGTGACCTGTATAGTACTGACCGTGCTGCCTGGACGTGATTGGCATTTCAGCTGACTGTGGCCTCCTTGACACCGCTCGCGGGGGGGGGGGGGGTTGTTATGGTGTCAGGATGATAATTATCAAAGGCGGTATATTATTCTGGCAGAGTCCACATTCGTCCGGCCATGAGAGACCATGCTTATCGACCAAGCTTCTCAGAACGTTTCGTACTACCCTTCTTGGGGCCCTTGGCTAGATCGCCCGAACCCCAGCCGGGACAGCTTCCCTTTGAGGAGAATCCTTTCCCTCTAGCATTGCTATTCAGTTCTGTACTAAGTCTTTCCACACAATAAAGACCAACTTAACATTCGCCAGAGTTACGTTCCCAAGTCCCCCACGCACGTTAGAAAAACGCGAGTGCGTGCTGTGGATATTGTTGGTACTATTAGGCCAGCCGGCAGCCCGGGTATGATAGTCGTGTCATTCCCAGGGCCACACTACATGGTTAACCCATAAATATATCTTAACAAAAATCCTCTTCACATTCCACAGAAAGTAAACAAATATAGCGAGTGTACCTTTATAATTCATTT
>NC_051406.1:9706770-9707079 GCF_015228065.2 Penaeus monodon
TTTATTCTTCTCAGTACCCTCGACCTCTCGCAACTGCACCTTTTGATTAATTATCATTTTTTATACATAAAGATCACGCCAAACCCCACAGATAATCTAATACCCACAAGTTAACTCAGCAACCGTAAAGGTTCGACTGTATCTGTGTATGTACCTTAGTCGAACTCGGTATCTCCCAAACTACCACTTGTTACAGTAGCCAGAGTGGCAGTTGTACAGACTGGAGTAGTTGAAGAAGAAATGTGGAGGCGGATAGTTTGGCCTTCCATTAATAATGTCCAGTCCTTTTGTCTTTTTATTGTACAGTTT
>NC_051406.1:9707186-9707283 GCF_015228065.2 Penaeus monodon
TTTCTATAAAAGAGAGTGCTTAATTTACTGATAACAGAGTGAAAAGAACCGAGTCTTTCTCTTGCTTTTCCCGTTAAGATTGGGACACAAAGTGCTT
>NC_051406.1:9707378-9708190 GCF_015228065.2 Penaeus monodon
GAATAAGGACACGGACAGAGAGGTAAAGAAGTCACCCCTGAGAAAGAGAGCTAAAGAGAGGAGAAAGAAATAACAGACAAATCCAAATAAATAATAATACAATAAAATAAACAATGGAACAAAAAAAAACGGAAATTAAAGGACTAGATAAAAGAACAAAGTACTCTCTTAAGGAAATGGAGATCCTGTGTTTGAGGAAGTAACCGCAGTGAGCATTGTCAGGTTAGATGAGAGAGAAACTGTTACACTCCCCTAACAGTTTGTAATGCGCAACGGGACCCCATAATCTGTATAATGCACCACAGTTGAAAGGAAAAAGACACTTTATGGTAATGTGAAGATCACAAGTCCTGTGTTTAGTGCTGAAAAAAGGAGAAAATAATGCATGCTGCTAAAACGTAAGAGAGGGAACGGATCTGGCAACGATGCGTACGAGAAATGGTGATAAGAAAAGGTATCTGGCAATAATGGATATCAAAGGACAGGGAGGTGGAAGGAATGCCTGGGGGGGGGGGGTAGAGCGTTTAAACCTTTGCCATTTTCTCTCAGTCAAAAGCAGGGAAAGAAATGTACCCAAATGTTCAAATTTTAGAGCTACTGAAGAAAAGGAATTTCGTCGACTAATACATATAATAAACGTAAATATCAGAACAAACACGTGCATCTAATATTCTTTTTATTATCAAGAGGAAAGAGCCTGTATATAAATAAGGAGATAAAGAAAGCAATAAGAATTAGGAAGAAGGGAGTAATAGAGAGAATGTATTTAAGCACAAAACAGAATCTGACTCCACATACGTCGTAGTTGTCAG
>NC_051406.1:9708692-9708954 GCF_015228065.2 Penaeus monodon
ACACACACATTCAGCATTTCCCACGAAATACACAGCACGCACATTCCCCCCTGAACACATAAAATCAGTGACTCTCTCTTGTGCAAATCCGAAACCCATTGTCAACTTTCGCATTACGACTTGCCAGGGGGAGCGACAAGGGCTTCTCTGGTACACCTTGTCTGTCCCTCGGCCTTCGGGTTAGTCCACGACCCAACATTGTTCTCTGTCAGGGGCCTGCGTTACGTCGCTTCCAGTGCCAGGTTGAAGACACTCGTCCCGA
>NC_051406.1:9709563-9709720 GCF_015228065.2 Penaeus monodon
TTTTCAGAGCACAGTGAAGATCGTATTTCTGCAGATATACCGCATACCTGCCACGAGGCAAGATCGCTTCGATGTAATCAGTAACTAAGCCTTTGTCAATCTTGTGCTCCTTCCCTGGTTAGTTCAGCCGGCGTGAAAGTCTGCGTTGACCTGCATA
>NC_051406.1:9711250-9711735 GCF_015228065.2 Penaeus monodon
CAATAGAAACAGACAGACAGATAAATAGCCAGACCGCCATGTGTATATATATTCAGAAAGAGGGGGGGGGTGAAAATATATATATTTTTTTTATATACAAAAGTAGCTCTCTACTGCAGACAAGACTTCTCCATCCGAGCACGCGAAGGCCGCAGTTCCGAGGGAGAGGAAAGGGCGAGACCGATTCCTAAAATACGGTCGGCCATAAACCGGCAGCGTTTTGATTAAGTGGTGATTTACGTCCGTGAATTATCTCCTCCATGATTTATTTTCCTTTTGCGCTCCGCCACAAGGGTAACTGTGTCTATATATTTGCCCTAAAATTGAGTTATTCCGAAAATTCCGTCGGCCGTTTCTCTCAGGGTAAAAGATCCCCGGGGGGAGGGTGATATATACGGAGCCATTTCCACTTGCAGAGCGAACGCCGAACCGCCTCGCTGGGGTCGCTGTGCTGTTTCAACGCTGGGTCTTGTCCTCCGCTCGTG
>NC_051406.1:9711959-9712034 GCF_015228065.2 Penaeus monodon
TGCTTAATTTACTGATAACAGAGTGAAAAGAACCGAGTCTTTCTCTTGCTTTTCCCGTTAAGATTGGGACACAAA
>NC_051406.1:9712251-9712565 GCF_015228065.2 Penaeus monodon
ATGGATATGATACATATATTTGGCTTCTTTTTGTTGAACATCTTTGTTCATTAATATAGATGATATACAAAACACTTTCCACTAAGCTAATTTTTATGCCAAACACAAAAGCGTTCACTCATGAACAAGCCTGCACACCTAAGCAAAGACACATTAACGCAAGTACACTTTTGTCAAGAACAGCATCATAAAACATGCTTTTATGAGCAGAAAGAAAAACGCACATGCTTGAAGTTTTCGTCTGTGTTCTTAAACATACGTGTATATTTTCCTTGGTGGTTGAATGTAATGATAAGAATTATTATTTTACGAAG
>NC_051406.1:9712666-9712873 GCF_015228065.2 Penaeus monodon
AATATACTTTGATCTCACTTTTTGGATTTCCCATATCCGTATATATGAATGTCATATGTAATGGACCTTCAGTGTTTTTCCTGTACTGTCGTTGTTATATTTGTAACAACAGGTTAATGATTGTTTTTTTTTCATATTTCATTGTTATTGTACGTTCAGGTAAAAAAATCAAATACAAAATCACAATTTCCGTTTATTGTTCTTTCG
>NC_051406.1:9713226-9713517 GCF_015228065.2 Penaeus monodon
AGTGTGCTAAAAAGGCGAGGACTGTATGACGAGGTGGAAGAACTACTCTAGGCTTACGAATGAAGAAAATGAAAGCCAGCTTGAAGACTGGGTGATGTGGAAACGGTGAATCGCAGAGTACACCGGATTAACAAGAAAACGTGAGGAGAGTTATAACAAGGATGGAGAGCGGGAAGGAATGTCAGGAAACAGCATTATAGATGTGATGTTTGGTCCGTGTGTTGATGAGGTATAGAAAATACCGCTTGTGGATTTAGGTAACTCTTATGTTCGGTACCGAGAGAGACTTGA
>NC_051406.1:9713742-9713911 GCF_015228065.2 Penaeus monodon
AGCTCATGAAAGACATTATGATCTGAATTGAGAATAAGGAGCAGGTTGAGGAGAGCCTAGAGAGATAGATGTACGCATTGGAGAGAAGAATGAATGTTAGTAGAAAGGCATAGTAAATGTGAGAGGGAGGGCAATAGTGCAGTAGTGCAGGGGTATGTGGACAAATTCA
>NC_051406.1:9714106-9714222 GCF_015228065.2 Penaeus monodon
GTACGCATTGGAGAGAAGAATGAATGTTAGTAGAAAGGCATAGTAAATGTGAGAGGGAGGGCAATAGTGCAGTAGTGCAGGGGTATGTGGACAAATTCAAAATAAATAAATAAATA
>NC_051406.1:9714467-9716073 GCF_015228065.2 Penaeus monodon
GATGATGATGATGATAAGGGATCTACCAAAGGGCTGTCTGTCACAAATTTTAGTACTCCAGATACTGAAGAGCATAGTAGAAAGAAGAGAGACCAAGCAGGAAGGATGGAGGTAATGGTGCTGACAACAATACAGAATGCAGAAAGTGGCAAAATTGAAGATGCTACAGATTTTTTTGAGAGTGGCAAGGATTGACTGGATTAGGAATGAGTATACCAATAGGATAGGTCTGGGCAGAAAGTGAGAGTTGAAACCTGGCCTGCCCTGGGGCTTCTCTCTGTTATCAGCCATGAGTGTGAATGGTGTCTCCACATCACCAGTGTACAACAACAGACCTACATAATATTTGAATATGCAACATATTAATCCATATCATGCATTCATTGATGTAATTATAGTATCCTAAGTAAAAAGAAATGGCAAAGGGCATTTCACTGACTCCACGTATTATAAAATTACTGTCATAACTATAACGCATTGTGTAACACAGTGATATGTGTCTCGCACCTATGGGAGGTGCGATTCGCCAACAGTAACGGTGTATGACAGAACATATAATGACTGTATAATCACTTATTGTGTTGGATAGCGAGGTCCTGCATACTTATTGTGTGAGATAGTGAGGTCTTGTAAAGACAGAAGAAGGCCAAAGAGGAGTTTTATGGATTTCATGAAGGGCTGTTCTGGATGTGGTTTGTGTAACATAGGAAGATGCAGAGAATATGGCAAAATGGAGAAGGATGGTTCAGTGTGGCAACGCCAAATGGAAGCTGCCAAAAAATTCTAATACGAAAGTTATAGTTGATATTATTAGATCCTTAATCATAATCATCATTGTTAAAGTGATGCTGTATGCTGTAAACACCAAAAGAGCCCAACAATCAAACTGATTCACTTGTTGCTACTATCAAGCAGAAAGGACTATAAATAACACATTACATTTGTTGATACATTTGTATTACATCTGTTGATATATATACATTGAGAATTACAGTAATATAGAACTTACATGAAAGAGTAAGCAACATGGAGCATAAGACAAAATGTCTGAATATTCTGCAATAGTCTGTTTAAATATACATTTCACATATACATTATGCTCAATAAATGCCCTTGAATCAAAGACAATAAATCCTATATCATAAAGCTATGTTGGTATATCATATATTGCATGCACATATCAACGGAATATAAATATACAGCATGCTGCTGGAAGATGAGCAAATTATGGAATTAATGCGCTCGTTATTTCACAGGCTAATCATCAGTGGAAGGAAGATATCTTAATAGATATAATAGACAACATCCAAATAGATCAACATCTTTCTGGTCTGCTATGACACATAATTCTACTGACACGCATACTTACACAAGCATACATATAAACACACCTTTCCTTCTCTATATTATCATACTTCTAAATATTCTCCTCTGTGTGTTTGTTGTAATTACTTATTCCTGTTATTTACAAAAATGAGAATGATATAAAATATCTTTGTCAAATCCATCTCTCAATATTATATACACAGTCTCTTGGCTATCACTCTACACTAACACAGCACTGTCGTCATTGTTATTGATATACACATTTCCTTTTTTTTTTACA
>NC_051406.1:9716105-9717192 GCF_015228065.2 Penaeus monodon
CAAAAGCTAGCTAGCCATGGTCCCCCCCCCTCATCCCAAACTGCCATTAAATTAAATTAATTAAATATCCGATTCCAACGGCGATTTCACAGCTCATATTCTCAGCGCTTTCCGAGGTAGGCCATCCATGGCAGCCTCCATGGATGCCAGGAATGAAGTTGAATTGTGGACTGTTGAGCCACCCAGAATAACACGCATGCCTGGGTTGTTAGTGTTGAACTGGTGGATGGCAGCCGATTCCTCGTATGTGACACCCCCAACAATGAATAACACTACGTTCTGTGGTCTGTGAGGAGAGATAATGAAGTGAAATAACTTTTATTTTATATATATATTTTTTTTTTTCTAATTCAATTTAAATCAACAAGGATAATTTTGGCTTTCAATGACTTATTCCTCTCACACACTCACCATATGCCAAATTCATCCAGTAGCCATACTCTTTTTCCACAGCTAAGAAACTGACATAGTGTTCATTTATGCATGGTAAATGTGCTTTTCTACATAATATCTAAAATTGGAAATGTACAGTCTCCTCACTATTCCCACATTTTCCATTATAAATTAAACAGAAGAAAATGGGATCAAACAGTGAGCAAAACAGGAAGTAAATCATGGTTCACACAAACTAAACACATATTAATTTATTAAATAGTAGTTAACACTCAATAAACAGACGTTACAGAGATACATATGGTCTGTAGAAAAGTCTAGACTGTCATTAGTTGGAATGCAATATGATTTACATTTTTGACATATTTTCTAAATTGCTAATACATTAACTCATTCCTATAATTCAAACAAAATATTGAGAATAATGGTTCCCACTATAAAATGTGAATGCAATTAATGTGAATAAATTAGACAGCTACACATATACAATGTATAAAAAAAAAAAAAAGGTTCTTCTGCACAAGAGGGGCATAACTCCTAAGCAAATTTAACATCAGCTGACAATATGGGAGTGGTGTAGGCTCAGGCTTAATGAATATGAATGAATATCATGCTCAACACATATCTACAAACAAATTACTGTTTTTTTTTTTTTTTAATACAGCCTGAGACACAAAAAATATCCTTTGACGAA
>NC_051406.1:9717227-9717473 GCF_015228065.2 Penaeus monodon
TTGCGCCTCATTCACTTACTTGGATGCAGTGGGGGCGGGATTTCCACAGTACGGATAAGCACCCTCTCGTAGACGTCCTTTAGCTACCTCTGAGATGGTGTCCAGAAGCAATGGTTTGTGTTGTGTGTACACGTTATCGACGCCTTTAATGCCCTGTGAGTCAGCATTTATATTAATAAAAAAAAGTCTGCTCTGTTTATAATCTAGAGCAAAATTGCTATGACACATATATAAAATTAGGAAATT
>NC_051406.1:9717802-9719233 GCF_015228065.2 Penaeus monodon
CTTTAGATCATTTTGATCCATTACTCCAAGTAACAACCTTACCTTGAAGAGACGCTTTTTGATAGCCGAAATATCCTGGGGAGCCTGAGTGCCAAAGAGGTCACTCTGCCGAGCCCTTGCTCCCCCGTAGTCCATCAATGATGATAATAACTACAAGACAAGTTGTATTAAATGTACTTAATCCTTTGAAAAAAGAAGTGACCAACACATCACAAGGAAACTATTTCATCCATAAAAAATAGAGAATGCAAATAAACAAGAAAGACGCTGAATTGCATTTCTGTATCTGATTCATATTTCTAAATATAACAAAGAGTCCTGTTTTCATTTCTAAAATATTACTTTGTTATTAAAATGGGCTACAGTACAAGTGAATCATATCCAACACTGTACTAATACATATATTATCTAGACCACTGATTCATCTTCATGTACAAAATACAAAGTGTGAGCAAATTGTGTTGATTCAACTTATATAATAAAACAAGTGACATAACTACCATGGAACACACACATTCATGATATTACTATTACCTAAAATAAGTTTACAGTCGTGAGAGGATTTGTCTACAAAGAGAAAAAAGAGAAAAAATATGATGATACCACCTATTTCACCTAATAATATTCCTAAAACCACACAACCTTAAAACACCATTATAACAAAAAAGTATTAATAACCTATCTTTAGAAGCAAGAGATGTCACTCCCATGTTTAAGTACTATTGTTTTTTATTAAAATTACATAAAGAAAAGAGTAAATCACATACATAACCATCTCAAGCTGATACAGGTTCTGATGTCAGATAACACTCATTTTCTACAGATATATGTATGTAATTTTGTAATATCACCTATGTAATACTTTTGATGAAGATATAGGATAATATCAAAACACCACACTAATACCTTTTGCTCTGTGAAGTAATTCATTCCATATCATACATTTTCTACCTCTTGAACACAAATAATATAATTTCCAAAATAAAAACCTACTGAAGACCACCTAAATTCAACCATCAAAAACCATAATACAAATCTCATACACTGAAATCAACCAACCTTCAAGTAGTCATCGCCTACATTCCTCTTGCGCAGGGCATTAATGAGCCCCCGGACATCATTGTTAGGATGACCCTCATGGCGAAGGGCATAGAGCATGACGAGAGCCACTGCATCTGCCTCCCTCACTTTCACATCAGTTACAAGCTGGTAAATCCTCTGAGAAGAGCAAACATAAACTTCATTCTTTTTTAAATCAAAAGGGCAGACTAGATAATACTTAACAAATAAAGAAAGAATAAAAGATGCTTTAAAAATGACAAAAAACAAATAGAGGTGAAATACAGGTAATACATACAAATAACTAACATCACAATATTCATTACAAATCCTTTACAACAAAAAAAGTTATTTTTCTTGTGAGCCCAACCC
>NC_051406.1:9719259-9719373 GCF_015228065.2 Penaeus monodon
TTAAAAAAAAGGGAAATACCCATAACACAGACAGAAATATATAACATGCTATACATGAGAAAAAAAGAAATGAAGTCATTTTTATGAATATCCTCACAATACAAGAGATGAATT
>NC_051406.1:9719444-9719791 GCF_015228065.2 Penaeus monodon
AATGAACTCATATTACCTGGAGATTTGCTGAATGATCTGAGCCACAGACGAGTTCCTGTTGGCACTCAGAAATGCCAAGAAGACCTAGAGTGCCAACCAGTCTCGACAGTTCCCCCACAACAGTCACATGCTTGCTCACTGTGCCCGACATTTTCTGTTGTAAAAGAGCCACAACCAAAGACTTACTTTTTCATGAAGAATTCATTGAAAGCATTTCTACATTATATCTACAGATCTGCAATAACTTCAAACAAACATCCATTTTGTCATAAATCGAAAAATGTTTTAATCAAAAGAGTTAACAAACAATTATTGAGAAACAAACTTCATTTGCAATAAAATAAACT
>NC_051406.1:9720387-9720463 GCF_015228065.2 Penaeus monodon
CAGGCACAACATAAAAAAATTAAAACATTCTCCTCACAACACACCTGCAAATTTCAACTAGCAACAAAGGAAATTC
>NC_051406.1:9720515-9720755 GCF_015228065.2 Penaeus monodon
CCAAAAATATATCTCCCACAGTCACCTTACAGTCAAACCCCTTTACCTTAAACTGTGGATAGCTCTCGACGAAATGCTTCATGTCGCTGATGGATTCCACTTTCTGCTGCTTTGACAGTTTCTTCTGGTAATCTTCCATCAGGTCCTTGATAGTCTGGCCAATCTCGCCATAGTTCAGAAACATGCTCTGAAATATTTGTGATGATGAGCAAACAGGAAAGAAGCAAAAATGCCAAAGCG
>NC_051406.1:9722360-9724311 GCF_015228065.2 Penaeus monodon
GGTGACGTCATTAGTTCTGCCCATTTGGTTTAGAACTCATAGTTATGTCATGTGAGGTCAAGTGGGTGGGGCGTAGCTTGATAGTGACTTTGTTACTGTATGCTACTAGCCTAAGCAGCTGAGTGACAGTTTTGTTGGTAAACGTACCATAACATATTTAGAAAAAGATTTATAAAACTGACAGAAATAATTCACAGTACAATGAAACTACATATACACATGGGCTACTAACAAAACATTGTAACCTTATTCATCTTATGGAAGGAACACACATACCCGAGCATAAAAGTCATCTTGAGTGGGTGACATGACAACCTCCTTCAAGTCATCTGACACCCCAGGCACATGTGCGAGGTTAACCCTGCCATTGTTCACCCCCAAGAGCTCATGCACCATTGCTTCGTATGTCCACTGGGGAAAAAATAATAGTTACCTAATAGCAAGAGATTTACTTTAAGAGAGAGTAAAGTATCTGTGATTCCATGACCATTAATCTAGAGAACATTAGGACATATAATATTACTTTTGTCCATCTTCATAACATATGAATATCCAAAGGCATCAATATTCAAATTTGGACAGGGAGGTAGCACAAACTGTCACTCACCTGGTGCAAAAGAGGTGTCACTGGGTCATCTCTTCGGTCTAAGATGAGTAACAAAGAATTACCTTCTGTGTCAACATTTGTGTACAAGGAGCCTTCTGTTACAATAGTTTGCTGTAAGATAAAACAAATAAGATAGTGTAATGAATTTCATATGCTGCTTTCCAATACTATATACATTTTATCAACTGTATTTATAGGATCTCTTTAATCTAGTATGTTTGTATACTTTATTTGAATGTCAAAGGCATCTTTAAGAACTAGTTCTTATACTATTTAAACACTTTCAAGCAAAGCCATTCCCCCTACTGAAGAACTCTACAGAACGTCCTTTGGTATCCATTTATGAGTTATCTTTCAAATATTTGTTGTATTATATTAAATAGTCCTTTTTCCATAACTCCTAATTAATAAGGCTACTCTCCTTTAACCTAGCCCTTCACATGAGACCTCAAAAAATTTAAATAATTTGAACTATATACACATACTATCTGACTACTTCTATTGCATGCGAATCACTATCATTCTGTTCTTTACTCACCTTTTGCAAGTGTTTACTTTCTATTAAACAAATCAAATATGAAAAAAATACTATACAATTAACATCATCTAAAACAAAGGCTTTTCTTAATAAATAAGAGGGCTAGTTAAAATAAACACACTTACTCTGATATTTTCTGCTAAACTGCGTGCCATTTCTGAGTTATTCTGATAACGGATTGTGGGCAGCAGCTGTAAACTGAACAGCACACCAGCGAGACCCTGGACAGTACGCTGCAGACACCCAGAGCCCCATTTCATACCTGTTAGAAAACATTAACAGGTAAAGAAATAATATCTAGTAAGTCAAGGTAGACCATAATCACTTCTCTGAGTTATAACCACAATGATTCAAGCAATCACTTTGTCCTTTGTGCATTTCACACTCCAGCAAATGTCATCACACTTATATTACATATAATTTTGTAAGCTTCAGCTTGTAGACCTCCCTGATAATTTGCTGTCACATACAGAACTAGTTCAAGCTCTACCTTCCCAGAATAAGTGTAATGGATGTTCCTGACCTTTGGAGGAGCTCTGAAGGAGCAGAGGCCACAGTGATCACAGGACTTACTTGGACCCGGAGAGTTCATGCTTACCATGCGAGTGGATGGGCATATTGAGAGAGAAGAGATGGGGTGACAAAGCCTGGTAGTCTGCATAGAGCTCTTGTACTTCTCGCACAACTTCATGCTCATCAGCCTCTGCCAAGAGCTTCACATCACTCTTGCTGACCACATTGCTGAAATCTAAGGGTGAAAAGTTATCAATAAGGAGGTCATTATTTCTGAAATTTGACATCTGTTT
>NC_051406.1:9724355-9725262 GCF_015228065.2 Penaeus monodon
CATTATGAACATCCTGATTATTCAAATCCAATCTTATAAAACCTTAAAATCAGCAAACTCATTCCCCTTAACCCCTACTTAACTACTGGCAATAATCAACCAAACTGCACCACGTGTGATCAGTCCTATTCATCTGTTCAACACCTGGTACTGTTAGTGTTCATCAGCTATATCCATGATATGACTACCCACACCTCCTCTCCCTGAGCCAATCACAGAGCTATCTCCTGATATACTGTCTAACATTATATATTACTATTTATATCTCTAATACATAATCTCTTGTTTTACATAACAATATGATCTTATATGTGCATATTTACATACTTATAGTAATCTATACCCATTTTCATTCATATGCAAGGTGTCACTGTGATAACCTATTCAGCTTTGCCCTCTACTGGCACTATCTACGCAATATATGACAATGATAAATACATTTTCTAAACCTACAGAACAAAACCTATTAAAGAATAAAGGAAAAACCCAAAAAAAAAAGCAAAATAAAAAATAAATCAATAAAACTACAAAACACAATCACTAAATCTAAAAAAAAACATTAGCAATAATACTATCACAACTTACATATATAATAAGCTCCATAGCGTGGCTTCTGCAGCTCATGACACAGGGCTCTGATATTGTCCTGCGTAGGCCGGACATAAACCAGACACTTCAGGTACGACATGTTTTCCCCTGAGCTTGTCTGGTCCAGGCGTTCAAACATGTATACTTCCTGCCTCATGACTTCGCTCATCCCTAGGACCAAACTTACAAAAGATGTCTGTAGAAGAGATTTAAGACAAGTGATTTGTGTGTGTAAAGTTTAAATATATTGTACATGATTTGAATCATTATAAATGTAAAACTGACATGCATAAGTGAAGAATAACAGCTTAATCAGATT
>NC_051406.1:9725307-9725607 GCF_015228065.2 Penaeus monodon
TTCAACTGTGGCTAAGATCAAGAAACCTCCACAATACTCATTCTGGCACAATGGAACTTGCTACTTTATTATGAAATAAGGAACAACTCCAAGCTTAGTCTTGCCAGAATATAATCACTAGGGACTTTTTGGTGTGTGAAACATGGAAACCACAATGATGGCTTGATGTCCTCTTCGGGACACTCCCTACCGTATTTTTCAAACATATCTGTTAAAAAATGGCAAGCAAAAACCAAAAAAATATTCTTGGAAAGAGGGACAACACAAATCATATAAAAATGCTGTAAGAGTAAATTGTAG
>NC_051406.1:9725803-9726260 GCF_015228065.2 Penaeus monodon
TATAACATGAAAGTATAGCAGCACACATCCATATCTATAAACATGTAAGGGAACAAACTTGGATAAAGACAGTAAATAAACATCAAATATAACTTTTCCTAAAATAATACATAGATATTTATCTATCATGGCAATTATCCAGAATAAGACCACATAAATAGAGAAAAACTAACAAAGCAGTCATTGAAAAAACCTGAAATATCACTTTTCTGCATAAAAAAAAATAAATTAATTAATTAATTAAGGTAAGCCCACAAACACATCAAATTCTGCATATCTATGCATGTACTAATGCTGTGGCCTCCATGATCTGTGCTCCAGCGAGATACCTCACTGGAAATTTATCATCAAATAAGGACTATCTTGACAGAATATAAGTAGTGGAAATTTGTTTGCCTCACCAAAGTCAAAGGCTTGGATGCCACTTCATTTATTGATGCAATACTCTTCTAAATAA
>NC_051406.1:9726351-9726438 GCF_015228065.2 Penaeus monodon
ACAAACATAGCAATTAGTACCAAAATACCCTTCTAACCCCCACCCAATTGCTACCGACTTAGTGTCCGTGAGGCATTTTTTTGTGAA
>NC_051406.1:9726512-9726880 GCF_015228065.2 Penaeus monodon
GATATTGCTGATTCTAGTACTAAGTGACTGTCCAAGTATATGAGGGAAACTCCTTTACATCTGGAGACACTAAAGGTGATGAAACTTCCCCATCAGGTTCATAGTCCATTTCATACATTTTAATCTAGAAACAAAACATTTCATGCCATCTTAGGAAAATGTCTTAACCCAAGACACCCTGCTTGAAACAATAATAGTTTGAATTATCTGGAAAAGCTTCAAATCTTTATTTTTCTCTATTCAACCTTTCTTTTCTTTTTTTTCTGAAGATTACAATCCTTGTAAAAATATCCTGGGAAGAAAACTCACACATTTCAAACACCTTTATATATTTCCTGCCAATAGTAATATGTATGAAGTGCCTAGCT
>NC_051406.1:9726937-9727459 GCF_015228065.2 Penaeus monodon
ATTAGCGTTATTTCCCTAGTCTGTTACTGACAAGTATTAATCTTCCTTATCTCATCTATAATACAGGTCTACAGTAAACACCTATAAATACCCCTATATTTCAACAACTTCACAACAGAGTTTTTAAAAGAAAATCCTCACTCTACATCTAATAATTTTCAAAAAATATATCATAATTCTTACTCGTTACACCCACCCCCTTGCTCTCCCGATCCCCCTGCCTATCATAATTCAGCAAATATCTTCTTCCTCACCGTTTCTTTATCCATCAACATGATCTTATAACCCGGCTCACTCTCGGATATCATCTTGTTCACATAATTCTTCACTGCCTGAACAACACTCATCTTGTTCCAGCCCCTGAAAGGTGAAAAGGGGGACTTTGTTGACGTTTCTGTGATGACACTACTACAGCGGCTCCGTCGGCGCTAGCGAACCCGCTGCAACGAGCGGCTTTTAGCGAACACCTTCTGCTACGGAATGTGTTAGTGAACACTTTGTGAAGAGGAGGTGGGTCGATTA
>NC_051406.1:9729077-9729702 GCF_015228065.2 Penaeus monodon
CTGCTCATGGATCTTGATAATTATGTCGGACCTTATTCGCCTGGATAGTTCTGTCAATGTAAAATCCCAGAGATCTTGTCATTTTATACTACTGGCAGTGATTTGTGCTCGTATCAATTCACGCCACAAGGTAGTTCACGATTTTGACAGGCTTCCCAGTGAATATATTGGCCTACTCTGACGTGTATGTTTTATATTATGTTGGTGCGAGGACTGGACAGTCAGAGACAAGGTGGTCTATTGTCTCTTTGGGTTTATCACAGTCGTGACAATGGGATTTGCACCATTATGGAGAATTTCTGATTGGAAGTTTCTTGCGGGTCTTCAACAGGTCTACATCAGCACTATTGGTACGGGTGTGGTGATGGCCGTGGAGAGGCTTGTCTTGGTTTTGCGAAGGCCGTCTTTCGTGGCTGCTACTTTCGCATGTTTAGCATGTTTGGTACAGTTTAACCGTTCATCAGGATTTATTTCATTTTCCAGTCCACGCGTATACCTCTCACTTTCTTTTACAATTAATGTGCTTTTTGAACTTTCATGTTGTTTGACTAGTTGTAACATCCATTCATTAGAGGAGTGCAAGTACTTTTCAAGTCCGCTGGTAGTGGTGTTGTAAGTGAGCTCG
>NC_051406.1:9731218-9731474 GCF_015228065.2 Penaeus monodon
CATTCAAAACATCCTCATTTAAGGCTTTCAGTTATAGCAGTTCTGTAAACTTACACTATTTACTAGAAAATAGATGTAGGAAACATGAAGATACAGTAGTTTCATTTGACTGATAATAAGTTTAAAAATTCCTTATACAACCTTTAGATTATGAGGTTAGATAGGTCAGTAATACAAAGACTTATATCATAGTTTAATGTAAAATCTAGATCTGCTACTGTTAATCTGTTTTTTTCTTCACTTGGACTAAAAAAAC
>NC_051406.1:9731503-9731980 GCF_015228065.2 Penaeus monodon
AACACTCATAATAAATTCTGAACATGATAAAAGTTATTGTCCACATTAAATAATACACCTACAAATAGATGAACATTTATGTGAGCATGAGTTGATGTATGTTTTGCATGTGTATGTACATATGAAAGTGTGCTTGTGATGTGTATCATGTACTTGTGTCTGTGTCAGCAATATAAGCATCAAATCTATATTGTTCTTGCCTTATGATGTTACATCTAACCAGCTTTGGGGTCTACGCATCCTACAATCTAATATCTGAGATATGCTGAAGGGGCACTATCAAAATGGTTCAAAGAGGGTACCAATGAAAAGTAAGGATGGCAACCTTGGAAGGATAAATGGAGCACCAATATCAGGCTTTGCTTGGGGAATCAAATGCCTTTGATATAGTACTGGCATGTAGCCATAGATGCATGGAACATATGACTGTATCTTGAAGCTAATGAATAGTGCCTGTAGAGCTTTGTTTCAAGATGC
>NC_051406.1:9732016-9734637 GCF_015228065.2 Penaeus monodon
TTCATATTTACAAACTAATACACATATACACAAGATAGATAGAAATTCAATTTCTCTCATAAAAATTCTTTTCTTTACTTTGTAGCCTGTTTATAACAATATTTACAAAATCTTTCAAAAAATAGTCATACACCTGTTTGATACAGCAATAAAAAATATACATTTTGTCTGAGAGAGTATCTGTACAAATAAATTTAATATACATAAAAATTTTAACGCATTAAAATGTATAACAAATTATTTAAAACTGTCAAAATCTAAAATTCTTGCTAATGAACAACAATCTGTGGAAGCACCTCTCCACAACGAGCACTTATTCTAAAATCCAAGTGTTTGTCAGCACGGGTAGTGCCAATATTCACGGCACAAAGTGGTATGCCCATATCTACAGCTTGAAGAATAAACCTGTAAAAAAGAAAACTTGTTTCAATCTGACTGCCTTTTCTTAAAATGATTTTTTACATGTTAAATATAGTATACAACTCTTGATTTAATTCTTGATTACAACAATTCTAATCACAAAGTACCCTAAGTATCTATAAAACTAAATTATGATATATACTTTAAACAGACCCAATATACTAAAGTCTTACCTATACCCTGAATAAACATATAATGAGGAGCCCAATACTAGCAGGCCATCACTTTCACTGAGTTCTTGTTTCACTCTCTCAACACGATCCTTTGGAACATTATCTCCAAAAAAAACAATATATGGCTTCATGATGCCACCACAGTGTTTGCATGGTGGTATTTGAAATTGATTAACTTCCTCCTTGAAAAGAAAAAGAGTTATTGGTGTATTTGTTTATCATCTCCCTTCTAATTTGTATCATTTTCATTACTTTAAAACAGAACAAACAAAAAGTCATAGCTACTCAATCTTCACATAGAAAATCTCCTTATCTCTTATAACACTACATGTATACTTCAGACGCAAGCTTACACTTTTCTTTTTACCCTGTATTCAGCCTTTTTACCAGAAAAGCAAACATAAATATATATCAACTGATGACATTTTTAATATGCAAAATGTCTTCACCTATTACTTTATTTCCTGCAATCTCAGATAATGCAAACAATTAGCTTTAAAAGCATGTCAATTATCCAAGACAAACATACATACCTCTGTAAGCTCTACATCACCATCTGGCCGTATTTCAGATGAGTGGGAGGACATGTGGGGGTTTAAGATCCGTAGCCTGGTTTGGAAGCTATGTCGGTCTACCATCTTTGAGCACGACATACATATAACATTAAAGGCTGTCCCTGGAGAGAGAGAGAGGTAGAGGTGAGAGGTTAGTCACTTTACATAAACTGATGCATCCAATATAAGAATGTAATCATTCTTTAATCTATGAGATTCAAATATATTTTTAGGACTATCTCCAGAATGATTTACCATCTTACCATGTAATTCATGAACATTTGTACTCCCAGCTTTGTGGTGCAAGCGATCAACATTCTGGGTTACAACACACTGAATTTTCCCTTTTTTCTCCCACTCAGCAAGAGTCAGATGAGTAATATTTGGCTGGAAAGTGGAGAACCTTGGCCATCCTATGTAATTTCTTGCCCAATAGCTTTGTCTAGCTTTTGCTGAGTCCATGAAAGTCTGTGGTAAAAAATCAATTATTACTTTACATACAATAACAACACAGTGTCATAAGCTCTTCTATACCCATATCTTTACTTAAAAAAACACACTGTTGCAATAGATAAAAGAATCTTCAGTCAATTAAAAAACAATCAATATTTTCCTTTAAACACAAATTGAATACATCACACCTCATGCACCTTTTACTCACCTTAAACTGCACTGGACGTTTACTACTTGTAGCATAAAGACCCACACCTTCTGAACGATAATCTGGAATACCACTCTCTGTTGATATACCTGCTCCTGTTAGCACAAATATCTTTCTGTGATTGTCAAGAAACTCTTGCATTTGATCCACAGCCCAATTTTCACATGGGCGGTGTTTTGGAACAAAGGCATATTGTGAACAGTATCTTGTCACTTTTGAGAGTATCCTCATGTACTGCTTTCTTATAACCAATGAATTATTCATTTCAATATATTGCAGCCAAACTACTTGATTATTTTTAGGTGCTACTTTTCTGTAACCTTTTCTGATGTCAAATCTGAAACAAGAGAGAAAAAAGGTCTTTATTCAACATTAGATATTGATTTTACCTCTGAAACAAGTGAGAAAAAAGTCTTTACTCAACATTAGATATTGATTATACCTGAATGTACTTCTAACAATAAGTACACAGTGATACTCTGGCATTTAGAACTTAACAACAAAAAGTGTAGCAACTACAATACATACTGACTGTCATGTTATAAGCACTAAAATTTACAACCATTTTCTTCCTAAAATTAAGGTTGTTATGAAATGTAAGTTAGGAATAGAGCTTATATATCAAGATTTAGGATGGAACCACATCATAAGGAGACAGACATGTACAAAGATGGAAAATACCACTCTGACCATGGGGAGTGAACAAGACAAATTTAGTGAGGCCATAAGGACAGTTCTAACCCAATAGGAAATATTTGTAATCCATTCTCTTTTTCATTTTAATTGGTGTCTCCAGTGACATAGAATTCCTTA
>NC_051406.1:9734723-9735650 GCF_015228065.2 Penaeus monodon
CCCTCCTTAATGTATGGTCAACATAACTTTCTGCATCAAAACTTATTCAGTGATAACTGAAACAATAACTTATGTTTTGCCGTATGTTATCTTACGTACGTAAATATGAAGAACTGAAATGATAAAATGATCACTTTACCCGTACAAAGGACACCTTGCAAATGGGAGACTCGGTGTATGTATACTGCCCGCACCTGACGCAACCAAGAACAAGGAAATAATTACCCAAAGTGTTATTCTTCTCTCTCTTCCTCATAAGGTCTTATTGTTATTATTATCATTCCTCCTCCTCCAGACTTCAGGCTCTTCTTGTATCACTACACACTAGACTAGGAGAGAGGTGAGCTTTCGTAATCTGACTTTTCGTGAATTTTCGCCTTGACGTCAGTGTGTTGCGTAACCAATGTTTACGTTCGTGGATGTCCGTCTATCCCGCACCTACTCCTGGACCTCTGGAGATTGGCTCTCATATTCTTTTCTATTACGTTAAAGCTTATCTTACATTGAAGTTTTGATATCTTAAATCAGAAACATGAAAAAATGTACCTGCTTACACTTTAATGATAAATCTATCATAACATCGAGTCGATTGCTATATACGAGTAGGTGTGGAATAGAGCGTTTTCCTTGGATTGGAATGCGAATTCACTTACTGACAAACGCCCATGCATGATCAAATTTGTGTGCCTTTGATCAATATCAAAATAAAATAATCAGCCTTTATTTCACGCCTGGTGGTTCTAGTGTCAACGTGAATGTAGGGGCAGCTTGAGGTTTCATTAAACTGACAGATTATAGAAAAAACAGTAAGAATACTTGGTTTGTTGACCAAGCTTACGTATAACAACTGAATTAAAGAAGAGATATATATTATGTGACATTTATTTTTTTTAATACATCATTATAACTGTGTGAGCATGACGAAAT
>NC_051406.1:9736860-9737300 GCF_015228065.2 Penaeus monodon
GGAAAGTATAGCAGTTTTTGACAGCGGAAACGAGTTTATATTTGGGACTTGTTTTCAAATTCATATAGACACAGGACCTCTTGTATACACTGTTGGTTCCAAAGGGAGGTTTCTGGAACCGGAAGTTCGAGAACTGACCGGCTACCAATGACCACTTCAACCGTGAAGGAATTTACAAACTGGCTAAGAAATTATCACAATTCATCCTTGTATTCTTCCACATTATGGTCTTTTTAATGATTATGATATAATAATCATTCTCTTAATGAAAATGAGAAACGGCTAACATTTTATTCGGGTGACACTTTTTCTTATTCGATTTCATCTACTTCGAGACTCATTATGGCTGCCATTTGTAAGCGTGTATTTCAAGTCATAATGGCATTTCTTAAAAGACAAAATAAATGAAAATTACTATGAATGAATGGAAAATATTACAA
>NC_051406.1:9737581-9737672 GCF_015228065.2 Penaeus monodon
GCTACTATTAATATTTCACTTTATCTAGCGTCTTGAGTGTAGCAAGGATGTCCATTATGAACCATCATTAAGTACATTTTAAGTCATCAGA
>NC_051406.1:9737906-9738437 GCF_015228065.2 Penaeus monodon
GTATATTCACTATTTTGAATTGAGTATTTTTTAACGTAAAGAAATTTTCCTAGTTATCAATCCATAGTTCTGGAATATAATCGGTAAATGAAACTGATAAGATACAAGTTATCCTTTATATTGTCCGATGCATCTTAGAATGAATATTATTGTTACCTTATATATATATATCTTATCTATTACCTTTTCTGGTATACTAATATTACAGTCGCAAATTTGAATAGCTAGATCACGAACTTTCTTTAGGTTGACTTGTAATTAATACCAAATAATGATTTTTGATAAATAAGTATACACATGGATAATCGAATTTATGTTTATCATGAAAGCTATGTCACCGATTACAAAAAAGTCGATTGATCTGTTAATCACTTAGGACAGGTTTATAGTCTTTAATGATTATGAATATCATCCTAATTACTTATATTGTCCTTAAATGCTATTATATACTCTTTTCTGTTGTCTTTGTGATACTGGAGTCATGGTTATTATCGTCATTACTTTAAAAATAAGATACATCGATTGACAGAC
>NC_051406.1:9738510-9739857 GCF_015228065.2 Penaeus monodon
AATGGATAGATAGATGTTGATGAACAGAAGGACTTCACCCAGGCGGGACTTTCCCCCTACCGATATTTCTTGCGCGGGCTCCCATTTCCCTGCACTGGATTTGAACGGGCGGGAATTTCCTTACGTGTGGATTTGTGTGGGCGGGCATTTCCCTTCTCCGGCCTTGTTCCTTGGCGTATATTCTACATGAACTACCAGGAGAGGAGGCAGCAGACGGGACTCGGAAATCAGCCTTAAGATGGAAATGCTCTCAAAAGAAGACATGTTCAAAGGTTCCCTTATTACTGACGTGAATGTAAGCATCTTTGACGTTTCTATGGCTTCAGTATTTATCATAATATCGTATTTTCGACAGACAATAAAAGGTTTCTTATAAGTTTGTCTTTCTTTCAGGTGGCTCGTGTACATTCAGTTACTGAACATAATCATAAACATCGCCATTTCAGCACTGAAGGTCCGCAAAGAAATAATGTTTAATGCCGAGGCCTACAGAAGAGAAAGCCTAAGCAGATTCTGATCAAGCTCGCCACATGTTACGTGGAGGTGTAGCATAAGTTTTGTTCCCGATTCACATAAAACCAAACGGTGACTGTCCTAAGATTTCATTTCAGTCAAACTTTACATACATTAATGTTTTCCTATTACCTATATTACAGGTGAGTGCTGCAGTGCGGTAAAAGGAAAATTCGAAACGTAAGACCAATCAAGCTAAGGGGGAGCCGCTCCACGAATCTAAAAACGATGGAGGACGGGCCACATCCACTCGCTTGACATCCTCAGGAAACGGTAGACCCTTCGTCAGGCGCGACAGTAGGTCGAAGGATTCGCGATTTGTTGTGTCTGCCAGCGACGACGGGCTAAAGCTCCCGAATGCTGCAGTAGATTGACTTTTGGACTCTGCGAGGACCAATTTTTTCATGCAGCTGGGCTTTGTCATCGCCTCACCAGTATATGATGAATAGTTATGTATAAGAGAGGAAAGAATTGAACCACTTACGAACTTTTCCCTTGCTCTCCCTCTGTTCGTGAGTTCAGAGAAAAAAGTAAACGGCAACACAGCTTAAAATAAGGTCAGTCAAACTAAGCTATACACTTCAACACGAAACTGCAGGTAGGGATCTCTGCCCACCAACAGGGAAATTCCCGATTATGCATAACCACGCGTAGGGAAAAGCCCGTCTAGGAAAAATATTTTATTTGAAGGGGAAAAGGCCTGCAGTTGAATTGTCTGACTTTCATTTGGATATTTTGTTCATTTTTATTTTGAGATATAAGTTATATAACACTGACTTGACATTTAGTGTGACGATCATAACTATGATAACTGTGGTTGTCAGCACTTACTTC
>NC_051406.1:9740954-9741713 GCF_015228065.2 Penaeus monodon
CTTACTTTTATTGTTTATACTTAGACTTTGTTGAAAATATGTATTCCGAAGATTTTGTACAAGTAGAAAGTGATATCATTGTGCAAATAATAATAGAATCAATATTTCCTGTTAGGAGTGATCTTAAAGTAAAGATATTTAACATTTGAACTTTCAATACTTTTTTAATCAAATTGTGTATAACATTTCAAAAAATTACAAAATTAATCTAGAACTTACAGCAAACAAGTATGAATTATTTGACTTATTGATTTCATTTTTAAAATATTTTAATACACAGGGACTAAATTTGTGCCAAATATAAACAAGGAAAGTTAGAATACCAACATTCAAATATACAATTTATTCCATTTGTCTTTTCTTATGATGGGTGCTGACTACACCACTTCAGCATAACAACATCAGGCTGTGGTAACACCACTAATTGACATATAAAAACAAGATATTACACCATAAAAACGGAACTAGACCAATTGAGATATCACAACTCACTCTATCCAAAAGAGACAATACTGGCGTGATATCCAGAAATAGAGCTCTAGTCTGCATTACATATCAAATTATTGTAGCCTCTTTCCCATTCAGTCTGTGGTACCTAGTACTTGAATGATTACTCCTTTGTTTCTCCCTTTTAGAACCCATGTGGAATATTTCATTACTTTGAAATGAGTAAAGTCCAGTGCATAATGATGTTACTATACACAGGAAATAAGGCAAGGCTGGTTTAGATACGTAGTACTCATAAAGAAAGAAAGAAAA
>NC_051406.1:9741733-9742007 GCF_015228065.2 Penaeus monodon
CACATAAACAATAGGCTTCTCTTTTCCTTATTCCAAGGTTCACTACATAATTTTCTTAAATAATAGTAGATCTTTGACCAATAATGACTACAGCATGCTTGGTTTTGCACTAGTGTGAGTCTTCACAGTCTTATCATTAGTTATAAGGACTTCATGTAAGGGCATTGCCTCAATTAAATGTTTGATCTGCTGATATCAAAGCATCAAAAGTTAAAAGCAAAATTAAAAGGGCTGGGAACTGTACTTTTCTGTAAATTATTGGGGAAATAACCGG
>NC_051406.1:9742036-9742447 GCF_015228065.2 Penaeus monodon
CCAATAACAATTAGGACCTTTATGATAAGAAAAAAGGAATCCAATTCTTATTGGTCTATAGACAAAATCATTTGCCTTGAAAAACTTTCTGAAGAGAAATTATCAAACCACAGATCCAATGCGTCCCCAGTAGTTCAGAGGATCAAATGTACCAAGATCTGTGATACAATTTTTATCATTTCCTTCTGCCAACCCTTTTTATTTGTCATCCAAATCCTATGTTAGTGACGTCCCTTTGCTGGTTAAATTCTATACTTTCTGCCACTGTAACTGTCGTGGCAATAAAGAACGCTACACTTAAAATTAAAGTTTTTGAGATAAACGATGTAAAAGCAACTAATGGTTAAAAATCTTCAGGAAACACTGCATACAGTTTATATAAAATTGATGCTTTTACATCCTATGTCTCAC
>NC_051406.1:9742515-9742706 GCF_015228065.2 Penaeus monodon
TATGACTACATAAAAAAGTATTCAAATTATAATTAAGGATCATGTAAACTATGTACACCTTTAAATAAGCATATTGTAAGAATCAGAGATGAATCTTTAATGCACAAATCACATACAGTACCATGCACTCTAATACTCTCACTAATATCCATACACTCCTGAGCACATACAGACTAACAATGTGCTAACAG
>NC_051406.1:9742735-9743936 GCF_015228065.2 Penaeus monodon
TGTCAGGGTTCAAACAACAGGAACACTGTAAAGTTCTGGCCTGACCTTTGCTCTTCTAACAGTTCATAAATCACAGTTTTAACAATAAGTTCTATACAATTTTACCTTTGCAACAGTGTATGAAAGAAGAATATGAACAATTCATTGTTTCACATCTGTAACCATACATCATTTTCAGAAATTCATAGTGCATTTCACCTTCCTAAATGTAAAATTATGCCCAAGACAAAACTAATGTTCCAAGCATTGTTAGGCTTACATGTAAAGTGTGTCACTGCTTAAATTTTATGTACAAGTAACAAACACTCAAATCTTGTTTGTAAATTATGATCTTTTCCATGTCAAATATATCTTTACCGCAATTATAACAAATTATGCATCTGAAAGAAATTTCAAAATAAATACTAGCGATTTTGGAAAATCTTTTTAAAAAGCATGAAAAATATTTGATTTCATCTCTTTTTAAATGTAAGAGTAAATAAATTTACAGAACTATTTACAAATATATTGATGTTTTATGGCAACTCTCAATGTAGCCAGCAACATAGAAAAAAACTGTTCTCAAAGTTATTGAGAAAAATAATTAAGGTGCAAGTGAAAATCATGTTTAAAGTGCTAAATAAGATCATTAAGTGCTCCTGCTGACTGCTTTATCAAATCTTTGAAACTGCCAGAGGAACAAACTGTACACTCTAGCAACGAGGTAAAATAAAACCTATAAATGTTTCATGTAAGTAAAAATAGTTAGTAATTCTCCTTATCATATTTATTAAATTATGTGGACTACTAGCAAAAAATATACTGTAATATGGATTCAGTATCAGGTACCTATCAGTTACATTCTTCTAAGAGGTACACAGCAATTTCGATAAGTACACCAATACTTCTTAAAAGAACTGAATAATCTTTTTGATCTAAACATCGGAATTTACCAATCAATACAGACTGAGAAATGTCTTAGAAAAAGGTCATATAAAAGCCTCTGCAGCTTAACCAGCCATTTAGCTGGGGAGTTGAGGGTTCGGTAGTTTTTTGGTACTGTACAAATTTAGATCAACAATTACAGGATTTCAACAAAATTTTACATCCCTATGAACCTTTGAGGTACAACATTTTTAAAAGATAACAATACAATTAACAAACTTATCGCAGATTTAAAAAGAGCAGAATTGGGAGAAACCTAGAGTTACTGAAAGAAGTT
>NC_051406.1:9743961-9744380 GCF_015228065.2 Penaeus monodon
TTTATCAAAATCAAAATTGAATACATTAATGGTTATGTTTAATTGTTACAGCGCTGAACATAATGTGAGAAATATGTGACTTCAAACAGTACTATTTTTTTTCCTTGTATATTCTAAGCTGGCTTAAAACAAATTCATGTTTTAATGAGAGATATGCATGTTTTTCACTGCTCTTAAAGCACACAATCACGCAACAATGTCCATGGAGTCTGGAGTGAGAGCATCATCAAATGAATGATGGGAGGAATTCGGAGATGAGACCTGAGGCGAAGAGAACACCGGGTCACTTGTGAATGCTGGCCCGTCGTCGTCCATGAGGTCCAGGTTAAAGCCCCCTGACGTGAAGTCGTCTAAAAGTTCCTGTTAGAGAAGATGAGACGTGAATTAGTACCTGCTGTTATTTTTTCCATTTTAGTTCC
>NC_051406.1:9744737-9745350 GCF_015228065.2 Penaeus monodon
CAAAGAAACATTTCCAATAATCTATAAGGGCATGGGTAAAGGGCTCTGTCTAAGTAATCTACAGGGACTGTAATAATCTATAAACTATATGAGAATTCTTTTTCTCATGGACTATACATTTATTATCTAATACCGCAAAAGTTTAAAAAGGGCTGTAACACCATACAAGCTGGACACAAACATATTTTTATGCACTATCTAGTGGGCAGGTTATCAAAAATCTGACTATATGCTGAACAAGATGCAATAACAAAAGCCAAGGCAAATAAATAGGAGAGGTGGGGGTGGTACCCAGCAATTCAATCAGGATTTAGGATATTATGCAAGCAAAGCAACAGCTTATTGTGATCATTAGTGCACACTAAAGAGTGAAGTTTTCAATGAAAAATCAAGCTGTTTATGGAACTTACAGCAATAAAACCATGCTCTTGTAGAATTTTGGGATACCATAACAATCACAGTGCCACAGAACTCAAAAAATGTCTAGATGCAAAAATCATGGCCATATCAGCAGCATTAAACAGGCAAACTAATGCTTTATTAGGCAAAAAGAAGAAGAAAACAGAAGAGATGAAAGGTTCACTGTGACTGCTATGTCAAGAAGGGGTGAGAG
>NC_051406.1:9745381-9746450 GCF_015228065.2 Penaeus monodon
GGAGGCACTGCACACGTACGTCAAGCAGGGATCCAGGGAGATTGTAGTTACACCTCACCTTCTTCATTTCATTTTGTTCCCCTGTGTTATTTACCACCTCTGATTTAATAATTGTAGACAGCAGCAGACTCTGGTCGATGTTGGTCTCCTCCACTTTGATTCCATTTGTACGAAGTTTGGATTCCAATTCCTGAAATAAAAGCAAAAAAGGTTTTGAATTTACTATGAATTCAAAGCAAAAGAGGTCTGACTTTTTCTTCATGTCAAAAGTTGTTTTAACACTCCCTGAAACCATAATGAAAAAGGTTTTGAAACTCTCGCAGCTAATTTTTTACAGTATTATTACTTGGATTTTTCTACAGACTATTTTTGTTACTTAATACCATGTAGTGTAATGCAGCCTATGTGAATGTAGATACTAAAATAATGGTTATACTTTTTCCCCTTCTCCAATCAAATCCTTCTCTCTCATATCTCCTATGGAATTCTCTATCCTTCTATAACTCTTTGCTATCCAGTTTCCTTTTAGAAATCCCAAAATTTTACGCCCTTCCTCACCTGTATCCGCAAGAGCAACTGACGGTTTTGTTGCTCTAATGCTCTTCGCTTCAGCTCCACCTCCTTGTTGTACTCTGTGTCCAGTTTCAGCCTCTTGATGTAGTCAACTGAAGCCTTCAGGATCTGTCCCTTGTTGTGGCGCAGATCACGAACCAGCTCAAAGTATCTGAAGGCATTTTGGAAAAGGTCAGTTGTGGTCACCTTTTGCATAATAAATATATAATTTATATAATTTGATGATTTTTGTCATCACCATATTATCTAAAAAAAATTCTCACTTATGTATTTCTTACATACTATCACTTTTCTCTATTCAGTTCATATTTTCCTGTTATTCTGTACATTATCTACTCATTATTCTAACAGATCTAAAAGTATACTTATGCATTTATCATTTTCGTTAATTGTCATTATCTAAAGATAAATTCTATCAAATATTATCTATCTCTACCAAATTCATTTATTCATAACACCGATTATCCTCAACATTTACTTCTTCCTCATAATACCC
>NC_051406.1:9746496-9746619 GCF_015228065.2 Penaeus monodon
CTTACGGTTCATTGCTTTTGGGAAGGAGTGTGGCGAGTTCCTTTATTCTGTCATTTATGTTGAACCGTCTTCTTCGCTCAACTGCAAATATGGATCTAGTTAGGTTTCTGATTTTGGGTAAGG
>NC_051406.1:9747068-9747180 GCF_015228065.2 Penaeus monodon
AAAATTAATAAAAATATAAGTGTGAATGTGACTGTGTGCTTGAATCACTTATAATGGCATGTAAGCTCAAATAATGAAATGCTTTACTCTTCAGCAATAGGGTTTAGAGAGA
>NC_051406.1:9747400-9747749 GCF_015228065.2 Penaeus monodon
CAGAGAAACCCAGTAAACCCCCCCCACACACACACAAAAAAAAGAGCACAAAAAAAACTAAAGTCATAAAAAAACTCACTCATATTATGGTTATCCTTCTTCTGCCTGTCCTTCATATACGCCACCATCTGCTGGTCGTTGATGGGCGTGGTCTCGTTCTTGACTTGGGGCAGGTCAGGCGGGCAGGAGTTGGGTGTCTTGCCCATGTACCCGTTGAGGCCCAGCAGGTCGCAGATGGACCCGGGCACGGTGTTCATCTGTGGGGGAGTCGTGCAGGTTAATTCCAGGTCCTGGTAGTGCGAATTGCAAGTGCTAATCGTAGCAGGGTGTGTGGTATTTTTGTTTTCCT
>NC_051406.1:9748068-9748592 GCF_015228065.2 Penaeus monodon
ACAAACCCACTTGCTGTATGCCAATTTCAAATGATACAAAGCGGCACCCTTGTTTACTTGCGTGTGCCATCGATGTTCTAACTGTGGCATTCTATATTCTGAGCTTCTGGATTTCCCTTCGAGACAAAGGACATTAAACCTTCACATTTCGATTATCGTGTTAGAAGGTTGTCCTTTTCTCCTACCGTTCATAAAACAAACAAGTAATCTGTCCTAATTGCCTGATCACAATCCAGCAATTTCTGATTAATATATCCCATATAAAAGCCTCAACGTCAACAGTTACGAAAAAAAGACCCAACGGCTTTATACTGACTGTACAGGGGAATGTAACTCTTTGTTAAATGACATATGGACATTGGGCTATGCAACAATGTAATGTTACCACCAACAGAATGGCAGAATTAGCTTGCTGTTGCATAAAGGAAATTCTTTGTTTATGTTTTAACTACACTGCAGTAAATAATCAAAATGAAACTGAAACTCACATTTAACTTCAGCCTAAGTATGGTCCTTATATTTAA
>NC_051406.1:9748974-9749822 GCF_015228065.2 Penaeus monodon
CACAATAATATAAGAAAACAAAACGCACAGTTTACTGAAGGCGATAATCGAATAAATAATGAAAGAGGTTAAAATAAAAAAGGAAAAACTATCACAGAAAAACAAGAGCACAAATCGTCGACTTACCGACGACGGCATGTTGTTGACTTGATCGTAGGCCTTGAGGTTGTCGGAGGCGTCCAAGCCCTCCTCCAGGTTCAGGATCTCGTCAATCACATCTTCCACCTGTAAACCGAAGGGAAAAGCTCATTAGTTCATGGTTAGGTGACCAGGTAAGTATTCTGTTTTTATATCTGTTCTCTTCTTGTAACATATGGATGATAATTCTATCTAACGAAATAGGAGTCAAAGCATAACTAGAAGAAATAATGCAGGAAAAAAAAAGGTGTTGAACTGAAACTCCCCAGGTAGCGTATATAACCTACACTCGTGGCATGACTTCTACGGGCAATAGTAAAAGGGCCAAGGTTCATTACACCATTCAATATACACAAGTTTTACTGTGCCCCCCCCCCCCAACTAGGGTCAAGGTAACGGGCAATTCCGCTATCGCCAAATTAATATAAATGGCGATTAGATAGGCATATCAAACTCACATTGGCAATTTTGTTTTTCGTCTTCGTCTGAATAAAAAAAAAATGCTAACAAGACCTATAACGAAAATCGTACACAGAATATAACCGTCTAAACAAATAAATCGGGAAAACCTCATACAAAAATAAACGCAAATCATCTCAGTCATAAGCTTTGCCGCGGTTTATTTGAAGAAGAAGGAAAAAAAAAGCGAAGAGGATCAAAAGAGGGAATTTTGTTCTCGCCTCTGACGATCTTTGCGCCGGCTCCGCTGA
>NC_051406.1:9749916-9751205 GCF_015228065.2 Penaeus monodon
TTTCTCTCGGATAAACATGAACCTCATGGTCTCCTCGCGCGACCTCCGTACAAGAAAGCTACATACAATCGACTAATCTACCCTATCTATTGCCCAACGCTTGGACGTCGCTTGGATGAAAGCCAGCAAGGCTCGAGGGACGCAGGTCGCGACGGGGAAGGGCGACCAGGCAGGGCGAGGGGAAAGGAGGGAAGGTCGGGCAAACTGATCTTCGCTTCTATAACTAAACGGCGAAAGAAAAGGCGTATGTGCGGGATAAAGCTATGATTAATTACTGAAAAAAGATTTAGGGGAAAAAATGTAAACACTCAACCTCAATGGAGTGGCACAGGCTTACAAAAGGAAATATCAGTTTAATAAGATTCTTGAAGAACAATAACACGAAGAACAAAACAAAAAAAAAAGTGTATTTGCTGAGATGCTTTGGCATTTACTCTTCTCAAATTATTTTTCTTACTACTTTTTTGCGATTATAAAGAAAGCCATACATAATAACCTACCGCGGTATATACTAAAAAAAAATGAATAATTAGACGGAGCCATTTGTAAAACACCAAAAGGATTAACATCAGGCCAAAAAAAGAGTACAGGAAACGAAATCGCCTCTTGAAGTAGGCCAAAAGGTAAGAGGCCAGGTTAGCACGCCACGGCATGGCACGGAGGCGAAGAAGGAGTGGCGAAGAACGGTCGGCGACAGGACCTGTACTGTGGGGGGAGGGGGGGTGTAATGGGGGATGGGAGGGGGAGTAAAGAGAGGGCCCGTTATTTTGTTATGCAGGACATGGTGAGCATAACCAAGGTGGGTTGGAGCAGCGACCTTCTCTACGATGGCATAGCTTTCTCATAGCAGATCGAACGTTACATTCACCACCAAGAAGATGGATGCGATGTGTGTGTATCCCCTTCGAGAGAATGAACGCAATGCTAATGTAGGCCGACCTTCTGCTAACCAATAAACACTGGCGATTTGCCCCATCTCAACGGCCATCTTTGTTTTCGAATCATGGACTCGACACCACAGTGTAAAAGTTTTCATTCTAATTCATATAATTTATATTCAAATCTGGCGTTGTAAGCGACTCAAAAATTCGAGAAGAAAAGAACTCTCCAATTCCAAGCGCTAGTTTCGAAATACATGCGCCGATTTCAAAGAAGAAGCAGAAAAAGTAAACTGCATTCGACTAGTTTCAAAAACTTTCCCTTTACGAAAGTTATCGTCATATACTCCGCGTCGGTTTTAATATTCTGATTTTTAGCTCTTTCATCTTGTTCGCTCTCTCAGGATGCAG
>NC_051406.1:9751241-9751824 GCF_015228065.2 Penaeus monodon
AATATCGAAAGGTGCTAAGTCTAAAGTTGAATATGTAATGATCCATCTATGATCAAGGTTTATTGCTTGTTATTCCCAATGGCTGTCGGTTTGTGCCTTTCCCCGGCCATATCACTCCCCTTGTCTTCCCTCTCTTTATCGATTTTATCTGGATCTGTCGATTAGATGGTCAGGTCTCTTCAAAAACTGTTAGATAACCACAACCCATATTTTACATTATTATTATCTTAATGCCATTCGAATACAAGAAAATACCCCAAAATTGCCATCTTCCCTTCACGACATTACTTTTCTTTATGCTTGACCTCAAATGGTGTTACTGTGTCCCACTTACAACCTCCCCCCTCCTATTCACCTTGTCCTCTGGTGGTAAATCAGCCTTGTCTTCAGTCCACATTGCGTAAAAGGCTGTGATTGCAATCTGTGAATACGTGCAGACGAGAGCGCGCAAATGCAAATACAAAAAGGAGACGAAGAAGAATAAAATACACGTAAAGCATAGGAATAACGATTGTTGGAAAGGGAGAGAAATGCACCTAATTAAAAATAGAAACAGGACCCCCCCCCACACACACACACAGAA
>NC_051406.1:9751913-9752232 GCF_015228065.2 Penaeus monodon
CTTCAAAACGACCATATACTTTGTAACTAAGACATGCATATAAACATATCCATCGAAATGGCTGCCATTACTGTCACCTTTAGTTGTTGTTTTTTTTCCAAAACATTTGTCACTGTTGGGTTTGTCTACCTGTGCCCTTTTCCCTCCCCTTCCTTCCACCTGTCTACATTTACCTGGTGGAAAATTACGGTTTTGGTTTAAGAATGAACTTTGCCTGAATTAACAGCAGACGGTTAGGCTTTCATGTTTTCCAAAGGGGGGATGTGCTGTGAGGTTCTCTCGATGCCTTGCTGTTCATCCACGACCAAGGCCCAAGGCT
>NC_051406.1:9752327-9752500 GCF_015228065.2 Penaeus monodon
CTTGTCTGTTTCGTCTTCCTCTCCGAAAATTTAGTGCATTACAACTGTTCTATAAAAAGGAACATATTCTCATGCCAAAGAACTTCGATTATCTAGTTCTCAGCAAAGATTTTATTTGTCAACAAAAAAAAAATATATATATATTCGAGAGAAATGATTATCATTGCATATTA
>NC_051406.1:9752850-9753115 GCF_015228065.2 Penaeus monodon
TCCTCTCTCCCCTCCAGACGCAAGCAGCCATTTGGACAGCCAAGAGAGCTGTTTGCGAGCAATTACGGGACAAAAAATACGAGTGTACAGCACAGGTAGGCAGTGGCCAGCACGTAATCAGTAGACCTATCTATCTCCAGGCGCGGTGGGCGAGGTTAGTGGGGAGAGGGGGGGGGGGTACGGTGACTTGTAGGACAAGCAATGGTATGGACAATGGTAGCCACAACACCTTCTTACAATCTGGTCTCTTATCTGGCATGCTTCT
>NC_051406.1:9753285-9753900 GCF_015228065.2 Penaeus monodon
CTCCGACCCGAGACCAGTACTCCATCCTTCCTCGTTTCCTTTCCAAGCAGCCTCCGCGGCGCCGTAACCTTGGCTTCTTCTCCCCTTTTTATTAAGCCTCGCCCGCCACTGCTCCTTCAGGGGCTGCGGTTCCGCTCCGTGTGTGGGGGGGGCGGAAGTTGCAAGGGGCAGATGTATTGTTTCTTTTTTTATTCTTTACTCAGAACGTAAGATAAATAATGAGATTCTACTTGTGCACTGCAGTGGCGGTCGGCCGGTATGATACGAATAAAAAATCAATTTCCTGCTTTAAAAAATATATATATATTGCTTATCCGGTATGTATATATATATTTTTTATTTGTTCGTATCTAAAGATTTAAAAAAAATATATGAATTACATACCTGTCATAAATAATTTTTCTTATAATTTCCTCAGGAGACTTTTCGACAAGGTTTTATTAAATTATCATACTGTGCATATATATACACACACACCATGCGAACAAAGTATACACACACGAACCATTAAACTTTTTAATTATACAGAATTGATGCAGGACACATTTATTGCAAAGTCAAGAATTTCCTCTCTTTTCTTTCGTGTTCTCTCACGCTAAATCTGCTACGGCGTTG
>NC_051406.1:9753972-9754098 GCF_015228065.2 Penaeus monodon
AATATCCATTTGTAATGTGGAAATAAACAATGTAATTCCGTCTCCACAAACTTTTTCCAGCATGGCAAAACATCGGACTTGAAGACGCATGCAGACTGTTAAAAGTTCGTTGTTTGGATTAATTTG
>NC_051406.1:9754327-9754520 GCF_015228065.2 Penaeus monodon
AAGAATTGTTAAAAAGACAGCAATAGTAAAGAAAAACAAAAAACAAAAAGGCATCTAACTAGGAAGGCACTACTGTACTCCCCGCCACCATTCCTTCACAATAGCTCTCTATAGGTACAAATGGCATATCATGTCCCACAAAGAAAACAAAGTTGATCCTCATACTTATACAAAGACACGCAAAGACGCAAAG
>NC_051406.1:9754734-9754997 GCF_015228065.2 Penaeus monodon
ATGCGTATTGCATATGAACAAAAGGCCTTAAGTAACGAGCTGTCACCAGATTACGAGCCTTAACAAGCGCCTTAGCAGGTGAAAGGATACGGACAGGTGAAAGCCCTTAACTCGCGTAATGCCATTCACACACATCTCAGCTGCTCCTCTCTCGACCGCCAGCCTCCCTATGTAGCCTAAGCCGAAGTCAAAAGTGAATACAGGTAAACAGACAATTGGGTGCATAAGAAGGCGACAGGTGTGCTTGAATGAGCGTGTAAGGA
>NC_051406.1:9755278-9755893 GCF_015228065.2 Penaeus monodon
CACCCACACAGCACATGGCTACATACCCACGAATACCGGTGTTTTGTACCGGTTACCCACAAGACGGTGAGATGCGCTTGTTACTAAGGACTCTCACGCCTCCTTGGATATTTCTGACGTTCCTTCGTGGTAACAACAAGACTCCCATCGCTACACGGATGATAAATCTTATTCTAGACGGTTCCTAACAGTAATGAAACAATACATCATGACAACCTCATAAGATGAAATCCAAAGGTGAGACCCGTATATTTTTCCCTTTTCATCTTTACTATCATCAATCCTTTCTTACTGAAGCATTTCGATTCTTCAAAACTTACCGACTAAACATCACTCATCGTTTAACACCAACTTTGAAATCAGCTTAGGCTTAATAAAATCCCCCCTCATTCTCTCGATAAATAACGCCCCCTCTGTATGGCAACAGCACCCGGTTGAGTTGCAGCGTCCTCGTTATCTTGATTCCCTCCCTCATTCCGTATGCCAGACGCTCGGGTTTGGTAAACAGCAATCGAAGCCTTGCTAGAAATGGAGGGGAGAACAAGTAGGGGAGAAAAGTACCATGATTTGTCTTTTCCCCTCGTACGTTCAAATCTTTAATGGTATCATTGGCGT
>NC_051406.1:9756296-9756412 GCF_015228065.2 Penaeus monodon
GGCGGGGTTCATGACCGGTTATTCGAGCTGTCTTTGCGATGCCTCCTTAACCCTTGTCTTGAGCATAACAGTGTGATTAATCTTGTCTGCTTATCTCGCCTCTCTTTATTTTATTT
>NC_051406.1:9756512-9756854 GCF_015228065.2 Penaeus monodon
CTTCCGTGTGATAATTGTTCATATTATTTCACGATAAAATTGGAAATACATAGAGATAATCAAAATAGCACAATAAACTGGTAGTAATAACGATTCTATGGGTAGTGATTACAATGGTAGTAATTTTCTGTATGAAATGTTAGTTACGAGATTCGACATCGGAAGTGGGGGGGAGGGGGGAGGGGGATGGAGGGTTGAATGCGAGATGCTGGAGATTCGGGATAAAATGCGCGATTTGCAAAGGAAGGCGTGAGGTTCGTGGGAATGAGTGGTAATGAGTGTTATTCCCCTTGATTTTTTGGGGTGATTCTGTACTGGATATACTGATACTGATGGCTATGC
>NC_051406.1:9756936-9758978 GCF_015228065.2 Penaeus monodon
CACACATGAAAGAAAATGGTTGTGGTTAAGCAAAATAAAAGAAATGAAAGCAATAATCCAACAATAATTCCTCTGCATACCAACTTCATCTCAAAACATGGAAAAAAAAACATAACTCTACGGGTCGAGCACGCCATGCTTTGCGTCGCAAGGGGGATAGGATGGGGTGAAAGGGGAGGTAAATAAGGGAGGGGGGAGGAGCCAGATATTTAAAATTAGCTCACGTTTAGAGACAAACCGCGGGTGCATGTCCCATCTCCAGCACACTTATCAATTACGACAGGTCAGATTTCATTTCAATCTGACAGGTAGCAAACCGGGTCCTTAGGAATCGTTTTGCCTTTTTTTTACGATTATTTTTTGTTTATTTTCTTCTGTTTCTCTATCGGTTTCCTCGCCGTGGGCTTACCTTCGGAATGCCGCGCGGTCATTGCAGATTGACCATACAAAAGGATAGGGTTGATAACCTTATGTTGCACACGCTCGCATAACTAATCACTTAGTCGAAGGTCGTGAGGCACTCTGCCTCGCACACACTGGGCGGAGAAGACGATAATGAAGCAAAAAAAAAACAAAAAAACTCTGGCCGGAGAAGGCGATAATGAAGGAGAGAGAGTGAGGAAAAAAAATCACACACTGGGCGGAGAAGACGATAATGAAAAAAAAAAAAAAATCACTGGGCGGAGAAGACGATAATGAAGAAGAAGAATGATGAAATCGATGTACTCCTTGTACTCAAATTAAATGAAGCCCATTGTTCCCAATACTATGCAGACACCTCCCGAATTTCACCGATTTATTGTATACCGAATGCAGAGATAATCAACATAACGACCACTTGTCAAGAATCAAGTAAAAGAGAAAAGGAGGAATCACCAAGGTTCCGCTACACAGCCCGAACCTTGCTTCCAGCTGCCTGAAGCCTCCCGCCTGGTCCTCCTCCTCAAGGCCGCGGCACGACGAGCCCTTCAAACCACCTGCATTCTCGAGTTCCTCCGCGGCCTCCACGAAGCCACCAGGCACCGGAATCGTTCATTCAGGTCAAAGGTAACCGAGCATTATAACTAACCCCCTTCTACTCGTCCCCTTCGTCCCTCAGGCATTTTACGAAGCAAGTAAGCGATAGAGACGCAGATACAAGCACCAAGCGGAGACGCACAGACAAGCGTACTCGAGATCTCATCAGAAGGTCATTTGTATACTTGTACTGGTCCTGGTTCGGAATGGAATGGCTCGTCTGAAGAAATCACTTGGGAAACGGTTCTGGTTTCGAGCTAAATACTCCACAAAAATCTACAAAGCGAAGTACTCGTTGGTCGAAATAGACTGCCTCTCTCACCAGCACCAATAGCATTCGAAAAACGGAACTTAAACGCTCAGACAAGAGTCAAAATCCTTTTACAACTTACAACTGAAAAAAAATCACACGAGCAGAAAAAAGAACTTCCCCCTTTCAGCTATTACTACTTTACCAATACCATATAAAAAAGGTCGTTGACCCGGCAGGTGAGGTCAGCCATCTACGCATCCGGTGACCAGCCGAGGCAGTCACTGCAAGGGAGTCAGACGAACGCAGAATATCTATCCGGCGTCGCTCCCACGGCACGATCGACGCTCCCAACGCCGGCTCAGAACAGATGAACCCTGGAGCACAATTCCCAAAATTCCCAAAATTTTCAAAATGCAGATAGGGACATAGATTAACGTAAGTTCCGACGGTTAGTCTGAGGGACTTCGCAGGAATGGAAGGGAAGGGGGAGGGGGTGATACATAGAGGAAGGGGGAAGAGGTAGGGAGTAGGGGCAGGGGGAAGGATAACGGGGAAGAATCAAGGGAGGATGAAAGAGAAGAGAGGGAGGGAGTTATTATGCACATGAATCTATAAGACCATAGACGGTGCGCGAGGTCAGGAATTGGGAGACAGACCTAATCATTCTCTCTTGATATATAATCTGCCACCAAAGTTGTTATTAATTATTCATACGGGCGACATCCTCCTTTTCTTATTGGTGATCTACGGCTATTGTGGCACTTCGAACGAA
>NC_051406.1:9759291-9759603 GCF_015228065.2 Penaeus monodon
TGTCGGGGCCTTGCGGCATGGGTAGGAAGGGAAGGAATCATGATGAGGTTGGAGTGTCATTCCTTTTGGAGACACGCAACCGGCGGCATGGGCTGGAGGTCATCGGCCTAGAAAACGCAGCGACCCAATCAGCATGGCTAAATAAGCGATCGCGACGCCCGGCCTCTCCCTTACTGGCGTCCGGACGCAAGGGGAATGCACAGGGCGCGGGCGATACGAAGGGTCGTTCACGGTACAGCTTGTTACAGCCAGTGCATAAGCTTAGGTGGACGAGAGATAGGACAGGTACAGGCGGCAAGGGGAGAGTGCAAT
>NC_051406.1:9759683-9760153 GCF_015228065.2 Penaeus monodon
AAATGTCGAACAGACTGTAAGTAAAAATAAATTAATTGTTAATTTAACACTCGTTTTACTACAACCAATATCTTAAATAATCGTTGATTTCGCCAAATAACAAGAAATTAGTGTCTCTTGCGATTAATCCCCCTCGGTGGGTAAGCAAGTACCTTGATATCGTACTGAAAGTGGAAAAAAATGGTGCAAATTCCACTATCTTTTCCTGAATTAAGCCATACAACTGAAGAATAATGAAATATTGAACTCAATTTTTAGATATTCCTGCACACTGGTAGCTTTTCCTCCTTTGAGCTGCATATCAACACGCCTTATCTTCACGATACGAGTGCATCAGTTTCCTTGTAAAGAAATCATGTCCTTGGTTGCATAATGTAGATCAGCAATGTTATCAAGGTGTAAGCAAGGACAGACTCCACAATTTGAATCTTATCTTTACTAGGCTTATCGGGTGAAGCTACACAATTGCG
>NC_051406.1:9760496-9760595 GCF_015228065.2 Penaeus monodon
TGGTCAGCCTCCAAAAGCTGCGGTTCCTTCAGTAAAGAGTAATAACCCACAACGCTCAGCGGGAGAGCTATTGTCCGCGTAACGTGTTACCCTAAGATT
>NC_051406.1:9761124-9761224 GCF_015228065.2 Penaeus monodon
ATCAGTTGAAGCAAACACTCGCCCTACCTGAGCTCCTTATCGCGACATGCACCCGTCCGCCCTTAGGGCTCCCTTCCATCGGAGGGCGAGAGACCGCGAG
>NC_051406.1:9761398-9761468 GCF_015228065.2 Penaeus monodon
AGTCATAACAGACGCGTTACTCTTAACAAGGCATTACAAGCGACGAGTAAATTCCTATGAGAGGTACTTA
>NC_051406.1:9761720-9761913 GCF_015228065.2 Penaeus monodon
ACGTCCAAGCACTGCACTGTATTTGCGTTCAGTCTCATCGCTCCCCTTTCCCCTCCCCCCCTCCCTTCCCTTCTCCCATTCCCCCCTCCCTCCCCGTCTCCCCCCCTCCCTCCCTTCTCCCCCCCCCTCCCCTGCATTACTTCCTACTTCTCTCCTGCTGACTCAAAGTAAACACCGGAATCCTGCGATACAT
>NC_051406.1:9762031-9762199 GCF_015228065.2 Penaeus monodon
CATTATGCTACTCCTGGGGGCCCAAATCCACACTCCGTATGCACTGATCTGCCTCTGGAATAGAGAATATTTCGTTAATCTAAGAGCTTCTTTTTCCCCTAACTTCGCCTTAACCCCCCCCCCCAAAGCCTCCATTATTTCCCCCTTCCCCTTAACCACTCTTTCAAT
>NC_051406.1:9762311-9762411 GCF_015228065.2 Penaeus monodon
GAGTCATAATGGTCAGTGTGACGTTAAAGAGATTTCCAGTAAATGAATTGTGGTCGTCTTTATGATGTGCAGTAAAGGTCCCAAGAAAGAGTCCTTATCG
>NC_051406.1:9762612-9762794 GCF_015228065.2 Penaeus monodon
TCTGACAAATTTCCGAATCCGTCGAATTTTCCTGCGAACGCGATATCAAAGCAGGAATCTGTTTCAAAGAATCTATTTCTCTTGCATATTATTACATACTTCACAGAATATTTTCATAAATTGCCGAGGGTGGAATTTACCTGGAAAACAACCAGCACAAAAAAAGAAAACAGAGAGAAAAA
>NC_051406.1:9763138-9763286 GCF_015228065.2 Penaeus monodon
TCAGAGCGGGCTTGCTTGGGCGGGTGGGGGGGGGTATGGGGGGTGAAGACGTAATAGAAGGAGTCTCTTCTAATCTGGACGGAGGGGGAGGGGGGGGAGGGAGGTAAGGGGGGGAGAGAGGCTCGTGAAACACGTGAGTGAAGCAATA
>NC_051406.1:9763322-9763564 GCF_015228065.2 Penaeus monodon
GATCAGTACGATACGCGTGATGCCCCATCTTCGTCCGCCTCCGGGAAAATCTAGAACATTCTGTACCGCGATCGTGAGCGATGGCCACATGTAACACCAGTTTTTTTTCCTTTCCCTTTTTTTTCCATTGACTTATTTTTCGCACGAACGAAACCGAGGAACTTTCGAGAACGTTCGTCTAACCTTCGCCGTTAATTACGGGCCAGTCGCTCATGGCAGGTTGTGACGTCACTTCCAGCATG
>NC_051406.1:9764042-9764393 GCF_015228065.2 Penaeus monodon
AGATTTCAAACCTCCCCATACCTCCCTCCCATTTAATCCTGTTTCCCCTCCTCCCTTCACTCCCCCCCTCCCTCACCTCTTCCTATCCCGATCACCCTCCCCCCCAGCTCCCCCTCTACCCCGGCGGCCAGTTTAACGCACTTTCCTCGACACTTTCTGACAGATTGGACTATCTCGAGGCATTCAGATTATTACAAGCTGTCGATTACCGGAGTTCAAAGTAAAGGAATTATTGATTTTCTGGAGCTTGGGGGAGGAGGTGACTCTGACAATGATTTATGAGTAGTTTGTTCCTTAATGGATTCTTACGCTGGTTACTTCAAAACATGGCCATGGGCTTGTCCTGTTATC
>NC_051406.1:9764720-9765687 GCF_015228065.2 Penaeus monodon
TCGAAAAACGTCGTCGACCGGAACTTTCTCACCGCACGGCCTGCCCCCTTCCCCCCTCTCCCCTCCCACCATCTCTTAACCGGACAGCCCCATATAACGTCGGTTGCAGGAGCCCGATTACGGCAGCCGGCGACCGATCGAGCGAGCGCGCAAATGCCGATCAGCCGTAAAAGGTGACCGGCCGAAAATGTCACCAACGCTTTCCCAGCAGGCTACTTTCGTCCTTAAAACCCTCCGCCACAAGGTCTCGATTCCTCTGACGATTCGCGAGAAGGAGAGATTTCCCACGAATCAGCGCAGCCGTCCAAGTGCTGAAGCCTAATGCTGTGCATAACTGTGCAACATACACCCGCCCTTTCTTTGCACTGCTGGTGGTACTTTCCTTCCTTTTGTGGCGAAAGTACTTCAATTAAATAAAATAACAAGAGACGGGGTAAAAAAAAAAGATCCAAAAGAATAGCACACGAATCACGCAAAAAAATCTAAGGCATACGCAATGATCAATTAACAAAAATCATATGATTCTCAACACCTTATAAAATCTAACACAACTATTCCATAAAAAACACCAACGTACTATATCAAGGCTTCCATTAAATGTTACGGACAAGGGATACAGCATGAATTCCAGGCCGATCATATACAAAGAAATGTATAATTCTACACCGATTAAGCCTACTTAATGGAGCCATTATCTCACCCATCCACTAAAAAAATAGAGAAATAAAAAAATACAAAGGACCAGAATTAATGCTTCAATTAAACGCTACGAAATAGAGACACTATACTAACACCTGATGAATCGTATGCAAAGATCTTAATACAACTTTATTACTATTATTATTAATTCTCGTCGGCGAAATCGATTTCGATTTTCTCCTTATTACTTTATTTTTATTGCTTTTATGTGACCCTCTCCCCCTCCTTCTTATCAGCGGCATTTCCTATGCTCATTCTTTCTGCTTCT
>NC_051406.1:9765863-9766364 GCF_015228065.2 Penaeus monodon
CGCCATCGCGAGGAACAAGCCGATCCGCCTTCCGTGGTAGGCACAGTACATGGATACACGGGGACGTCCTCTCCATCCCCTAATTACCATAATAATGAATGTCTACTCTCAGACTTATCGCGAAAGTGGGGCAAACATGCCAGGCTACAATAAATGGCGAAATGATGGGGTAGCAGCTATGCCAGGCCTAAAAAGGGGCAAAGTATTCTCAGTGATGACACTCGTAAGTCAAGCGAGACAATACTCGAGGCCTAGTACACTAAGAGGCCTACTGGGACGCTGAGGCTAGAGGTCGGCAATCACGACGGCCATTCATAAGGTAAGAGCCACATCGGCGGGGCTTTCGACACTCACTCTTTCAACACCGGGAACGAAAGGTACGAAAGGCTTTCAATAAGAGACTCTGTCACCTTTGCCGTCGGCATATCAAAGACAAAAAACAACAACGACGACAATTATGCACGTTAATAAAACAAATACAAGAACGGCAGTGAGGTACGG
>NC_051406.1:9766530-9766777 GCF_015228065.2 Penaeus monodon
TATCTATCTAGAAGTCACCCCCGATGATAGAAAACGCGAGACGGAAAAGGGCGGCGCCACAAGTCTGTCAGGAGTAAAAAGTAAGGGAAAAAAGGGATAAAAAGACCAGTTTTGGTATTTCCGATTACATGCATAAAACAGACAACAACAATAGAGTCTTGTGTGACATGATTTTCTTTTCGGTGTCAATAAAAATATGAAAACTTATAGGAAAGACAGTTACGTGAATATATTTCCAAAGCATAAT
>NC_051406.1:9767235-9767308 GCF_015228065.2 Penaeus monodon
AAAAAAATCTTAAACAGGAAAAAAACTACATAAATCTTTTCAAATCAAAACAAACAAAAAATCCCTTAACCTT
>NC_051406.1:9767444-9767616 GCF_015228065.2 Penaeus monodon
TACCTCAGACAAAACTCCACCTCAGGAACAAGGTAGTAACATAACCTGTATAATTACGCATAACGATATGACCGCTATTTCAGGGTTACAAAACATTACGCCTTTTGGGTTAGCGTTTCCCTATGGGCTTAAAGGCATAACATCATTACCACTTACTCTTGGAGGGGTAAAT
>NC_051406.1:9767954-9768733 GCF_015228065.2 Penaeus monodon
TCCCGTTACAGCCCACAACCTCCCCAGAGGCGAAAGGAATGAAGAAGTTTTATCGAAATGCCAATAACATTTACAATTACACGCCAATGAGCGCCTCCCACCAACCAAAAATAGGAAACAAACCTAATACACCAGTATATCCACAAACCCAAATATATATCCACAACTACAAATAAATCCCCACATCCGCAACATATTTTTTTTCTCGACATAATCACTCAAAAAAATCCAGCATGCGTCTTTTTTTTTAATTCCTATGCGCGTGACCTTTGTTAAATTCTTACACGTGTTCATCGTAAAATCCCTTTGTTAACTTTCTACATACGACCTTTCCTAAAAAATAAAAAATAAAATCTACGCATATTTAGTAAATTCCTAAATATGACTACTGATTAAATTTCTACAAATGGCCTTGGTTAAATTCCAGTATACGACCTCTGTTAAATTCTAGGACGACCTGTTAAATTCCAGCATACGACCTCTGCTAAATTCTAGGACGGCCTGTTAAATCCCAGGACGACCTGTTAAATTCAAAGCATACGACCTCTGTAAAATTCCATTATAAAACCTCAGGTTAAATTCCAGGATAAGACCTCCAATGAGGTCTTGTGAGACGACTTAATCTGATAATCATAATTTAGGCCCATTAAGAAACTCTAAGATAAAACAGCGAGCGGAGAAGGCATTAAAGAGAGGCTTCCTGATAACACAGATAACAGGCACCTCATGTAACAGGCATATAGGCTCGATTGGGTTGAGTGTGTCCAGAGGTCATGGCT
>NC_051406.1:9769475-9769657 GCF_015228065.2 Penaeus monodon
CAAACAAACGAATAGAACATTGACTAGATAACAGTTTTCCAAGAGGCTGATCTAGAATTTTTTTTTATCACCAAGGAACAGATTATGATAACGCAAATCACAAAAACATGTCTATCTAAAAAGGATCTGAAGACCGGGTAAATAGATGAATAATAACTTGCTAATGAGAGTCGCAGTAAGGG
>NC_051406.1:9769746-9769830 GCF_015228065.2 Penaeus monodon
CTCAAGAAGCGAATAAATAAATTGATTTTTTTTTTCTTCAATCGCCCCTCACTTTGTCCTCCCTCTATGCTTTTATTTTCTCTC
>NC_051406.1:9770174-9770374 GCF_015228065.2 Penaeus monodon
CATGTACCATCACCCCTTCAACTTACCCCTGCAAAAGGGTCCTCCTGATTGCTCCAGCGGGAGTCACATACCTGTAAGGGAGAAAGAGAAACAGAAGTTAGAATAAGGAATACTGTGCTATATACTATGCTGTGTTGTACTAAAATGTCCTATGTTATACCGCTGCAAAAGATTGATATCATAAAATATGGGTTTATCAT
>NC_051406.1:9770494-9770850 GCF_015228065.2 Penaeus monodon
CATATGCTTATTCACGTGTACATGCGTATTTACCAACGTCTCTATCTAATCAATACACCCGACCAAATCGAACCGACCTATACACAAAATCTAGTAGCACCCACGTAACCAAATTAGATCAACCACAATTACCACCCCCTGTTAACCACAAGAGACGCTTTTCATTTCCCGAACATGCGCCAAAGTCAGCCCCGAGCGATAGCCTCAGAGAACGCGGAAATTCCTGTAAACAAATTCAATTATCCCAACTTGGGTGATGAACAGTTTACAATAATTACAGTGCCTTACGCTGCTCTTACACGTCAAGGAGTGACAAGTTAGGTGCGTTAAGGTAGCTGCGGGAGAGAGAAGCTTTA
>NC_051406.1:9771233-9771351 GCF_015228065.2 Penaeus monodon
AATTTCATCGTGAACCGCATATTTTCACACTCCTGTTTGTTTACTTGTGGCGACGCTGTGATATTGCTGATTCTGCTGTGTAAATGACTCGAGAATAAACTTTACCAGTTTTGGAAGC
>NC_051406.1:9772040-9772314 GCF_015228065.2 Penaeus monodon
CTACAGTGACATCACAAAGCCACTTTCTTCCCCCCCGTGATATGACAGAACATCCCTCCACAGAGCCATCGTTCCCCTCTTGTGACATCAGAGAGCCGTCCTCTTCCCTCCCGTGACATCGAAGTACCTTCGTTTTTCCTCCAGTGACATCAACAACGGGGACATCGCAGTGCCAGCCTCCTCCCTCCGCCTGGCACTATCTCCAACGGCATCACGCGTCAGTGCCAGTGTCATCACGTCGTCTGCACGCCACGTCGCTCAAGGCCCTTTCACC
>NC_051406.1:9772681-9772895 GCF_015228065.2 Penaeus monodon
ATCATCGATGGGGCTTACCACAACGGCTGGAAATGAGGAAGAGGAGGCAATAAAACCAATAATAAAGTGGGGGGGGGGGCAAAGAAGGCCAATAAAAGTGGCCGTAGGAAGTCGAGACCGGAAGTTCGTCGACACCCCCCCCCTTCCCCCTTCTTCCCTCCCCCCCTTCCCTCCTTATTGAACTCCTTCTACGGTATTGTTTCCTCTTTTAAGG
>NC_051406.1:9773143-9773353 GCF_015228065.2 Penaeus monodon
TTAAACACTAAACGAAAGGCAGAAACAGACAAAAACAAAGACAGACAAACACAGCCCTACATACACATACAAAACGGCAGAACGGAACGCTAAATATGCTGCATCCCCCCACAAAAAATCTCGCATTAAAGGTTTTTAAATCAAGACATCCATAACGCTTAATTGATTTATATAAAAACATAATGGAATAAAGTGATAAAAAAACAGCGC
>NC_051406.1:9773482-9773596 GCF_015228065.2 Penaeus monodon
GACTCTCTTTTCCCCCTACACCTAACTCCCCATTTACTCTTTAATTTCCCTCATTTCTCTATTCTTCCCCTCTATTTCCCCCTTTCCTCGTCTCCCCGTATATCCCCCGTATCC
>NC_051406.1:9773772-9774397 GCF_015228065.2 Penaeus monodon
CGATTCAGAACTCGTCTGGTGTTGCGGTTCACCTTCACCATGACTGAGAGAGCGCCGAGCCTCGTAGGGCAGCGGGAAAATGATGGGGGTGGGAAAGAGTGGGGGGTGGGGGGTTAGTGGGGAAAGGGGGAGTGTTAGGGGGATTGGAGAGTGGGTAGTGAGGGTGTAGAGGTCGGGGGTAGGTGAGGGAGGGGGAGAGGGTGGGTAGAGTATCGGGAGGGGGTGGTGAGGGAGAGGGTGGTGGAGATGAGGGAGGGGGAGAGGGTGGGTAGAGTATCGGGAGAGGGTGTTGGGGGTGAGGAGGAGGAGGGAGTGGTGGAGAAGAGAGAGGGGAGATGGTTGAGATATGAATGGGGGTAGGGGAGGGAAAGATGCGATGGGGGTATCGTGGTGGGGTCGATGGAAATGGAAGTAAAGGTCGGGGTTGGAAAAGGCAGTGGGTCCGGGCAAAACGGGGCATGTGGGCGGCAGAGGGCAATGGGCAATGACTTGAATAAAGTGGACTGTGAGTGTGGCGGGTATGGGCAAGGGAAACGTGTGCTGGGGGGGGGCGGTAGCAAAAGAATCGGGTCGACCTCCAGACGCCCATGTGGAACGAGGGGAAAGGGGAAAAGGAGAGAGGAGG
>NC_051406.1:9774439-9774674 GCF_015228065.2 Penaeus monodon
GAGAGAAAGACCGAAAAAAAACCCTCATGACATAAAGTAAATACACCTAAAATCAACCATCAACGCAGTTATAAAGGAAACTAATAAAGAAATTAATGAGTCTCACCTAACGCGTGACGAGAGAATATCTCGGTCAGTCAGGACACGAGACAGAACTGGACTGAACGAGAGCATTAATTGGATCGCAGCTGCACGGCGCCCACACCTATCTCGCTTTTGTTGTTTCTCATATATT
>NC_051406.1:9775067-9775541 GCF_015228065.2 Penaeus monodon
ACTTAAGAGTGACTCTCTCCCACATCTCAGCCAAAAGGACTCTCCACAGTAGGCAATAAAAGTAGAGTGTCTTAATTCTAACTCCTCTGAAAAGGAGAGCAGAGGCGATGGGCGGGCTGGGGTGAGATAGAAGGGGGGGGGAGAGGAATTGACCAGACCTTTAAAAAAAAAAGACCCTTTTTTTACCGTTACGCACATTATACATGATGTGAACTATCTTTCCCCGGTAGCATCCTGTTGCCTTAATGCCCCCCCCCCCCACCGCTACCCCTTAAAAAAAACTCTTTATCTTCCTCTTCGTTATCGTGGGTCGTCTGGGAGGTCACTTCCTGCGCATAAGATTACGTGTATCAGTCTGTGCCTCCGCTTCGGCTGCAGGTCATTGCTTCTTTGGCTGTCTGTGGTTTTATGCCTGTCCGCTGAGGTAAATATACATCTATGTATTATGCATACAGAGTGTGTGTGTGTGTTTAC
>NC_051406.1:9775855-9776087 GCF_015228065.2 Penaeus monodon
TAATACATAAAAATGTATTATTCCTGCACACAACCTGGTAAGTGCAAAATGCAGGGCGTTGCCTGAATTAGCGACCCGAACGTCAGCGACGCGACACAAGAGGGCGCTGTCACCCTGGGACTTCTCGGCACATAATCATTATCCCTTTTATATAAACTGAACAACCTTTGACCGCATACCCGACACAGTGACCTCGTTTCACAAAGCGACGTTCGGAATCGGGGAATGCGAT
>NC_051406.1:9776341-9776791 GCF_015228065.2 Penaeus monodon
TTCAGCAACTGCGTCCAACGGGAAGTTCCCCTGGCAAGACCCTAACTCGACTGCCCGGATGTGGAAGATCCAAGGGGCAGACAGGCGCAAAGTCCCCAGAATGAACCCGGTTCTGTTCCTCCTACATACTCCCCAACAGAATCCTCTACTTCCCCGCCCGAAAGGGAGAGAGAAAAACAAGAAAACGTATAAGAAATTAAGAGAAAAAACAAAGTCCGGTTCTATGTTTCCATGCCTAGATTTTTTAATAAACTCATATAGCAATGTAAGTACAATTTATACGCAAGACACTTGGCCTTAATATAAAAGACGTTACTCACAAGTTGTACGTCATAATCACGATGACATCGACATCATTAGCATCATTGTGAAACGAGGACGCAGCTATTGCCATGACATTACACCATCATTAGCACATTCCGTTAAGACTGTCATTAATACATTAACATC
>NC_051406.1:9776823-9777395 GCF_015228065.2 Penaeus monodon
TATTACATTCTAAATATATAAATTCCCTCTGTTCACATAATTATTTACACGATCTCGATGTTCTTCCTCTGTACAGTGCATTCGGTGTCCGTTCTCGTGTTCTCAACATGTTAAACGTTCTCAAGCTGCCAGCTGCATTTCACACCAGAGACATTTTCTCTCTTTTTTTCATCCCTATCAATTAAGGCCGCCCTAACCTCAGTTACTTACAAAATGGCCATTGCGAGTTTAATATGACCCTAACAATTACAAAGCCCCTATCATCACTATCCCTTCCCTGCCCTTATATTCTGGGAACTGTCCCTTATAGGGGTTCTTGCGACTACCCCCATCTGTCCTCTCCCTCGCTTCTCTCTGTTGACTTAAATGCAGCTGTTGAAGGAGGTCGTGGAGAGGGGGATATAGGCCTACTGACCATGTGAAATGCGATTGGATACGATTTCCGGCTCTTGGTTAAAGGTTACATTGCGTTTTCTCGTCTGTTAAATCCGCTAATACGCTCCGGTGCCGAGCTCCTCTATCCGCACCGGCTAATCTCGCTGAGAAACTATCGTCCTTCTTACATGGCGCGA
>NC_051406.1:9777557-9777664 GCF_015228065.2 Penaeus monodon
CCCTTCGCTCTCTATCTCCTCTCGTTTTGTTGTTTCACATGGAATGCTACATCACTGCATACTTATCTTATCACATACGATAGGCAAACATACGTGCAGTCCATTCA
>NC_051406.1:9777923-9778672 GCF_015228065.2 Penaeus monodon
CTTCCCCTCGTCCATCTTCGAAAAAACAACTAAATTCCCGCAGCAGCAGGATCGTGAAGGAAACCGGAGAGGGACGCGCAGGATTCTCATCCTTGAGCATCCTCGGGGAACAGAAAATCTTCCTTCTTATCCTAACGGTGGTTCCCCACTCCCCCACCTTCTATTCTCCCTCCCCCTTGGTAATACGCCTACCTATTCCTTCCCCTTCTTCTCTCCCCTTCTCTCTTTCTCCCCACGCTGTTTATCGCCAGTCCCTTCCTCCCTTCTCCTTACCTTCGCTTCTATACCCGTCCTCCTCTTCGTTGGTCTACCCCCTACTCTTTCCCCCTTCCCCCCTTAGTCTATCTACCCTATCTCCCTTCATCCCCTCCCCTCCTTCCATCCTTATCCTCCTTTGCTTCCCCTACTCCCTCATTCCCTCATTCTTATCCCTCCTCCTTTCTTCCCTCCTCCCCTACATCCCCTTCCTTCCCCCTACTCCCTCCTTCTTATCCCCCCCCCCTTCCTCCTTATCCCTTCCCCCTTCCACCCCCTTCCCTCCTCCTTATCCCTTACCCCTCCTGACCCTCCCCCTCCCTCCCTCCCCACCTGAGGATCCGCCGCAGGGACAGTTTACATCAGTCATTAATTACACGGGTCCGGGCGAGCGAGACGGCAGGTGAGAGCCCGCGGGAAGGACGGACGGCTCAGCGGCTCGACTCCTCGCGCACGGCTCTTGTGCTTGATTTTTGGGGGCGAGGCTGGCTGAG
>NC_051406.1:9778723-9778818 GCF_015228065.2 Penaeus monodon
CCTTGGAGGGTGGGGAAGGGGTCACGTTGTATGTATAAAAAATGTATCGATTTTTTTCAGGGTGGGGGTAAGGGTCATTTTGTGATGGAATGACT
>NC_051406.1:9780018-9780407 GCF_015228065.2 Penaeus monodon
GGAGACGGCGAAAGGGAGAGAGAAAAGATAGAAAGAAGAGGAAAACAGGAGCCAGAGATAACGATGATAATTGAAGGAAAAAAAGAGAAAACGCAAGCAATCGAGGACGGAAAAAACTCACCGAGAAGAGAAAAGAGATAAAGGCCAGACGAAGAGAAAGTAGTAAATGAGGTGAGAGATAGGAGAAGGGAGGAAAGGAAGAGGAAGGGAAGTGGAAGGAAAGATAATAGAAAGACATAAAAGAAGGAAAGGAGGAGGGAAAGAAGAGGATAAACAGGCAAATGCAGATATACGAACAGAGGAAAGACAAAGGAAAAAGAACAGGGAAGGTCAAAGTAATCAGCGGAGAAAAATTGACAAAACATGCAGACAGATATGAAGGGAAACAC
>NC_051406.1:9780451-9780677 GCF_015228065.2 Penaeus monodon
GACACACGAGAACGTACGAAAGGAAGGTCAAACCACGAAGACAATTCCACTCCCCCCCTCTCCCCCTCCTCACCACCCCCAACCCCCAACCCAGAGACCCCAATACTCCCCCCAACCGCCGCCATTCTCGGCCGCGGGTTCCGCATGCGGTTCCCGCGGCGAGATACGCTGGCCCGGCCCTCCGACGCGCTGACGATAATAAAACCATAAACCACCATAAGAGAAG
>NC_051406.1:9780816-9780906 GCF_015228065.2 Penaeus monodon
CCCCGTTCCACCTGGCGGGAGGGCAACGACTCATGGCATTATCCATTACCTGACAAGTCATTAATCCTGCTGATTTTAGATAACATTGGT
>NC_051406.1:9781195-9781689 GCF_015228065.2 Penaeus monodon
CACAACCACCAGCGGCCAAGCACAGAAGACCAAGGAACGGCCCTTCTCCCTTTTACCAGCTATCTCGTGCCATTGCTCATGCTCCCGACATCCTTCGCCTCTATCTTACAAAAAACACAACAAGGCGGCCAAGCGTGTGCCTGCTTTGCATAACGGCAGCCGCATGCAATGGCGATCTGACAAGGCTTGTGCAACGAACGCATGTATCCTTTTCCATAAAAAAATTTACAAACATAAAAGACAAGAATCCTCCCTTTGTCAAGCTCTTTTCGGGGAGGGAATGCGAGGAGAACACCCTGGAAAGTTTCTCTCTTGATAAGGCCGCTAGATAAGTCTCTCTAACGAAGAAAACTTTGAAGGGAAAAAGGTATGGAGATTTCATTCTTATATTTATCCCTCAGTTTCGTTGTAGCGATGAAAATGACATTTGTATAAGATTTTTTTTTTTTAGTCTTTAACATTCACTTACACATTAATCTACTGCTATTTCCTCG
>NC_051406.1:9781722-9781803 GCF_015228065.2 Penaeus monodon
GTTTGTGCCATGATAGATTGGATTAACCGATTATGTCGGGAATGTGTTTATATAGCATTATGCATAACACGTGGGCAATTA
>NC_051406.1:9782150-9782231 GCF_015228065.2 Penaeus monodon
GCCGAAGCGAATAGGTTAAATGTGAGGGGAAACCAGCAAGGCATAAAGTCTCGTTTGATTACAGGGAGCGAGACACACGAC
>NC_051406.1:9782849-9783117 GCF_015228065.2 Penaeus monodon
GAGAGAGGCCTACAAGCACACACACACACTGACGCAAAGGCACATAATTCACCCTTGAACTTCAACTCAAAAAGTAGGTTTAAACACATCGGCCATCTTGAACATATAATTTTCACAGGCAAGAAATTATATGAACAATTACCAAACAAGAGAACTGGAAAGGGAACCGATAATTGGACGCAAGAAGTACAAGAGAAGACGAGAAAGTGTGAAGCAATACTAAAGGCCACGAGTCATACTAGCGTCAAAACTAGTCAGTGCGTGTGCG
>NC_051406.1:9783328-9783508 GCF_015228065.2 Penaeus monodon
CTTTCGGCTCCCTTTTCCCGCCTCTTTCGCTTCCTCTCTTACAACTTCAGATCGAACGCCTGAAATATTTCCTTGGGTCGATTTTTATTTCCATTCTCTCGACATTCTTTTTTTTTTTTTTCCTTCTTAAAAAAAATTTCATTCGTCTCGATGTATTCAAATGAACCTTAAAGCAATGCA
>NC_051406.1:9783526-9783692 GCF_015228065.2 Penaeus monodon
GCTAATTAAAGCAAGTGGCGTCGCTGTTGTTCTCCCATCGTCACCTCGTTACAAAAGCATCCAATAAAACGCGCGCCACAAAAAAAGGCTCAAGTCTTAATCATCTCTCTATTTATCGCATCAGTTAAAAAAAAAAAAAAACCTGTTCTCACGCTGAAAGTTCTAG
>NC_051406.1:9783739-9784312 GCF_015228065.2 Penaeus monodon
TTGGATGTCTTACCCTAAACCCTATCCACTTATCCTATCCCCTTCCCTCCCCTCCTCCCCCCGGTCCCCACCATGTAACTCTTACTCTAAACCCTATCCGCTTATCCTATCCCCTCCTCCCCCTTCCCCCCACCTATCCCTATCCACTTCTATCCCACACTCTGTCCCCTCCCATGCATTCTCCTTCCCCATTTCCCCCAACCTCCCCATTAACACCCTCTCCCCCACCATGCACCCTCTTCTTCCCCAACATCCCTCCCCCACGCACCCTCTTTCCCCCTATCTATTCCTCCCCCAGACAACCCCTTACCTACCTCCCTTTCCCCTCCATCCTACCCCCTACCTCCCCAACCCACCCCATCCTACCCTATTCACCCCCCTCCTCCCCCTACCTCCCCAACCCACCCCATCCTACCCTAGTCACCCCCCTCCTCCCCTTCCCCCCCACCTCATCCCCACCCAATTTGCACGGTCCATTTGTCCCTCGTTATCTTTCGCCCGCTTCGTACACCGCGACCGACATGCAAAATGGCACAGGTGACAAGCTGGCTCTCCGCCTCTGCCCAGCGATAC
>NC_051406.1:9784767-9784967 GCF_015228065.2 Penaeus monodon
GTTCTCCCCCCCCCTTCCCCCACCCCGACCATGCACCAAGCCTCCCTTATCACAAAAGCAAGACAAAATAATCAGCCAAGAGTCACAACAGCAAGTGCAATATCAACACTTATCGGTCACCAAGACTACCTTCTTGATTAATGGTGTCACTCCTTTTTATATAATTTTTATTATCGTTTCTCATTTATCTTTTTCTTCTG
>NC_051406.1:9784994-9785075 GCF_015228065.2 Penaeus monodon
GTAAGCAGACGATGCACTTCAAATGAACTCGTCTGACTCGTCCAGCTGTGAGACGAGAGTCCCAAGATTTCTGGATTTCTT
>NC_051406.1:9785230-9785455 GCF_015228065.2 Penaeus monodon
CCTGCATTTCTACCTGGAACTGCAAAACGTAAACACAGCAAGCTCCCTATTACGCCATTCCCGAAGCCTCCGAGCCGTAATGGGCGCTCGAGACATGGCCACACAAGGCACGACGCTCGGGAGACCGCCGTCAAGAATGCAACCGCTGCAACGAGGGAGAAAGTACCCGAGGGAAGGCAGGGGGGGAGGGGGGGTGGGGAGTGTCGCATGCCTTTCTTTTAAAAA
>NC_051406.1:9785769-9785922 GCF_015228065.2 Penaeus monodon
TCTGACGACGCTCTCGCTCAACCTCTTTTGCAGCATCATTCGCATTCTTACGTGGACAGAAAAAAAGACTGTCCGAGCAAAGTAGCCACTACTTTCCACATAGCAATGGATACCAAACGCACCAAGGGAAAAAAAAGATGCACGAAAGAATTC
>NC_051406.1:9786295-9786431 GCF_015228065.2 Penaeus monodon
CACGGTCGAAGTGAGAGACCGAAAGGAAGACCCTCGGTGCTTTGCCGAGCTTCCGAGCTTCCAAGTTGATCCGACAAAACTGCTTAACAAGGAATATTCTCCCATTCTCCCTTCTCTCTTGTCCATTATTCTGCAT
>NC_051406.1:9786566-9787045 GCF_015228065.2 Penaeus monodon
ATAACAAACCCACTCACGTAAAAAAAACTTCCTTATACGATCGAAAGAATACAGCACATTAGGAAAGGAATTTTCCACACTAAAAAACACCAGGGAAAACAGCTGATTTTGCGACAGCCGAACCAAACCACCACGAAGCCGTAAGGACTGGGACGAAAACGTGTAGAAAAACGTGTTGAAAAATTGATGAAACGTGTTAAAAACGTGTTGAATGCGTGTTGTTCGAAGTTGAAACGCAGTGTTTATTCTCCCAGTCTGTTTCGCAAGAATCGGAAGGTGTGCCGTGTCAAAAGATTTAAAAGGTGCGATACACACTCGCCTTAGGAAACGCGTTTTGTAATTAATTATGCACGGGTGAGGTGAAGGACAAAGCGAAGAGAGGAAGAACACAAATGAAGGGAGGAATGGAGGGAGGGTCGAAAAAATGGAAGGGCGGGAAGAAGAAGAGGGAGGAATGGAGGCGGGGTAAGGATGGAGGG
>NC_051406.1:9787166-9787485 GCF_015228065.2 Penaeus monodon
CCGTTTCACTTTATCCAAACAAACGTTCAGCACTTGGACGTCCCTCCAAAGGTTTACGAACACCATTTGCCTCTTCGTCATAACCATTAACCATCCCTCACTTTCTTCATACGAACCATAACTCATGCTGTCAAGGTAACCATAACTACCATTGCCGACATTCCCATTACGAGAAGGGAACATTTGTCAAAACCAATTAATCTCAACATTAATAACTACCATAATGCCATGACTACAAACCTTTAGATTTGTATATCTGTCATATTAACTTCTTTTCACACATGCATACATACCACGCCCCCCCCCCCCACTCGCATAT
>NC_051406.1:9787580-9787675 GCF_015228065.2 Penaeus monodon
AAGAACATATTTGCAGTGTGTGCTTCAAGCCAATACAGTAATCCCATCCCAGGTAGCCCTACAGGTACAGGTATCAAAAAACAAACACGTCTCTA
>NC_051406.1:9787801-9788184 GCF_015228065.2 Penaeus monodon
ACGCTGCTCGATGACGCAATCGAGCGCCCTCCCTCCCCTAATTCCTCCCCCTCCCCCTCTACGCCACCTCTCAACCCCCGCCCATTGCGACCGCGACAAGCATTAAAACAATGGGCGGGAGAGAGAGAGAAAAAAAGGAACATTACCTATATACATTTTTTGTTCTTTGTTAGGGCCCAAAAAAGGCGAAAGATCATTTGTTTTCGAGAACTCGCACACGCCACGTCACAGGAAACTCTTTATTTTGGAGTTCCCAGGGCACCGACAACAGCTGATAACTATCTCCCAAGTGAAGAACGTGCATTATGCTGCCTATTATGATTATCATTTTTTTTCTGATTTAGTTGTGTACTGATATATCTGTTGTGTAGCGAAGTACGTTT
>NC_051406.1:9788282-9788410 GCF_015228065.2 Penaeus monodon
TCTATACCACAGACAGTTGTAGTAATATTGACCACATAAATATTTTACAGAACATGCACACAAACCACATAGAAAATAGGTATCAGTGCACATACATGAATACAAATATACATTTGCGCGCGCGTATC
>NC_051406.1:9788700-9789007 GCF_015228065.2 Penaeus monodon
TGAAAGCACAGAGCCCGCCATCCACGTACACGAATTCTTACCTTATTGCAGCTGCTCTTGCCAATGACCGAGCACAACTTATTTCTGGCGAACTCCTCCACTTTGACGGTTCGCTTTTCGACACTATAGCCCAGCGGCCGCAAGCTGTCGTTCAGCTGGTTGCGCGTGCTGTCGTTCGTGATCGCGCCGCGCACACTCGCGCAAAGCGGGCTGTTGGCACTCGTGGTGAGGGCGGTCCGGTGCGCGCCCACGGTCAGCGGGTTCAGCACCACGTTCGCGCTGGTCGGGCTCTGCTGCGGGCTGGCGC
>NC_051406.1:9789110-9789205 GCF_015228065.2 Penaeus monodon
CAGTTTGATTTTGTAGACGGTGGTGCCGCCCTTCTGGATGCCAGGCAGGCAGCTCAGGTCCTCCCGCTTGCGGATCTTGACGATGTAGGCGGGCA
>NC_051406.1:9789274-9789825 GCF_015228065.2 Penaeus monodon
CAGCAGCGAAGGCACCACGGCACCTCCGCGGCAGCCTCTGCGACCACTGGTGCCAAACTGACTCCTCTTGGCCGCCGGAATGCACTCGCAAGCACGCCCGTCCGGGAGGCTGGGTCAAGGTCACCGACACGGGCGCTCACGTTAGGTCAACATTCACTAGAAATGCTTCGTGACAGGCTAACAAACACAGCCTAATGGTACATGTATCTATACTTCTTAGTCTCTCGTCTAACTGCTGGAAAAACGAACCAAATAAACGAACATTTAGTAAAGCAAAACACATTCACCGGCGCCTCTCTGTTGTTGTTTTTTTCCAAGGCTGCATTCAAAAGCGCGTCTCTCCGCCACCAATCGGGAGACTCAACTGGCCATCACAGAGCATAACAGACGCCCAGCAAAATATTACCTTTCGTCAGCACTTCTCGAGATTATTTGCCAGATTAATTATCGTATCTTTTCCCTTCCTCCCTCATTCCCTTCTTTCCTCTTTCCCGACCACATCCCCGATCGCCTCTAGGATCTCCTCATCTTGATAAGGATAATTTAATTTC
>NC_051406.1:9790178-9790504 GCF_015228065.2 Penaeus monodon
ATAATGGCCATGTTTTCTTTCAACTACCCGGAGAATCATTTACACGGTGTCAGCGCAGAATCACAACGGTTTATAAACAGCTCTGCTTTTCCTGGAGGAATTTTACAAGCACTTACAAGCGGAACTGAGAGAGATATCGACCGCTGCGTGTTTAAGAAAATCCCTTCTTATCTATTCTTTTTTTCCTATCGTCCGGATATCAGGATGTTTTCGGAGTGTTGTGACGTCATCCGGTCTTCAGATCCAGCGACGTGGCGGTGCTGTTCGTATTGTGTCAGTTCTAAATTGGGCAACTCTTACACTTTTTTTTCCTCCCCCCCCCCCCC
>NC_051406.1:9790806-9790972 GCF_015228065.2 Penaeus monodon
AACTCAATCAGACCAATGATTCATAACAGTGCAATCTACCGCCGTTAATGGAACTCAACATCACCCGAAAAAAGCTACTAAGACAGCTCAGATTACCCGCCCATTAACCATTAACTTGGCAAACACAAAACGATTGACCCGATAATGACTGATAATGAGTGATAAT
>NC_051406.1:9791015-9791281 GCF_015228065.2 Penaeus monodon
ATAGACCCTGTGCGCATGTCATGTTTCAGGTGAAGTGAGGTCATTCCAATGGTCAGTTTTTCATTACCTTTCTACAGTCTGCATATATTACGTTCATAATGAACATACGCACATTTAGCATTGGTATGCGTATATTGTTATGCACAGCACACATACATACATATCTATAAACATATGGATACGCAGGAGGAGTGTATATATGTAAAACCATGCATAAATGGACATGCGCGAACTTTCAAACATGAGTGGAATACAAATATGCATTT
>NC_051406.1:9791322-9791477 GCF_015228065.2 Penaeus monodon
CACGCAATCCCCCCGAGCCACACACATCAAAATCCGTCGCAACGTTCGAATTACTAGTTACGACCAGCAACTCCCCGCGTTATTAAATCCCAAAGCATACACCAGCGAAAGCGGACAATGCATGACTTGGGATTTAATGACAGGTGAGGGTACAG
>NC_051406.1:9791945-9792329 GCF_015228065.2 Penaeus monodon
GCGATTCAGATGGCCCTCTCCCTCATGATCATGGTCCAGGTGGCCTCTTCCTCATGATCTACTCAATGGTGACGGCCCCCTCTTTCGTCCGCGTGTGTGAAAGGCCTTTGTTTACCATAGGCCTTCCCTCCACCCGGGTGTTTTATGTGTGTGTGTTCAATCCATCTATTCTAGTGGGTGTTTGCCTGTCCACAGCTTACACACAGAAGGGTGTCCTGGTACGTCGAGCAAGCGTCTGTCTTTCTCTTTCTGTTTTAATTGGGTTTCAGAAAGCAAACAATGACACAGAAAGTCAGGAGAACTTCCATGGACGGTTCACATGTTTGGGGACGGAATACATGCGTGTGTACGCGTAATATACTGACACATATGCTCGCTCGTTTG
>NC_051406.1:9793400-9793510 GCF_015228065.2 Penaeus monodon
TGGGCAAGATGCAGGGTGACTTTTTCCCCCTTCACTCGGTTTCACTCTCTGCTTTCCAGCTGCAGCGACCCCACCCTGCCTTGCCCGCGCGGAGGGAGGGGGGAGCGCGG
>NC_051406.1:9793805-9793922 GCF_015228065.2 Penaeus monodon
CATAACCCTTGACTGACACGCCCCGACACACGCTGACACTCTTCAGGCCACAACTATCTGAATTAGGAGATTACATAGCCTTGATAGCGGTAAAAAAATGAGATACTTCGACTTATG
>NC_051406.1:9794999-9795456 GCF_015228065.2 Penaeus monodon
TCTCTCCATGCCAATCACTCTCACGATTATCAAAGTCTCTCCTTCAAGATGTCGAATGAAATCATAATTAAAAAAATGGTTGTGCCCCCTCCCCCCCCGTAGAAGGTCAGGGACGTCGCTGAACACACGAGAAATTTGTGGTCTTTTTTTGTGGGTTCACGCGCGTTTCAGACCACTGAACTTCCACTTTCTCGTCATCCTCGTGGGTTAAGTGCAGTGGGCAAGGCGGGGGCACGGTGGGTTCAGGTGGGGGCAAGACTGGAGCAAGGTAAGAGCAGGTGGGTTCAGGTGGGGGCAAGGCAGGAGCAAGGTAAGGGCAGGTGGGTTCAGGTGGGGGCAAGTGGGCTCAGTGGATAGAGCACGAACGCACGAGTTGTGTCTAGTGTCCCTTCGTATAGACGGCGATAATCAAAACACGTTTGGAACCTCGCTGGCCGAGTTTTCTTCTGGTCACGGC
>NC_051406.1:9795614-9796397 GCF_015228065.2 Penaeus monodon
ATCCGGTGTCCGTCTAACGAACGCGTCGCTCACCCAGACATTAAATCCCCACGCATACACACGCAAACACATCCTCTTCTTGGTCGGGTCTCCACTCTGAACGCACTATTTCCTTCCCCCAACACTCCGCGATGGCAAAGGGAGGTTACGCTCCAAGGCACCACTTCCAGAACTCCTGTTCCTCCCCGAGTGGCAGGTGCCCCGTGAGCGTGAGGGCCGCGCGGGACGCACGCGTGCCGCCGCCGCCACGTGCTGGCACCGACCCGAGCACGTCACGGCGGCTGTCAGACGGAGGCGAGGTCGCACCGAGTTCAAGCCGGAGAGCGAGGCATCCCACGACGAGCACGAGGCGGCGGGCGTCTAATGTAGTGCGAGAGAGAAGAATGTAGGAGGGCGAGTAGCCGACGGCCGGCAGGCCGCGGGGGGACTGAGGCTGCTGGTTCCAGCTGACCCGCGTCCCCAGCCCTCACTCACAAGGGGGCGGGGCCTGGCGCGCTCCCCCTCACTCACACTCCGTCACTCACCCTCGTACTCACCGCGACGCGCCTGCCAATGTTACTATGGCGTTTCGTCATGAATGGGATGACATCACTCGCCGCCGTTTTTCCCCAAGAACAAGGGCTTAAAGTGATAAATGTTGTTATAACTCATCCGCTAACAGCTCGATGATTCCGGTCGGCTGAGCGAGTAAAGCTCCACTTTTGAATTTATGCAAAATGCTGCATATTCCAAGCTATATCTGATGACAGAAACATCTTCATTCGACCCTACCTGTTTCCCTGT
>NC_051406.1:9796556-9796698 GCF_015228065.2 Penaeus monodon
AGAAAACTCTACTTGAGACCGATAAGCCATCGTTTGCGTGCTAAACAATATGTAAGAGATTTTTAGGTAACACCAATGGAACTTGTGGGCATTCCAGTGACTCCCCAGTTAACATGGGGGTATGGGTGTGGGTGTAGGCGAC
>NC_051406.1:9797276-9797688 GCF_015228065.2 Penaeus monodon
ACACATATGCTAGCCCTTATGCAATGCAATATCACGTATTTACAAAAGCTGCAAGAGAACTCACAGGGTAAATATCAAAATGTGGGTCGTCCGCGGAAACACAGACGAAACATAAACAAACTTCAAACTCAAATAAAGCACGACAAAAAAGGGAGAGAATAACCTACACAGACATGGGACGCACCCACTATGTTTTCATTTATTTATGCACGTAAGAACTGAATTCATTAGGCAAACGGGGATTAACGAAAGGTGATAATTTACCAATAAGGCGCCTTAGTCTTTCATCTCTTTCTATTTTACTCTTCTGTCATTTTCTTCCTTTCTTTCTTTCTTTCTTTTTTTTGCGCAGTTTTTAATCTTCCTTTCTGTCTCCTGCTTTTCTTTCCTATTTTTCCTATTCTACGATTTT
>NC_051406.1:9797722-9797833 GCF_015228065.2 Penaeus monodon
AGCCTCGCACTTCATCCGAACCCCTGCAAAAAAGGGTGATTAAAACACCCTTTCCTCCCCCGCCCCCTTCGCCCTTTCGGAGGTGGGCAAAAAGGGTGCAGGGGGCATACT
>NC_051406.1:9797872-9798472 GCF_015228065.2 Penaeus monodon
AGAGTATTTCACAACCCTTTCCCCAAAGAGTAAAGGGCGTTGGGCAAGGGGCAAAAAGGGTGTATGCAGGGTGCATGTTGGCTGTGCAGTCAGAGGCGATTGCAAGACGAACTAACACCCTTGGCCATGGTAATGAGCTCAGCTTCCACGTGTTGCACAAGCCGTGAATATTCTAGGCCGCCGTGAACAGCCGCCCCAACAACGCCCCGCGCGCAATGTGCAATATGTTGCAAGCCTTAAGTATGGATTCCAGGCTGTGGGGTCGTCAAAAAAAATCATAATAATCAGAGGAATGCAATAAGCGATTGGAGAAATAGACAAAAGACAAACGCAATAACCCGATTTTTCCTTGTTTTCGCCAAATACATCAATGCAAGACTACGAGACTGCAACTAGGAAAAAAAAAAAGAACATCAACTCGCCACTCGGACTAGTTGCATCCGGTAAGCAAGCGCATTTTTATTCTTTCCTTACAATAATAATAAAAAAAGTTGTTATGAGTGTAACGAATGTCTTATCAGTCAGCCATTACGAGATGTGAATGATAAATCGGCTTCGAGGAACCAGTAATGGACACTTTAACATCAACGTCAGAGTTCC
>NC_051406.1:9798534-9798731 GCF_015228065.2 Penaeus monodon
CCGTATTCACAAAACGTGACTAGATTCGAATCGAACCTTCATATTTCCAGCATTGCGCAAGGCGATTCGTCTTTTATTTTATGCTGTACATTTTTTTTATATATAAGTCTTCCCCCTCCCACTTTTCCTTTCTTATTTCCCGTTTTCTACATTCGCTAAGATTTGCGTTTTCATCAAGATCGGCAGCAAGATAGACA
>NC_051406.1:9798815-9799308 GCF_015228065.2 Penaeus monodon
CTTAAAACGCTCGCCATAATAAGTCTGGCGACAATGCAAGGTCCCGATTGCAAGACGATGCAACATCCTTGACCGTGGCTATGGGTTCTGGTTGCACACGTTGCAGCTCAACTCGTGACCCTTAAACGCCCGTCGTATACGCCCGCCCAGTGTTCATGCAATGTGCAATACGCCCGCCCACTGTTCATGCAATGTGCAATATATGCTGAAAGACCCTATTGCACTTTCATTTAGCAATTGCAAGCATCTGTCATATGAGATGGTATTCTGATAATGTCTCTTATTCAAATGATCTCACTAATGTAATACATTTCATTATCATCTTATTAATGCTTTCATTAATATTATTCAGCCGACGTATATCCGTGACACTGAAACACAATGAAAAGCAGTCAGTTGGTAATAAGGGCAAAAAATTAGTGAATTAGCGAGTCGAATGCGGGAACATCACTTGAACTTATTTTGTAGAATACGCGCGTATCCCCTCCCCCTC
>NC_051406.1:9799746-9799852 GCF_015228065.2 Penaeus monodon
AGCAAATAAAACGTGTTTCCTTAATACACATAATACTAATTGGTCTTTGATTTACGACGAAGGGGCGATACAGTATGAACAGGATATATCTCGCCTCATCCTGCGT
>NC_051406.1:9800236-9800856 GCF_015228065.2 Penaeus monodon
ATGGGCAACGTGGAAAAGGGGGGGGGGGGTATTCAACATTCAGCTTTTTCGCGTCACCAAAAACAAATACTGGAACAAAAACAAACATACAAACAAACAAAAACACTCCAATCTAAACGAAAAAAACGCTAAAAACAAATAATTAAATTAATAAAAACGTACATTCCCAAACACAACAATTACACACTTCCCTTGGGTGTGTATGCAAATCAAACGCCAATTTTCCTTGGGGTGTACGAAAACTGATTTTAAAATTGGAAAAACGACAAGCAATTACTTACAAGGTGTGTTTACCTCAGCTTAAGTGATGAATATAATTTGAATAATTGACTTCCCCAGTAGGCTTATCCTTGTTCTAAATATGATCACACTTTGGCAAATACAGGCAAATACTTGTATAGTCTGGCATAAACATATCATATCGTATAAGATTTATTATCATATAGAGTAAACTTAAAGAAAAAAGAGAGAAAAAAAGCTAAGAATCAGTTAAGTAGCAGCAAGCCTAATGATGGACATACCTTCACCTAACCAAAACGAATCGACCAATCACACCTCTGGAATAGATTGGCTATTCTCAAAACGGGAGATTTACCTATTCATCGACTTCAAATTAGTCT
>NC_051406.1:9801015-9803648 GCF_015228065.2 Penaeus monodon
GTCGTGTATCTGAATCTAGTACGATTTCCCAATACTCTGTACTTGCACAGTATGTATATCAGCAGTCAGCAACAAATCATATCACATAGGATATGTGCTTACTGCCCTCTGTTAAACTTCATGGCACAGTGGGTAGTTGAACTACGCGAAAGAAAATAATTAGAAGAGGCGACATGGCGTCACTCATTAGGCCTACACTTCAGGATCTGGCAGAAGCAGCCGCCTTCCAGGGACGTGCTCATTCACCCCATAGCCATGACTCACCCACAGGTCGTACCCATCTAACCCTACAGAGAGATGCCTCGGCCTGCAAACATACACTGCAGGCCACCGCCAGCTTATCCTTACCTCCTTCATGGTGTTGCCTCCTTGTCACGTCAGGTAATCTAGTTACAAGAGGTTTAGTTTCACTTATCAGATATTCACCACCCAGTGCACCAGCTTTAGTATCTCCTGGCCTGCCCAGCCCGCCCCTCTGGACTTTCCCATTACCTACAATGCCTGGCACAATTGGGTTTGTTTAGACACCAGTACCTTTTCCCATGACACCTGCAGCACGCCGTGCTTCACCACCGCAGCCTGTAGCCTCCACATCCATGGCCTTCGCAAATTTTGGACAGAATAGTCTATCTACAAGGTCACAGCATGTATTCTTGCCAATGAGTTACCCTTAGAAATTTACTTGGCCTGCGATACTGCACTCCAGAATGACATTTTCACTGCTAATCCAGGCATCACTATCTGTACAGAACCAGCTCTAGCCTCTTTAATCACTGTGCTTGTCACACAGCAGCAGAACAGATAAGTGAATTTGTCCTTTGAGCATCTCAGGCTGCCTCTGATTGTGAGTTTACTTGTCACACTTTTGGGATACATATAGGATCAACTCCTCGCTGGCATGTGTGACCCAGGGCTCCAGCAAGATCTACTTACTAACTATCATGTCTTCCCAACCCTGGCAGTTGTTATAGGCTTTGAAAAGGCCCATTGACACAAAGTGTTCCATATTGCTGTAGCTGCACCCGCCGTGGTGCATGGTACCCATTCTCATGTAAAATTATGATATGTGAGAAGGTATACCACTTTGCTACAGTGTGCCGTTCAGCATGTGCTACCACAGCATCAGGCCTGGTGGCGCTTGTGGGCTGGGATACTGTTATGGAAGCCTTTACCCAAACTATGCCTTCAGCCCTGGCTTCCCTCACTGCTAGTATATCACTTATAGAAACCAATAATTTCTCACCCAACCAAAATTCTCATCACAAAGTTTCTGCACACCCTGACAATGGTGCCCAGGCCTCTGTTGCTACCCATCATTACTGGATACCATAACAAATTCAGGCTGTTGGAGGCACACCTACACATTCTTGGTTACGTCCCAACACTCATCAACATTCCAGATAATAGAGCAGTCCAGCAGTCATGCATAGTCTATCCACAATTTTCTTAAGCCTTCCAGCATGTAAAGATCTTGGTGTCGTCCCAACCAACTTTTCTATTCCAAGCCTTCCAGCAACTGTGTCACCGGCATTAGTGCCCTCACTATCTATATCTTATCGCACACGAACCCCAACTCAGCCTAGAGCTATTTCTTTTCCCCTACTGACGAGCACCACTACAGTCTTATACATTGGTTCAAGCAACAATTAGCATACAATGTGTCTGCTCGCCCACTGCCCACCATGTATGGCCCTCCCATGAAGATTCACTTGAACCCAGGTGCTGTTCCTCATGCTGTCCACACACCTGCCTTGGTGCCACACCATTGGAAGGAGCAGGTTCACGCAGACTTGGACCGAGATGTCTCCATGAGACCCATCATATACCCAAATCTCTTCAATCTTGCACAGTCTGTCCCAGCCGGAACCATGCTGTCCTCCTAGACCCAGAGAACCGAGAGGCCACCACAATTATCACAGAATTTGGAAGATACCACAATGAGTACCTCATTGGTTCCTCCTTTCCTACCCCTCAGGACATTACTGGTGCTCGCTCATGGTTTTGGCTTGGTAGAGCAAGTGGCCTGGGCATATTGCATCATATCGGAGATGACACCCTTCCGTGACTTGGTGCAGTCTTTCAAGCCTTTTTATTGGGATGACACCTTAAGCACTACAGTAAGTCTGGTATTCTTACACCGACAACAGTCCTGTTCATACCTATTGGCCACAACCCCCACTTGGTGTTGTGAGGGCTGGAACTTGGTTTTTGCAGGATCATGCTTCAACAATTCTGCAGTCTTACTATGCCATATCCTGTGGATGGTGAAGCTTTAGTAGCATCAGATCCCTTACATCGACGTAGGATGTTCATCCTTGGCTGTCCTAACCTCATTGTCGTAGCTGATCATCGCCCTCTGCTACCCATGATCCTTTGGAGGCGGGAGGAGAGGAGGGAGATGACGTGTAGAAGTATAACAACGGTACGATGTGACACATAGAGGTACAACAACGGTACTATATCACCTGGGACCTCCAGGCAACACGTGGTCAAGACTGGCGGTCTTGCTGAAAAGCACATGATGATATGTCGCGTATCGGAATCTTGTACTATTTCCCAATACTCTGTACTTGTACAGTATGTACATCAGCAGCCAGCAATAAAACAAATCACACAGGCTATGTTAAACTTTA
>NC_051406.1:9803711-9804099 GCF_015228065.2 Penaeus monodon
TCACGAACCATTACCTCACCTTCACCCAACCCCCCCGACCGGAAAAAAGAGTTGAAACTCTACGGGAATAACTATCCAATCTTCAAACCGGCAAAAATCAATTCTGCCTAAAAAGAAGAAGAAAAAAGGCAACACATTCCTTTCCTGAATCCAAGTATTACAAATACGTATGTTAACAATCCATAATGCTAGGAAGGAAGCCCCCTAAGTAGTGGCATGGGGAACACAAACACAAGCTTGAGCCGCGGTTGTGCTTCTTTGCTACTTGCTACGAAGAATATAGGGCGTCATGTTTTCGGCTTGTGACTGCTTCTAATATTCACAATTAGGATTGTTAATATGAACTTATCTCCTGTCTTCTCTTTTTTTGTAATATAAAATAATCATA
>NC_051406.1:9804116-9804585 GCF_015228065.2 Penaeus monodon
AGCTAAGTGGAACACATGCGGAATCAACAATCATTAAACAGATTGTTCTAAAATACTACTAATAATAACATCAAAGAACACATTTGGCCATTTAAATTTAATGGAGAGAACACATTACTCTTCTAATATAACGATGATATAACAAAATAAAAAAATGAAGACCTTTGGTTGCTTAATATCTGCGAAAATAGTCACAACACACCAACTCTTTTAATATAACGATCCTAATAATAAAATGGACAAAAAATAAAGACCCCGGGACCCTTAAAATCTGCTGAAAGAATAGTCACAGTGCATATAAATAGTGACAATTAGTTACTGTTACATGTTATTTCAAAAGGCCTATACTCGCCCACAATACAGAGCATCGTTAAGTGTGGTCATCTATCATTACATTAAAGCAAAGTATGACCTTTAATGCCATGTTAACGGGAGGAAGGAGAGGGGAGGGGGCATGAGGATGGAAATG
>NC_051406.1:9804952-9805069 GCF_015228065.2 Penaeus monodon
AGCAAGCAACATAAAGCAAGAGAAGACGGAATAACACAAAACCCAGTGACCAACGACGAGAATCACTCCCCCCCCCCAAAAAAAAAAAATCTGACCACAGAAAATGGGATACCGTAA
>NC_051406.1:9805113-9805318 GCF_015228065.2 Penaeus monodon
ACTCTCAGAAACCCCGGGGTCACGCATGGCGCCAGTGAGTATAAGCACGCCCTACGGACTACCCTTGATGTCTGATTAGCGAGATAATTGTCGTGCGTATGTATAGTTGTGTACTAACTAAAGATAGGGGAGGGGGAGGGAGGGGGCTATCACGCTTTGCATAATAGGGACGAAAAGGGGAGATAGGGAAGGAAGAAGGTCGTTA
>NC_051406.1:9805416-9805522 GCF_015228065.2 Penaeus monodon
GGGGGAATAAAAGGGTGGACTAATAAAGAAACGTCCCATTTTTCAAAGAACGCTACTAATCACACTTTGCCGCTTTAACCCAACAGCAGACCCGCCATTAGGACTC
>NC_051406.1:9805910-9806137 GCF_015228065.2 Penaeus monodon
CTGAAAAAGCTGGTAGTTGCATATGCTGCAAAGTTTTATACACAAGAAACGCATAAATATGGAAATATGTAGGAAATTGCAAATCCAAATACATGTGTATATATGTACACGCAAAAACGTACATGGTATTCGTACTTGTACATGAGTCGTGACATGGTAATGTATATGAATAAAAAAATATAATTTTGTTGACCATGCACATGCAAAACTATCAAACTAATAACTAA
>NC_051406.1:9806323-9806727 GCF_015228065.2 Penaeus monodon
CAGGTATAACGAAAGAGGAATCACAAAAGGAACGAGAAAAATAAAACGATAAAGACTGAAGAAAGACAGACGGAAGAAAAAAAAAGAGGAAGAGATAGAATGAAAAATAGAAAAGAAAAGAAAAACAGTAATAAAGTAGAGAGCTTTTAGTAGCAAAGCTTATGGACACAGGCACATACATCCACGAGGCGAGTGAATTCTCCGTGCCTGTTTATGAAAGGGAAAAAAAACACACACATTTTCTGATACATACGTCACTGTAGGATCTGGCCTGATGCATATTTAGCAAAGATGCGGAGCCTCAGTCACTCTAGGCTGTTACGTAGCTAAAGAAAGGACACGAATTCTCAGCTGGGCCTCATTTCACTCATCGACAGGGACAAAAGTAGTCGAGAAACTTCGAT
>NC_051406.1:9806797-9806896 GCF_015228065.2 Penaeus monodon
GGTAAACAGCAGGGTTATTGTTTGTCTTTAATGTTGTTTATGTTCAATGTCAGATGGATCACACACCAAAACACGACTCCAAAGGTACAGAAATTAATC
>NC_051406.1:9806950-9807442 GCF_015228065.2 Penaeus monodon
TCACACAACTTCAAAGTTCCGCGCACTGCGATCCTCATTTAAATTTCGAAATAGCACCAGTCACGCATCTAACGAGAGTACTTGACGGGAATAAGCAAGTGTTCTACCCTTCCCTAACAACCAGGTACTAATGGTAGCGGGCCATGGTACACCTACGAACTCTTTGCTGCAAGTAATACAACAGCAGGGGTATCCAAGCTACCATGGGCTAAGGAGTCCAACTTGACTTTACCCATTTTAAAGTCGGCTTTTTGATTTTCTATCTCCCTTTCTCGGTAGCTTATTCTACCATCAGCCAAGGCCCTACCAACAGGAAATTGTTTCCCGACCCGAAATTAAATTACTGACATTTCTATGTAAGTCTACCTGACCATTTACGCCTGCCAAACACAATGAAAACGGGAAGAATTGAGCGTCAATTAACCTATGTTGTGACGTGTAGCAACCGAGTGTCCTGTTCTTTGAGCTAGGTCGCATTACGGGGGGGGGGGG
>NC_051406.1:9807735-9808065 GCF_015228065.2 Penaeus monodon
GGGGGGCGAGAGAAGGACAGTGAGAGGGGAGCAGCCGCTACGTGGCCTGGGTTCCAACGCGCCTCTCGCCCAGGCATCGAACGGCACTTGCGTCTTCGGTGACAGGCACGACGGCCGATTTCCAGACGGGCGTCGCTGATCGACTCCCCGGGGTTTAAAGAGAAATTATGGCTCATTGAAACCTTCTTTTGCGTCTAAGACTTTTCTCTTCTCGACTAAAATCCTAACTTTTCTCAAACACTGTTTTTTTCGTTATTGGGTAAACACCCAATAACGAAAGAGAGAGACGAATAAGGATAGAAAAAACGTGCATAGTTAACGCGGTGCGCT
>NC_051406.1:9808500-9808932 GCF_015228065.2 Penaeus monodon
CCGCTCTACATGTAGCCCCTGCGCCCCGCCGCGAGCCGGGCGAGGCGCCGAGCCGATTGGCGCATAGGCCGACGCTCCATACAGCCGTCCAGGAAGCCCGCCAAGCGCCACCAAGCAGCGGGCGAGGCACATGTACTGGAATGCCCAAGAAAGGCTCTGCTCCAAGCACGAAGTAGGTTAGGCCGCCGCATAAGGCAGCCTGATGTCACTAAGTACGCGGGGGATTAGTGCAGTGCCAGTCCCTCTCTCCCTAGGCGTGTTAAGGTAGGCTTGACCTCGCAGGGCCGTCGGAGACACAGGTGCGTGTGAGAGCGCGCGCGCTCACGCTCGAACGCACGTGTGTGCAAATACGTACACAACAATATACAGCCACGTGTATATACATTAACACGCTATGGAAATAACAAATGATTAACCATACATACACATATG
>NC_051406.1:9809010-9809161 GCF_015228065.2 Penaeus monodon
AATACAAACTCACACATGCGCGTGCGCGCCTCTCTAAAACGTCCCTAGCTGATCGTTATGCATGCCACCCGAGGAACACCGGTGTAGAAAGTCCCAACACTGCAGCTTAACATGCATGAACCTACGCATGACAGGTAATGGGTACTTAACA
>NC_051406.1:9809349-9809490 GCF_015228065.2 Penaeus monodon
AAGAAGGGGAGAAACGTGGAGCAGGAAACAACCGTAATTTATAGATTCGTTCAGCGAGGAACTGGTCGGGACCATTTTTTTTCTGCGTCTATTGCAGTCTATACAAAAGCACGGGGGATGCCGAAGAAACAAGGGGACAAT
>NC_051406.1:9809634-9809899 GCF_015228065.2 Penaeus monodon
TGAACGAATAAAATAAAGAGTAGAAACCCCACGTATGGCTTCACGCCCAAAACAGCTTTCAGTCAGCGCAGAACAATACATTTCCCAAACGAGAAGCTGATGGCACCGCTCGGCACAGTGGCACTCAAAGCCATCTCCCTTCAACCACCACAACGACCAAATAATACCATCATTATCACGACCAAAAAAAACACAAACTGATATGCCCTTCTCCCTCCGAGCACCTCTCCCCCCCACCCCTCTCCAGCCTCCAAACAAACTGAGT
>NC_051406.1:9810056-9810474 GCF_015228065.2 Penaeus monodon
GGCAATCGGCACTGGCACTCACGCCCAAAGACCAACCGACATTCGGCACTGGGACGGTGGAGCAACGAGCGCCAGGTGAGTGGCCAAAAAACAGAGGAGCATCACCGGCGACGGGTGACATGACGCATCTAATTCAATGTATTTACTCCCAACGCCGACGTACGATGCATTTTGAAAATAAAACGACGGAACTCAGTGTAACGTTATTTCCGCACTGCCCTCATTTGGTGATCCAGGAAGACAGCGTTCAATGTCAATAAGCATCATTCGGGCGCCCGACGCGAAGGTGAAAAAAGTACGCATATACGAGGCGTATCTCGTCTGGACCTGACCTTCGGGAACAAAAAAGTTTTAAAACTTTTTCGCGAATCGTCTCTTGAGACTTAAATGTTTAAGCAAATTTGAGAATGATAGGTTA
>NC_051406.1:9810645-9810803 GCF_015228065.2 Penaeus monodon
AATAAAGAAATATTTGACCATTTTGTTCCCCCCCCCCCAACATACCTGCCAATCAATTCGAACAATAACTTCATCCATTTCATAACTACCGATATCACTCCCCCCCTATTGAGGGCATCGCTTATCATACTGTCCCTTATCGACAATATCTTCCCCCG
>NC_051406.1:9810820-9811738 GCF_015228065.2 Penaeus monodon
CATAGATGGCGCTCAATACTAAACCAGCGCTCAATACTTGACTCTCACTCACCTGGACGAGCGATGCAAACTACCCTCTCGCTCGTAAGGTCTATACCCCGCCAGGACAACGAGAAACCTTGAGCCTTAAGTGATATCGACTGAGCACTGTTTTTCTGCGCGCACCTCGAATAGCAGACAGATAAAAAGAATGATAATGGCAGGCGATAAAGCACCATTGTCATGTGGGGCGTGCATGCTTGGCACTCAGTCTGAGCGTGCCATGCGAAGAGATAGCATAAGGAGGCGAGGAGCGATTGCCCACATCAGAAAAAAAGGTCAAAAGTATAATTATAAAAATAACGTTAGATTATATATCACCTGAAGATGGCAAAATGAAGGCCAGAAATATCCCTATAGATAAGACAAGAAGAGGAGTGAGGGGATGGAGGTGGAAGGGGGGGGGGGGTGACGACTCCCACAATGATAAAAGAGGTCAACACAATCCTTAAGAAAATAAAGATGCCATTTGGAAGACCGGATACTTTGTCAAACAAAATCTTTAGGAAACAAAGACGTCATTATCCATACCCCTGGTATACCATCATTAATAACACGAGATAAAGAAGTTAACCAAATCTTTACAGGAGATGGTATTATAAAGACCGATTATAAACTCACAGATCAGCAAAATCAATACAAAGCAAAGAACGATAAGGAATTAGCTGTCAGATACAATGCACATCACACAAGACCGAGAATATAATATACAGTGGATAATATACACTGTCTGACCACACCCTACGTAAAAGTAAACAACACAATCATTACACTAGCGACGGTATATACAAAGTACAGGAGAATTGGACCACAGGCTTATCAAGTAGGTTCCACTGAGCAAGAAAAATCGAGAGCATCGAATGATTTTCTGGCATCGCG
>NC_051406.1:9812040-9812540 GCF_015228065.2 Penaeus monodon
ATTTGTGCACTGTATTCGATACACCTCTCCCCGCCCTTCATTAAACCGTCCATTAATTTTCCGCATGTATATCATTATAAGCATTACAAACACGTTGAAAAATGCGCCGCGGATGGTCATGGCCTTGGGTTCCCTCTTGATGGCTTACCCGCAGGCCTACTAAAAGTCTCTGGTTCACGTGACCCGCTGACTCCTTGTGTTCATGCCCCTTCCTGGCTGCAATTTATTTCTTCGCTTGTTATTATGTCGTCTATCTTTTTTGTTTTAATCTATTCGCGTATCATTACTGTTTAATCTATCTATCTTTTTTGGTGGATGGACTTTCTTTCAAATGGATAGGACGACCGCGTTGCTATGGTGAGACAATGCAACGTATGGGTGCTATAAAATGTATTACTTATGGCCATGAGGACTCGTCAAGTTCTTATCACGGAAATCTGTGTAATAAAGGTGGCGTAACAAGTGACTGGGGGGTTCCTACGCCGGAGGGCATAGCAACC
>NC_051406.1:9813034-9813150 GCF_015228065.2 Penaeus monodon
TGGTGATGAATGAATGTCCCAGATGATAATGATATCAACAATATAAAGATAAAAAAAAATCTTCAAAATAAAATCATTAACTCGTATCAATATTGATAACAACATAAACATCAGGA
>NC_051406.1:9813339-9813620 GCF_015228065.2 Penaeus monodon
CACTTAAAATTATTAATTTCATATCTAACCCTTACACATTCCCCCTTCTACGAGATTAAAGATTAAAAAAAGGGGTGATTTTTTAACGGCTGTTAACTGTCATTCTCATACACTGATACTGTCAGTCACGGTGATACGACTAATCAGCGGAAACCTGGACTGGAAAATTATATAATCCGGTTGACAACAGTTAATGATGAACAAATGTTGAATAACTACGTCGGTACGGAGAAAGACGCACGCGCAAACATATGAGGAAAAACGCACGCACTTTTATTTAT
>NC_051406.1:9813955-9814048 GCF_015228065.2 Penaeus monodon
TCTTACAACCAGGAACCAAACCATAAAAAATAAGCATTAAAATCAAGGAAAATCTAGCTCAAACTAACTGAAAAAAATAAAAGCAAAAAAAAA
>NC_051406.1:9814078-9814235 GCF_015228065.2 Penaeus monodon
CAAATCAATAATGGAAATTGAACTTTAACAAAAGATAATACACTAACACGTAAAATTTCACTCACAAGATAACGGAATTCACTGATAATTTCGCAACAAAGAACGCAGTGTTAAACAATGATCTAATGTGAAGACTAAAAAAAAATACCACAAGGAT
>NC_051406.1:9814293-9814887 GCF_015228065.2 Penaeus monodon
TTCAGATAATTCATAAACTTTCAGTTAATCCATAAAACTTTCAGATAATTCAGGTACTCATTTCTTTCCTTGCTAATCCTGCAAAACAAACCAAAACGTGAACAACAAAACACGACCTGAAAGGGTCATGGTTACCTTAGCAAGATACACGATACGAGCACAATGAACGAGTTGGGGGGGGGGTGGAGGGGGGAGAACAGGCATGGGGAGGGAAGAGAGGGGGCATGGAGGGAGAGAAGGGACATGGGGGGGAAGGGACATAGGGGGAGAGAAGGGGCATTGGTGGGGGGTTAAGGGGCATGGAGGGAGCAAAAGGGGTGAGGGGAGGGAGGGGGGGGGATTGTATTCGATACCCATGTGGCTATCGGCACGACAATGGCACTGTTATTCACCCATCCGCACCATTCGCGATATTCTTTCTCGTCCAACATTACTTAAAACTGATATTCTTTCTTTTAATTCACTATGTTAATTACCCATACCAGTGACACCTTTTACATACCACTTACTGTTTTGTTTTACCTATTTTCTCTATTTGTCTTTTTCCTCTATTTTCGAAAATCTTGAAAATATTTTAATGGATTTTCTTTTCAC
>NC_051406.1:9814932-9815367 GCF_015228065.2 Penaeus monodon
TACATACACACTGTACATGCACTGTGTATACATTACTGAAAACCAGAATATGCATACACATGGAATGTTTTCATTACACTTAAACTGTCAAATACGCTTGTAAACTTTACCATTTGAATTACACTGTATAAACAAGAATTACACTGTATAGGCGGGTGTCTCCTCACTGAACTTGGCTTTCAGTGTGCGAAATTCCTTCACTGAACTAGAATTACAGTGTATGTACACGGAGTCTCGCTATCAAATTTCAGTGTATTTACACGCTGAGTCTCTCCATTAAACTTGAATTCCAGTGTACATACAGGCAATCTCTTCACAACACTTGACTTCCAGTGTACACACAAGTTAAAATCCCTTCAATAAACTTCAATGTACACACACGAAGCCTTAATCCACACACCTTTCCACAGATATTGCAAGAACCCCTCCAACAAA
>NC_051406.1:9815413-9815693 GCF_015228065.2 Penaeus monodon
CAATGGAAGTGGCAGACCGTCAATAGGAGGGAGGGAGGAGGGGAGTGGTGAAAAACACACCCACACACGCGCGCAACACTTCAATGCACCCAACCGCACGATCCAGGCCACAGGCACACACTGACTGGGTATCGCCGTCCTCTAATACAAAAAAAAGAAAAGAATAAACACGCCAGTTAGATAAATGTGCCAGAAGCTTATCGTGGCTGCGTCGCCGTTCTCACAGCCAGCCGATCGACATGGCCGGAGAGAGACGAATTCAAAATTGATATTCGAACGT
>NC_051406.1:9816405-9816480 GCF_015228065.2 Penaeus monodon
GCACTGGCACCCTCCGTCTGGCCAGTCGGTGCCGCCCCTCCCGCCTCCACTGCTACACAAAGTGCAAGCCATGAC
>NC_051406.1:9816885-9817039 GCF_015228065.2 Penaeus monodon
TAAGGATCTGCCTTGCTCAGTGCAAACTCAGTACACTGTCCTTCTCAACATGAACAGTCTCACAAAAGGTTTAATACTATGGCTTATGTACTTCCGCCCACATACGTGCGTAAAACTATTTTGGGATACGTGCAAGCACGCTGGTAAACATTAA
>NC_051406.1:9817391-9817472 GCF_015228065.2 Penaeus monodon
AACTTCACAGGCTTCCTGTTTAGAGACCCACTTGGTAAAAGTGCAGAACTCAGTAAAGGAAATGGTTTTTGCAGTGTGTGA
>NC_051406.1:9817556-9817733 GCF_015228065.2 Penaeus monodon
GATCTAGTAGTGAATATCCAATAAAAAAAAAAGCTATCTCCCCCCCCCCCACCCTCCTTCACAGTGCCAAGGGAAAGAGGGTCACCAAGTATGGCGGAAGCACCCCGGGTCCTTCCCTCAGACTCACTCGTATTGACAGTCCGCACTTACAGCGCACTGGACGGGAGATAATCGCTT
>NC_051406.1:9818170-9818341 GCF_015228065.2 Penaeus monodon
ATAATGGACAGCAGACAATAACAACAAATAATCTACATCAGAAAGAACCAAATCTTCTGCTCCCTTGATTTTCTATGGATGTCACACCTGATACTGGATCAATCTAGATCCATCTGGTCCATTACGCCTTTCCTGTCCTGAAAGCCAATCACATCATGTATTCCCAGCCCA
>NC_051406.1:9818381-9818691 GCF_015228065.2 Penaeus monodon
CGCAGCCAAAGAGCCATTAAAACTACAATCCACACACACAAAAAATCAGACCCCGACTTCGCAAAACGACAAAGCTCTCTCACCACGAAGCTCTACTCTCAAAGGCTCTTCTTCCCAGGGAACACGAGCAAGCTTTCCTCCTCCGAAGAAGGTCGCCCCACCGAACGTTGCGAAAATGGATTACGTCTCCTCCTCCCGGCATGAGGAGGACGCCGCCTCACAATACCAATGCCGAACCCACCTGCAATACGCGAGGACTTTCTGCAACTTGCATCTCGGACTGACTAGAAGCTCTCCCCAAACAACAACA
>NC_051406.1:9818734-9818810 GCF_015228065.2 Penaeus monodon
GATTGGGGCGACGAAGTAAGAGACATACGAAATACCAAATCTTCTGGGGCATCTTCAGCCTCTGAAAACATCCTGT
>NC_051406.1:9819013-9819085 GCF_015228065.2 Penaeus monodon
ACAAACACATAAACAGACAGACACTCTACGACTAACCGAACACTGCTACTGCGACGAGAGAATTCTTCTCGT
>NC_051406.1:9819127-9819238 GCF_015228065.2 Penaeus monodon
CATTATCATGATTCGGACACGCCAGGCTCACTGATTACATATTCATTCATGCCACGCATCTCCAAACACAAGTGAAATGACCAGTGCGGGTAATAGTTCTGAGGTCGAGCC
>NC_051406.1:9819353-9819634 GCF_015228065.2 Penaeus monodon
AAGCTTCAATCTTCATCATATTTACTATTTACCACTTCCCCCTTCTTTTCCCCCTTCGTTATTCCAACCGCCTTCTCTTTTATCCATTTTTTTTGCGGGAAAAAAAAAAACTTTACTGACATAACAATCAAGACACACCCAATATTTCAGAACATTTCGGGCAATCTACATAACACACTACAGGGGAGGTTTCGTCTGTAATCTACCCTTGCGTAACAAACACCAAGTCGTCTTATCTGATATTAATTGAACTGATTCAGGATGAGCTAGGAAAAAAAACA
>NC_051406.1:9820044-9820807 GCF_015228065.2 Penaeus monodon
CAGCGTCCATGTGCGTATGTGTACATCCTTGTTTCGGTGTGCGCATACCAGCCATGTGGGCGCGCGTGAAAATGTACCCAATCCGTCACGGTCTTTTGATAACACTTTAATAACATAAAACGTAGAAGGAAGAAAAACACGCGAGGTGACGATACAGGAGACTTCACACCTTTATCCGTTCACCACCCAACCTTTTCTACCTTCTCCCCCCTCCTCTGTTTCCTCTTACGCCAATCTTTCACACTTTCTTCACTTCTTGTTACCCATTTACTCCCTTTCTTCTTCCTCTTTTCTTCCCTTATCCTTTTTTCCCGCTTCCCTTCTTCGCCATCTCTTCGCTTCACCCTTTCCTCCCTTCTTGCCTCCCCCCTCTCCCCTTCGCTTTCCCTCTCCCGTGTACCCCTTCCTCCTTTCCTCCTCCCTACCCCTCTCCTCTTTCCCCCTTCCCCCCTGACTCCTCCCTCTTCCCTTCCTCCCTTCCCCTCTCCCCTTTCCCCCCTTCCTCCACCCCCCTTTTACCCTCTTCTCCCTCACCCCATCATCCCCCCCTTATTCCCCTCCCCTTCTTCTTCCACTCCTCCTCACTCCCCTCCCGTAATGGCCTGGCAACAAGGTCCTTCACGCCATAGGTCTCTCAGGCCCTTCCCTTCGTGTGCCTCCTCCCCTTTTGGTCTTCGGAGGCACTTGGTCAAATCACAAAGAACTGCCGTAAATCCCTTTGCTTTTTCTCGTTCTCCGTCTGTCTACATACACATCAGATATG
>NC_051406.1:9820907-9821262 GCF_015228065.2 Penaeus monodon
AAAAGAGGGGAAAACACAGACGCAGGCAGGAGGCAAAAGCCCTCGGCAGGATCCCCAAGAAAGTCTGGGCTGCGGCAGGAGCGCGGCCACAAGCCCAGCCTCGTGTTTCGCGGGAGGTAATGAGCCCCACCTGAGTACTTTCTGGCGCGTCTGGCCAGGAGAGCGAGCGAACGTGAGATGCTGGATGCGGTCGGTGTTCGGCGGCCAGGGTGGCTCACGTTGAGAAGGTACTAATAGCGATTACGTGGTTCGAGATGGGGCTTCATCTCCTTATGCCGAGGAGAGGAAAAAATCACCAAAAGTAATAGGATTTTCTGTGCGCATGAGTTTACATCTCCATATATCCATTTGCGTT
>NC_051406.1:9821564-9821804 GCF_015228065.2 Penaeus monodon
CTTTTAGATTTTAGAACAAAGGCAAAATAGGTGACAATAAATATCCTCTGTATGACATACTTTCAAGAAATCAAATAAATCAGATTCGGAACGTTTCATACTGCACTTAAGGAAAACATCATAACAATTCTATTCGACAAATTCACAGCGAATCTAGTATCTTATCTGTAGATTCTCAAAACGTTAATTTTAGTGTTGTTTTGTGTCATTTCTTCCTGTGCCTCATTTATTACCTTCGTT
>NC_051406.1:9822053-9822852 GCF_015228065.2 Penaeus monodon
AATTAGCATGAGTTGCTATGCCCTCCGGTGTAGGAATCAGGTCACGTGTCATGCCCATTCTATTCCTCAGATTTCCGCAATGGGACCCCGTGTACCCATGGCCTAAAAGTACTACAGCAGCCAGAGCCCCTACGTTGAAAAAATCACATTAGTTGCGCAATCGTCTCAAAATTTGCAGTAACCCACTTCTACCGGTTCCCTAAAAAAAAAAAAAAATCAATAAATCGTCAAATATATCTAAATACGTATGAAAAAAAAACAAGTAAGACGAAAGTGAACACGTGAACAGAGTGTGGAATGACACTGTTATGCACAAACCCGCAAGACCACCTATCACAACCAAGGGCCCTGCCCATTATTGGCGCATTTATCATTGTTCTCGCTATACTCATAATGGCATACGTACCGAAAATTGATGGACGCCTTAAGGAAGGGGGTAGAGGCGTCCGGGCTCCGATCCCTTTTCCCAGAACCGAGATATATATCAAGAAGCGGTGCTTCCTCGTGTCAAAAAGGGTCAATCGGTTGTCGAGGAAGTTATTCGTCTTCTCTTCCAAGATGCAATGCACAAACGCGTCGTTACTTTTTCTTTTCCAAAAGAGTTAATCATTACAGAGGTTCATACGAAATCCCAAAGCAATTTCCAAGATTACATCAACCTTCCAGTGCAATGGCGAATCACCATTTCAATCACATACGCTTTCCTCCCGATACCATTCACTACGCTAACCTCACAAGAAAAATGGAACAATGAAGAATCACACTTAAGAGAGGAGTAACCAACAGAAATAACTGAATT
>NC_051406.1:9822924-9823472 GCF_015228065.2 Penaeus monodon
TAGCCATGTTCCTAGTTAGAAGTGTCTACCTAGGATTCATACTAGGTACCATAGTTATCACTGGCTATAATCCCAGCTGGAATTGTACAATTAGAATATATACTAGTCCCAGAGCAATTATCAATTATAATTCAAGTTAGGTTCTAGACCAGCTCTATTGCAATTACTAGCCACGGCGATAGTAGAGATCCTAGTCAGAAATTTCTCCAGGTGGGTCGTGTTAGCCAAGTGTTTATCTCCATTTTATTCTTTTTACTGTTTGTTACCTATATTGCATAGGTTCGAATCCTTGTCAAGAGAGTTGCGTTTGGACTCTCCACCTCCCCTCACGCTATAAGAACCACAGTGTTTTACAGCGACTTCTCGTAATCTGTACAGCCTTATTCAACAACAGCACCGACTGCATACTCATTCGCCAACGATACAGAAACACGAACAATAGCGTTACAGTGACTCGAAGGTCGCACTCAATAGGACAGGAATGTGATGCCAGCTACGGCCCAGAGATTATTTCCCTTGCTGTGTAGTTCTTAAAGCTTATATATATT
>NC_051406.1:9823496-9823837 GCF_015228065.2 Penaeus monodon
AAAGACATACACACAAAAAGAAAAAAAATCGTCATCGGATTTGGAAAAAAAAACTGAATGTCTCCTTTTTTTCTCTTCGAAACAAAAGGCTCCTATTCTCTCACTTCGCTGTCCTTAATTAAAACAGGTTTATATCACTCCACAGATACACTCAGAGCACGAACTACGCGACTCAAATAACGGATTTTAAACATCATTTAATACCCATTGCAAAAGGAACTGCTTTTGCAGTTATTCATTAGCCACATCATATATGCCCATACATGTATCGGCCATTCAGTCAAATAGCATTGTTTGTCACACACATATGTATATATATGTTCCGCAATAGAACCGCCTTG
>NC_051406.1:9824237-9824583 GCF_015228065.2 Penaeus monodon
GCTTAGTATCGGTAATTAGATAAGTAGGCTATTCGAGAGAAAAAAAAAATTGATAATTTAATCTTTCTTTATCAATCACTAACCTCTTGTGAGGAGTACTTCTCTTGATAACAAAGTGTCTCAAATTATTGAAAACATTACATATGAATAATATTGTGTTCAACGTGTTCGCTTAATCAAACCTGTTCTACGTCAATGTTGATTCAAATCTGCATCTGCTTTTCATTTTTTCTTGTTTTTCTTCGTTATTACTTTTCAGCCTGTTGATATATTTTTTTCTTTGAGAAATTTACACAAAGAAATCAACAATTCCCATTTGCAAAAAAAAATAAATAGCAATAAGCAA
>NC_051406.1:9824671-9824773 GCF_015228065.2 Penaeus monodon
AGCCTTAGCCCCAAATTGCCTAACTAGATAATTGTGCATTCCGTGGGTGCTACGATAGCCTGGCCTAAGGGTTGGGAGGCAGAGGGGAGAGGGTCAGATATG
>NC_051406.1:9825064-9825199 GCF_015228065.2 Penaeus monodon
TGACGATGCCATGAACAGCTTCTCAGAAGGGGGGAGGGACAGGGAGGGGGGGGCTCATGCTACTGGTCAAGGTACCCTGCCGTCAGCTGGTCTTCTCGGGCGATAAGGGCGGGTATGGGGCATCCTTCCACCGTT
>NC_051406.1:9825518-9825606 GCF_015228065.2 Penaeus monodon
AGCCCCAACGCCTTGCCAGCAGCGCGAGAAACGAAGGTTAGGCCTAAACAGCTAGGCCCTTCGAGTTGAGAGGGTTAGATGACCTACG
>NC_051406.1:9825651-9825928 GCF_015228065.2 Penaeus monodon
GCCAACAAAGTATGTGTATTACGATAATTGCCTCGTTGCAGCGGAGGGAAATGGGAGCGCGAATCTATATTGGCGGGAAGCGGGTGGGGGGGTGGGGGGTGTCAACATCCGGGAACGTTTGATTTTGCGTTTTTGGAAAATTCATTTTGCTTGCCTGTTCTTCTTCTTCAAGGAATATGTAATCAACAGAAGGACAGTTGTAAATGGATTATACAATTTGCAAATACATGATTATCGTTGATAATAATAATGATAAAGAGAATGCTGGTAATCATAT
>NC_051406.1:9826017-9826708 GCF_015228065.2 Penaeus monodon
CAGAACAATATCACTAACTACCACAGTAATAATTATGAATATTGACCACAACAACTTCAGTTTTAAAAATAATAATAAAAACAAATAAATGAATAAATAAAAACAAAAACATACAAAATAGTCTATCTCCCAAGACGGCAATAACAAATCGCGTTCTGCAGTTTCGCGATCTCCCTCACGGATACAAACCAGAGGCAATTTCGCATCAAGAATATCCACATCACATTAACAAACAAGAGAAATACGCACGTCCGCACACCCAAAGAAAGAAATATCACCCGCGTTTTTCACCTCAACAAACACGATAATTTCTGCGTCGTGTATTAATATTCTGTAGTAATTATATTTTGCCCATTGAAATAGGATCATTTGTCAAGCGAAAGAGGGGAGGGTCGAGCGAAGGGTGGGGGAGGAGAGGGGGTGTTGGGGGAGGAGAGGGGGTTGTTGGGGGAGGAGAGGGGGTGTTGAGGGAGGAGAGGAGGTGTTGAGGGAGGAGATGAGGTGTTGGGGGAGGAGAGGGGGTGTTGGGGAGGAGATGGGATGTAGAGGGGAAGAGAGATGTCAGGAGAAGAGAGGGCAGGCTGAGGCGAGGAGAACGGATAGAAAGATGACGTATGGGACATGGAAAGGGTGTGCTGTAGGGGAAGCAGTGAGGGGGCAATGATGGGGAAGCAGTGATGGGGCAATGATG
>NC_051406.1:9826749-9827005 GCF_015228065.2 Penaeus monodon
TGCGCTAGGGGGAAAGGAGGACGCAAAAGACCGAGATCCGCTGCCCAGTCCTCAATGGACGGCCGGCAGTCCTAAATCGGTCTCAGATAAAGAGATGGTCATCTTCATTTCCCAGCATCCGAAAACGAGTTAAAATAACGGGGGGAGGGGGGGGGGTATACTCAAAGAATAGGAAGAAAACGAACGAGAGAAGCTCAACAAGTTTTCCAAGAATCTTAGAGCGAGAGTGAGAACATAATCCTCACCCCAAGCATCC
>NC_051406.1:9827075-9827447 GCF_015228065.2 Penaeus monodon
AATGGGAATGCATAAACAAGAGAAAGAAAACGGAAAAGAGAGAGAGAGAAACATATTTCCTCTTTCAAGCGGGCACTAATCCAAAATAAGGTAGCCCCCTGACCCAGCCTCTTCTTCGGTGACCTGGTGACCTGCTTCCCTTCGCCCGGCTGCCGGAGGGTCCCCAACTGTACTTTAAACCCCCCCCCCACCCTCATACCGAATCTCTCCCCCCCCCTCTTGCCACCCATAAAAAGTGTCCCTTGTAAGAGCGTAATACTAATAACATCGACCTACAAGACTTCGTTAGCCGGCGATACTATACACTCCCAGGTCCAGGATGGGCGACGAAGAGTCATGAGTGCGAAAAAGTAGAAGAGGAATTTGTTTTGA
>NC_051406.1:9827500-9827576 GCF_015228065.2 Penaeus monodon
TTGGCTGATCTGGAAACAAAAGGGAGAGCCATATTGCATCTAAAAGCAAAGTTCTCGAAAAAAGAAATTGACTGGA
>NC_051406.1:9828002-9829444 GCF_015228065.2 Penaeus monodon
ATCAGCTGCAAAGACTTGTATTAGAAAAAAGGATATAAAAAAGTGCAATCAGCAGTTCAAAACAAATGCCACACATCTCAAACTACGGTTAGTGAGCGTGTTAGTGAAAAAAAAAACGTCAGACAACTTCACCTGATTGTTGGACGGATACCGCAGATACCAGGGTTTCCAAGGCACATATTCTTCAACACCTGAGCTGTACATCCTGGGGGCTTGACTGGTATGACTAACGTTCGTAAAAACAAAACACTTTACTCGACACTTAATAAAAACGTTTTTGGGTGTGAGTTATTTCTCCTTTTATGGCAGGTAGTGAGGATACTTCCGTGTGTCTTTGCAATGAGTATCTGTTAAGCCAAAAGCCTCATTAAACTTTAAAGGCGATGGGGGTGACCGAGAATTAGTATAGTTAGTGATCGAAAGGCAGTGAGCTTCGAGCGTTTTCTATGGTTGTGTTTTGGAGTCTACGGTCGACGGGGGCCGAGATTGGATCACTAAACGATATTTATCCACGTTTAAAAGAGTCCCACTCCGAATTCGACAATCAATCTTCCATTTATATCCGTGCGAGAGGTGATTAACGCTGGCAACGAACAAGTTTTGATGATTCTTGATGTCTGAAACTCTCGCAAAACAGGTGATGCAACAAGTCCCAGTAAAAACCGCTAAGGGATCGATATCCTGCGCCGCTTTATAGCATGGGCACAACGGAGTAAAGTTAGTGACGATGTCTGCAGCAGAGACGACGAAGGCACCGCAGGCAGGACTAGTGCACTAGAGGCGCGTGGTTTGGGTCTTCCATGCCAGCCAGCGACCGACCTTGGCTCGAACCAGCCAGCAAAGTCCAAAAACACAAACTTGCTGCCGTTTTAGCGCAAAGTGAGACAATATGCCCAACGTCCGCGGCAAGAGGCGACCTTACACGAGTCCACGGGGGGAGGAAACTCACTTTCACTCGAAGTTCTAGCCCTAACTCAACTCCTGATTGGTCGGCCAGGAGCAAGCTGATGGGAGCGACCTTCTGTCTCTCCACGCCCACAACACCACGCCCACTTACGCCCGAAAAGTCCACGACGGGAACCGCGGTCACAAGGCTGCCTTCAGAGGCCCAGTCCTCGCAGCACACAGGTCCTCGCCGAAAGGGAGTTGGTGCGAGCGACAACAACACCTGATCTCCAGGAGTCCTTCAAGGATCTGCGTTCGCGTGTGTCCCGCGGGGCCGCGTGCGCCGTCGACCCTTCTTCCTGCGAGAGCGCCCGGGAACTCTCCTTCCTTCGAACCTCCGGCCGCTGAGATCCTTCGCGAGCCACTAAGTCAGTGTCAGCCGTAGACGCCAGAAAAAGAGGTCGCTGGAACCGGTTCTCGCGACCTTTTGGCGACGGAGTCTCCAAGAGAGGTCAACAGACGGGCAGGTAAGCACAGAAGAGGTCGCAGGCAAAGCG
>NC_051406.1:9829472-9829677 GCF_015228065.2 Penaeus monodon
GGGGCAGGCACACACGCGCGCGAAAAGGGGGGAGTGTGCACGACAGGGAGGCCGACACGCGACTGCAGGAGGAGGCAGCACGATACTTCCAGGGGACTCCTGGGGCCTCGACTGAGGGGCTTCGCACGCCGCCTCACACCCACCTGGCGGCGCTCGCGAGGGTGGGGGGCGGGGGAGCAGGACGGGAGAAGGATAGGGGCTGCCT
>NC_051406.1:9830019-9830172 GCF_015228065.2 Penaeus monodon
CATCTGCCTCGTAGGATGGAATAAGTATTTTAATCCCATTCATAATCCGCTGCTCGTAGTTCCTCGCGTCCGTTACCTTCTCACGCAAGCCACGGGGATAATCCATACCCTGTGGCTGCCCATATGCACATACGCCTTTTAAGACATACCCAT
>NC_051406.1:9830596-9830765 GCF_015228065.2 Penaeus monodon
GCGTCCCATACATCTCCCCAACACATACCATCGCTATCTCCCAAGTCTCCTCCCAACGTGTATCTCATGCTAATAGAAATCCCTCAGCCTTAGAAAAAAATAATAATAATAAAAGAAAAAAAAAGAATAAAATAAAATTATAAAAATCCCGACAACAATAATGATGATG
>NC_051406.1:9830808-9830893 GCF_015228065.2 Penaeus monodon
GAAGAAGAAGAGGAAGAAGAAGAAAAAAGATAAGAAACAGAGTGATAACAATAATACATTCCCAGCATTAGTCATACCCGAAGAG
>NC_051406.1:9830938-9831015 GCF_015228065.2 Penaeus monodon
CCCCAAAATCATACAGCAGCTCCCTCCCAGACGACGAAATGGCTCGCAAGACGCCCATGCTATGGCTTCGTCAGAAT
>NC_051406.1:9831047-9831123 GCF_015228065.2 Penaeus monodon
CTACGGCGAGTGAGAATACATAGTAAAGAAGGGACGGGAGCGCGCACAGGGGGGGGGGGATCATTGGGCTCGCAGT
>NC_051406.1:9831400-9831576 GCF_015228065.2 Penaeus monodon
AATAATAAAGAAAAAAGTTTCATTGAGAAACACAATGCACTACTACCGCAGTGACGTCAGTAAAGTTAAAAATAACAAAATAAACAGGATAAGAAAACCCACATACTTGCAAATCATCGCTGAGAATATTGTAGTTTTCCCGTATTCAAACAATTAGGATCATATCTCATGTACTT
>NC_051406.1:9833284-9833390 GCF_015228065.2 Penaeus monodon
TTATATTACTACATATAAAATTAAATATAATAATTTATTTTATTATATTTTATAAACAATAAAAACTTTTTTTTACATATTTTTATTTTTATTAAAAAGTAAAAAA
>NC_051406.1:9833543-9833627 GCF_015228065.2 Penaeus monodon
TGGGGAATACACACACAAAACACAACGCTCTTATATATATACATATACACAAAAATAAAGGATTGGACACTACTTATCCCTCGC
>NC_051406.1:9833703-9833829 GCF_015228065.2 Penaeus monodon
AATGTAATGTAATCTTTTAAAGAGGGCGGCCGGGACAAGAAAATCGGAGTAAGAAAAGAACCAAGTGATGAGGAAGATTAAAGCGGAGCAAAAATTATGATGAGATGAAAGGGGAAGGGGAAAATG
>NC_051406.1:9834017-9834121 GCF_015228065.2 Penaeus monodon
GAAAAAAAAAAAAAGGGAGAAAAAAGGGGGTAAAAAGGGCAAAGGGGGGAAAAAAAAAGGGAAAAAGGAGGGGGAATAAACGGGTCAAGAAGATTATAAATTGG
>NC_051406.1:9834176-9834247 GCF_015228065.2 Penaeus monodon
GGGGGGAAGAGCGGAAGGGGGGGGCGCGCAGGTGAAAGCAGTAACCGAAGGCGTGCGGCGTACCTCAGTGT
>NC_051406.1:9834279-9834407 GCF_015228065.2 Penaeus monodon
GCGGTGAGACGGGGTGGGTGGCACGAGCTTCCCTTAACATGTACTCGGCCCGGGGACGCCTCACCGGGGGGGCGGGGGGAGCCCTCTACTGCACGCCGGGACGCACGCACGACGCGGCCGCCAAAAGG
>NC_051406.1:9834545-9834624 GCF_015228065.2 Penaeus monodon
AAACCGATTAAATTTTACATTAAAACAGAAAATTCACAGCCATATAGGGCCCCATGTTAACCCCCATGCACAATAAAAA
>NC_051406.1:9834725-9834835 GCF_015228065.2 Penaeus monodon
GGGGGGGGGGGGGCGGACAAAGAAAAAATAGGGCAAGAAAAAGGCACTATTAATACCATAAGAGGGTCAAAGCTATTGGGGACTCTAAAATTCGTTCCCCAAAAAAAAAG
>NC_051406.1:9835555-9835704 GCF_015228065.2 Penaeus monodon
GGGGGGGGGGAAACAAAAAAAAAAAGGGGGACTTTTGCCCGGAAGACCCCACCCTTTATTTTCCTCCCAACATTTTCCCTTTTTTTTTCTCTTGTTTCACTCAATTTTCTTTACATGTTGTTTTTGTATATAAGTACCAGAACCCCAAA
>NC_051406.1:9835857-9835986 GCF_015228065.2 Penaeus monodon
AGCATGTGTGCAAATGACTGTGCATGTGCAAGCGCGTATGAGTGTGCATGTCTCCTGTCATTGCAATAAATCAAGCAATACCTCACAGCCCCTTCAGACCTTTGAGAATCGTCCTCCCACACATGCACT
>NC_051406.1:9836030-9836132 GCF_015228065.2 Penaeus monodon
GATCAAATCCTCAAGGAAGTGCGGTCAGGTCAATCCCGCCGCCCGTAGCGAGTCGGCGCCGCCCTACCGAAGCGCTTCGACGCCTGGCACGTGACGCGGGCG
>NC_051406.1:9836172-9836294 GCF_015228065.2 Penaeus monodon
GCGCGCGCGCGCGTTCGGTTAGGGTGGGTATCGCCGGGCAAGTTGACAGGCGAGCACGTGCGGATACACGTGCCAGGTGACACGACTAGATGCCTCGCACGTGCCACGGGGCGTCATGTCTA
>NC_051406.1:9836335-9836435 GCF_015228065.2 Penaeus monodon
TCTTCTTCTGGAACTCGATACCCAAAGTGGGCGGGGCTTGTGCTTTGGCGTCGGGAAATGAAATTGCCCCCCCGCCTTGTTTGTCCTATAGGTGATCATT
>NC_051406.1:9836472-9836732 GCF_015228065.2 Penaeus monodon
GAAGCCCTTGCATTGCTCGCGAAGATTAAGGGGGGTAATTCGCCCTAATGGGACACCAGGGCGCGAGGATTATCCTGTGTCCAGATCCGTGCGTTTTGTTTTCGTCTTCCGAGCTGGTTTGACGTTGATGAAGAAAACGTGACGGCTTTTTAAAATTCTCCTTTTCGGGGAGATTCTCCACGGAGAGAAATATAGAGACAGAAAGGAGCAATAAAGAAGAAAGGAATGGAATAAAATCAAAATACAGTCGATGCGTCTAT
>NC_051406.1:9837116-9837200 GCF_015228065.2 Penaeus monodon
CTTGGCGCGGTCCCTTTCTATAAAAGCGGCTGATGTGGCCGATGTAAAATGTTTGTTTACCTTCTAATTCCATTTTTTTTTTTG
>NC_051406.1:9837427-9838051 GCF_015228065.2 Penaeus monodon
CAGTTATCGATCAGTTCCTGAATATCTTCCTCCTCAATATTTACTCATTAGTAATACGTAAACCAATAATTCTCTTTTACGACTTAGCAACCTGAAATGCATAAAAGGCGCACGACTAACACGCACTTACGATCCCGCAGACCTCCGCTCAAGTTTAAAAATCGTTTCAAGTACATAAGTTTACCACTTTTAAAATCAGGAAATTAATTTACTAGCAGTTCCAGGGCCTTTAAGAGGCTCTCGTTCTCGATCCATTCCTATGATCTGGATCTGATTCCCCATCCAAAAAGTTATCATGTCATCGGCTCTCGGCTAAACCATGCCTATAATTTCATCAAAATACGTCAGTAACTTTTCGCGTACACCCCAAGGATCTAGCGAGTAGAATAGAGGCCAATAAACGGTGTGGTTTCAGGCCATATACAGTTAAGAAATGATGATGCTTTACGTGAAAAAAACGTCTTCTGGAAAATGTATGAATGAAAATGAACAATCCTACAATGCAGAACATATATAACCCGAAAGTAGATATTACATCCTCATTCTCAAGCAATAAAAAAATATTTTTTTTTTATTACATTTGTCAACAAAAACACACACCTTAGGAACAGAAATGGAGGTGCA
>NC_051406.1:9838117-9838183 GCF_015228065.2 Penaeus monodon
CCGACGATCACGTTGTGTGCACGTGTTGAGGTTCCCCGCCTTGACCACAATTTGCGGCCATGGGCG
>NC_051406.1:9838279-9838455 GCF_015228065.2 Penaeus monodon
AAACGTACCCGTCTTTCACCTGAAAACCAGCTGGATCCGGCACTACTCGAATCCCTGCCGAATCCTTTCCCGAGTCCTCGATCCCCTTTCGACCCTCGCCCCGTAATCAACCATCTGGCAACCCCCCCCCACCCCACCCCCCACACACATCTGGATCACAGGTGTACAATAAGTTT
>NC_051406.1:9838486-9838733 GCF_015228065.2 Penaeus monodon
CGCAGCCGGCCAGACGCACGCCACACCCACCACCAGAGACTGAGAACCGATTCCAAGGACGACCTCCCCAAGCGCTAAGACCCAGGACGTCCTGCAGGAGCAAGCCCTGCGCCCCGGCCGCCGTCACGCTCGGGAGGGGGGGGGGGGGTAACCATGGAAACAAAAGACGGCGTCGGGACTAATGCCGAGGCTGTGTGACTCGCTCATGTGCTCCCTCTCAAGCTGCATGGGAGGTGTAGTGTCTTAC
>NC_051406.1:9839169-9839351 GCF_015228065.2 Penaeus monodon
AGAGCATATATAGAAACCCGTATTAGTGGTGAAATGTATCTACGTGTCTAAGTTCAAAGAAAGTAATATGCAGAATCTCATATCATCCAACTCTAAATGAGGTTTTACTTATAATGGAGAAGAAAGAGAGAAACAGACAGACAGATCAAAAGACGGCCATTAAAGATGAAGTGGATATACTT
>NC_051406.1:9839532-9839719 GCF_015228065.2 Penaeus monodon
CATATATAGAAACGCGTATTAGTGGTGAAATGTTAGGAAACTGCTACGTGTCTACCTTCAAAAAAAGTAATATGTAGAATCTTATATCATCCAACTCTAAAAGAGGTTTTACTTATAATGGAGAAGAAATAGAGAAACAGATAGACTGGTCAAAAGACGGCCATTAAAGGTAAAGTGGATATACTTT
>NC_051406.1:9839834-9840063 GCF_015228065.2 Penaeus monodon
AGAACAGCCAGCGAGAGAATCTCAACCCTCTCCAAAACATGCAATATGCAAAAGAGCAACAAAATATCCCGAGGAATAAGATTCTAAATCACCCCCCCCCCCTCTCCTTACCTCCCCGTTGCACCTCCACCTCCTTCCACCTTTCCTAAACAAAAATTAAATCCACTTTCCCCCACTCCACAAAATTTACACCATCCCCTACCCCCTCCACCTCTTTTTGGCCTTTTCA
>NC_051406.1:9840325-9840415 GCF_015228065.2 Penaeus monodon
GAAAATTTCACTTTCCCCAAGGGCGCTCTCTTGCGACATCATAGACACATACACTCTCTCCATCCGTTATGCCAGATAGCGTCATGAAAG
>NC_051406.1:9840894-9840974 GCF_015228065.2 Penaeus monodon
TTTTATATGGGATGCGTAGGAGGCTCGGGGCAGGATTGCTTGGCAAGAGGCAAGGAGAAGGAAGGACACTGAAATTGGCG
>NC_051406.1:9841218-9841380 GCF_015228065.2 Penaeus monodon
GCCCCAACACACATTTTATAAACGCACCTTCCCTTCTCCATAACTGATCTTTCTCCTCCCCAAAGCCCTTCAGAACACGAAAGGTTTTCAAAGTGTGAAAAGAGATGGTCACCGGAGCGGCCGAGGGAAGGGGGTCGAGGGGAATCTTAGGGTGTCAGGGTG
>NC_051406.1:9841427-9841547 GCF_015228065.2 Penaeus monodon
AGGAGGGATAACTGCTGGTGTGTGTGTGTGAAAGGACTCAAGGAAGAGTGAAGGGAGGAGGGTGAAAGTGACAAACACACTAACGAGGAGGGATAAGGATAGTTATTAGGGTGAAGAAGG
>NC_051406.1:9841603-9841791 GCF_015228065.2 Penaeus monodon
TTCTATTTCTAAATATAACTTAACCAAAAAAAAACACACGAAACAAACACGGTAAACACAAACATAAAAGGAGGTAAGCAAAAATAAATAAAAAAGAAATAAAAAACACACAGAAATCCTACAACAACGACGTAAACTCCAAAACCAGACACCCCCTCCACCAACCCCCCCAACCCCCACCCCACCCC
>NC_051406.1:9841809-9842336 GCF_015228065.2 Penaeus monodon
CCTGGGAAACCTCCGAAAGGCAAAAGCGAATAGGAGAAGAACTGAAAATAAATGAGACAAAATGGAAAGAAGGAGGAAGAAAAGGGAGAGAAAATTCCTAAGATTTCTGGGATTACTAGACGGGGCTGTGATTTATGCCCGGGTTTTATTACGGTAACTAGAATACCGCAAGGAGGGGGGGGGGAGAATGGGGGGAGGGGGGAATGGAAGGGAGGATAAAGAGGAGGGAGAGAAGGGAGGCTAAAGAGGAGGGGGAAGAGGGGGGAGAGAAGGGGGGATGGAAGGGAGGATAAAGAGGGAGTGGCGGTTGTGGAAATGGTGTGGGGGGGGGGAGTTGTTGAGAAGGAGGAGGGAAAGGGTGGGGGGGACGGGGGAGGGATAGGGGAAAAATATGGATGGGGAGGGATCACCATGGGCGGGAAAGGGGGAAGGGGGGGAGGGGCGAGTCATGGGGGGGGGTGAAGGGGTCATAGAGATGATCCGCGGATTAGATGACACGAGAGAAAAAAGAAAGAATATTGGTAAGA
>NC_051406.1:9842443-9842597 GCF_015228065.2 Penaeus monodon
CCGAGGAAGGGCAGCCAAACTAGATTACCTTCACGACGTCAAGTGAAACAAACACACTACGAACTTCAGAAAAAACTATTTCCGTGTCCGTAACTAAGAATAATCTCGCATCCTCAAAGGCCCATATTCATCGCATTTATAAATATCTATAACC
>NC_051406.1:9842889-9843083 GCF_015228065.2 Penaeus monodon
CCACCTACGGAGCGACTCGGCCAGCGTTGTAATGCCATAACGCCTTTCACCGCCGGATTAGCATGGGTCCCGCGCGCCCGTGTATTCATTACGCCCGTATTCGCAGCCTTATCACGTCCAGCGATTCATCACTCCCATGATAATAAACGGCCTTATACAAGCCTCCCGCAAGTACGGTGTTCTCCTGCTCCGCT
>NC_051406.1:9843398-9843625 GCF_015228065.2 Penaeus monodon
AGTAGCAACGGTTATTATTGTCGTTATTCTTTCTTACTCCCTGCCTAGTTATTCTACGCTTTCCACCGCGTATGATTTGAGAGCGCGTCCCCCCCATGTTACTGGCGGTGCTGTGATAATGGCGTACAAGTCTGTCTTTTCCTGTGATGTGCGTTTTGATGGGTACCTTTTGCCCTTTTAGAGCAAACCTCACTATATCATCATATTCATATAACTGAAACAGCTCT
>NC_051406.1:9843685-9843966 GCF_015228065.2 Penaeus monodon
GTTACTATACACGTAGCATGGAGTTATCAACTGAAACACCCATTATTAAGATGCTCTCACAAGCAAGTTTCACAATCCATCGACAATATCACAATCAAATTATATAATTAGCCAGTAATTCAAAATCATCAAGTCATAACTTTTTCAAATAAAACAGCAGAAGTGTCACATCGAAACAAATATTATTTAAGAAAAAGATCCACGTAAATTATATGATAATAGTATTATTTAATATACTTAAGATGAACTTTTACTTACATAACTACAAGTTTTTCTACGGT
>NC_051406.1:9844665-9846029 GCF_015228065.2 Penaeus monodon
AAGGAAAAAAATATTTCTGCCGAAACGTGGAGCCGGCAACCTCGGCCTCTCTGCCTCGCCGCCCGTCGCCTCGGCCCCGTAACCCATAGAGAGCGCGGGCGGCAGCGGGTCAATAGCACGCCCGCCCGCGAGTGACAACGAGCTCATCTTCAACCTCAACTCACCTTCAGGGCGGTTACAGTGTTACAGGATACCGCCTTGTCACACTATTAGAAGGAGACAGACTATCTACGTAACACATGCATATGGTTTGTCTCCTTGAGGGAGGTTTAAACCCCTGTCACTGGGGTGCTTCTTGGGGGAACATGACGCGGTTGGCACATGGTACGGTTGACACATGGCACGGTTGACGCATGGCACGGGTGACACATGGCATGGGTGACACATGACACGGTTGACACACTGAGCGTATGGCAGGGGGGTGGGGCGGGTGATTTCCTCTCGCCGTTGGGAGGCTGAGCGCGGCGGATTAATCACATCGGAGAGGGCGTTTCCGCTACGTTGGCACTATTGGCACTGGCGGCACTCTTTCTCCTGGGTTCGTGGTGTCACTGCCAACGCTCAGGATACATGGCACTGCGCGACGACTAGGCACTGAAGGCGGGCGAGAGCGCCAGCCCTGGCACAGGGCGCAGCAGCCCCCAAACCGCACTTCGGCAGGATCGAAGGAAGGGGGGGCAAGGGGTGGGAGCAGGACGCCACATGGCCTGGCACGGGCAAATGGTGGCATGACACGAGAAACAACACACTGGCACTACGGAAGACGCGAGGCCTCCCACGGGCACCTCATGGCACTGGAAGGCAGGCACCGCGACACAGCAGGAGCGGGAGGAGGTTTCCACAAGGACGCGAGGGAAGGCACTGAGAGCCAGGCGTGGGAGGCGAGGGGAAACTTCGGATACAGGGAGGAAGGGAGGGGAGGAGGGCGAGGCGGGGGGGGGAGGGGGCGAGGGGAAAGCGAGAAGGCGCGAAAGCGAGCGGAGGGGTAGGAAGGGGGAGGAGGGGGCGGGGGGAGAACCGCGGCGCAACGAAGCGTGAGACAAAACCGTAGCATCGGTCGAAATACCCGACTGTCTTGTCCTGCTTTGCAACATCCTGAGCAGCGCCATTCATCCCTGCAATCGATGAGCAAGACGACGGTAGTACTATAGCTCTCCGTCGGCCCTGCTTGCGCATGCGGCTCCTCCCTCCCGTGCAGGCGGCGAGGTGGACGCCAGATCGGCCGCTCCAAGCACGGACAGACAGTGTACGCGCGCCATACGTACACTGCCACGCATACGCGCACTTTATCCCTCCTTCCCCTCCCCTGCCTAGTGCATGACAACAGGCATAATGTTAATGGTGTGTAACTAATTCTTATGACG
>NC_051406.1:9846221-9846291 GCF_015228065.2 Penaeus monodon
AGCGATATTGACGAAAGCGCGAGACGACGCCACCACACTCGACATCGCTCTAGCACTCCACCACAGAGAG
>NC_051406.1:9846506-9846614 GCF_015228065.2 Penaeus monodon
TTGAGAACCACTCAATCAGCCAACCAATCAGGGGAGAGCACCGCCTGGCCCTCAATGGACACTAAGGGAGACCAAAGAACACAATTCAACTTTAAACCAGGGCGGCGC
>NC_051406.1:9846671-9846843 GCF_015228065.2 Penaeus monodon
CCAGCATTTATCGACGAAGCTAAAGGGGGGGGGAGAGGAGTATAGAGGGAGGGGTGTATCGGGCGAACATGGAAAAGACAGAAGGAGAAAGCAAGTATGGGTTGAGAGGGAGAGGAGGGAAAGCAGAGAGTATGGGTAGATAGGGAGAGAGAAAGCAGAGAGTATGGGTAGA
>NC_051406.1:9846965-9847090 GCF_015228065.2 Penaeus monodon
GGTTATTACGCATGCCCAGGCAGCAGCAACATTTTTTCTGGCTACTCCCCCTCACGCAGCTTATTATAGGCTCTTAATCAGGCCGATGAACGTTCCGTCATTGGCTTGCTCTTCTGCTCTCGGCG
>NC_051406.1:9847785-9848141 GCF_015228065.2 Penaeus monodon
TTCTATTTCCATGCACGCAGCTCGCTTTGTTTACATGTTCTACTCTTGCATGTTTGTTTGTATTTCTGATGCGTTTATTTAAATTCACAAACCACCAAATGACACAAATATTCAGGTTGCATGTAAGTTTCTTTTTCTTCAACTGAAAAAAAAACTAGATCAAAATAAACAAAGGTGGTTTATACACATTAAGAAGCAAAACTCGGAAAAGCATCCTTGCTAAGATCGAACAATGCCAAGGCGATCTTGGTGGACCGAATGGAACGCAGCAAAGAAAATGGGAATCTGACTTTCCTGTTGCAATCAATACACGCAAACACGCGGCGACTGTATATCACCGCAGTATTAGCATTTTT
>NC_051406.1:9848560-9848724 GCF_015228065.2 Penaeus monodon
TTCCTTTGAGCTTCGCGTCGCCCCCCCCCCCCTTCCCTTCCTGCCGGCGACCAGCGAGGCAGCGACGCCCAAGACGCCCCAGGCGCCGAAGAGGAACAGTCGGGTACTCACCTCAGAGGCATCGGAGAGCGAGGCAGCTGACGATGAGATGACGGAGGAGACGA
>NC_051406.1:9848874-9849550 GCF_015228065.2 Penaeus monodon
TCGTGCTCGCGTTTGCCGCACCTGCAACAAGGGAGCGGACGTGAGACCGACGGCACGGGTTGTAGGGAAGGCAAGAGCTCCTTGCACTGCCTGAGGCGCGGTTGCAAGAAAAAGGGCTGAGGGCCCCTTTACGGCCAAGACGCCTGGCGTGGGGGCGAGGGGCGGTCTGCAGCCCCTTTAAGAAATGAGGACTGGCAGCAGCGAGCCGCAGCCCCTTTAAAGGCACTGCGATGAGGATGTGGCGTCCCTGTCATTAGCTAACTTGTGAATCCCAATTCTTGGCTCTCGAGTTTACCAACTTCATTTGTATTAGGCCTGAGTGGGATGGATATTTATGCTTTAGCTGCCCTCAAGCAAAACATTATTATGGCTGGCATGGCGGCTATATTACATTTAAATGCACTGCTAAATACTGAAGCAAATACAAAAAACAGGTAATCCATATTCTATGCGTTTACGAAAACAAGAACGAGAAGAAAGTTCTCCCGACCTTGCCTTAAAAAGATGACGCTCAGAGCAAAAGTTCCCCGACTAGGCTTGCAAACTTCCGCATCTCCTCCCGCAAGCAATACATTAGGACCGGAAACATATAGGTCTATATAAAAGCCACTAATACCGGACCTCCTATCAGTAATCGCAATGCCTTACCGGGATGGGTAGGCTTCATGGCCACGCC
>NC_051406.1:9849593-9850012 GCF_015228065.2 Penaeus monodon
GGTCCGGAGCCTGAAGCGTCCCCAGGGGAGCCGCTGCCCGACAGGAACTGGAGCACCTGCCGACGCTGCGACTGAAGGACGTGGTAGAAGGTCGGATTCTCCAGCCTCGTCTGCACCTGTGGAAGGAGGGTCGCGGATCAGCTGCGAGCACTGGCTGTTGACATCGAAATCGCTTACGATGTTGGAATTATAATGTTGTAAATTAGGTCTTTTTATGTGTTGGATTTGCGAAGAAAAATACAGTGATCATCATATATGAAAGGGTATCATTAACCAATAATACTTTTTATTTCTCGTTACAAAATAAGTAGAACTTTAACAGATCTCTTAGGAGAAAAAAAAATAAAAAGGGAGACCACCAAAATTTATTTTGATTGGCTCTGACGGGTGACAAAGCACTTAAAGGAGTCGTGTTGGAA
>NC_051406.1:9850035-9850669 GCF_015228065.2 Penaeus monodon
TATATGTGCTGAGGCATTAAATTTTCGAAGCTGTCAGCCTCGTATGTTGCTACGGCGACGTGGCAACTTGGCTTGGGAAGGGGGGAGAGGGGAAGGGGGAAGGGAGGGGGGAAGTGGAAGGGGAGGGAAAGGTGGAACGGGGACGGAGGGGGAAGGGGAAGAGGAGGGAAAGTGGAAGGATGGGAGAAGGAGGGAAGGAGGAAGGGGAGAGGGAGGGGGAAGGGGAGGAGGAGGGAAGGTGGAGAGAGGGGAAAGGAGGTGGGGGAAGTAGGTGAGAGAGAGGGGAAGGGGGCGGGAAGGAGGAGGAGGAGCGTGGAGGAGGTGAGGAGGGAAGGTGGGAGGAGGAAAACAGGAGGAGCGTGAAGGAGGAAGGAAGAGTGTGGAAAAAGGAGGGAGGTGAATACTGGGGAGAGCATAAGGGTATTGGTGAGAAGGGGGGAGGGGGGGAGATGAGCCGAAAGGGGAATTTAACCAACACTATATCATCCACTCCATTATTCTGGCGTCTAACCGGCCGTTTTTCTTTATCATATCCCTCCCTTTTCTTGAAAAAAATCCCCTTCCGCATTTCAAACATGTACCTCACCCGCGTACCCTTTCTGTACCTACGCCCTCTGCCTCTGCATTGCGCAAC
>NC_051406.1:9851066-9851179 GCF_015228065.2 Penaeus monodon
TCTTTTTTTCCCAAGCTTTCGATTTTCCCTTTACTTTTTTCCCCTAACCATCTTTCCTGCTTAATCACGTATTCACATGTTCATATATCCCTCCCTTTCTCCCTTCCTCAAGC
>NC_051406.1:9851288-9851433 GCF_015228065.2 Penaeus monodon
CTTAAAAAATCTTGCACACGAGGGAAAGATAAAGAAAGAATTTGTGAAGGAGATAATCTGGGCTGTGGCCAGGAGGAGGTAAAAGAGAACGAAAAAGGTGAAGAAGCGGAAAAAGAGAAAGGTGGAGAAAAAGAAGGGAATCAGA
>NC_051406.1:9851493-9852036 GCF_015228065.2 Penaeus monodon
GAAAGTGGAACAAGAAAAGTTAGAGGGTGAGGGAGAAAGGAGGAAGAGGGAGAGGGAAGAAAGAGACAGAGAGAATGGAGAGGGGAAGAATGAAGAAGAGGATGGAGAGAGGAGGGTAAAGCAAAAATAAAAAAGGCGAAGAGAAGAAAGAAGGGGCGGAGGAGAAATGATGGGGGTGGGAGAAGAAAATGGGGGGAGGGGGATGAGAAGAATAAGAGAACATTTTAAAAAATATCAGGAAGTGAAAGGGAAAAGGAGGAAAAAATGGAAGAGGTTGACGATGAGAGGAGGTGGCGAGGGAGAATAAACAAGAAGTGGAAGGAAAAGAGAGAGGAGAGGCGAAAGAAGGGAGGCAGGGAGGGAGAAGAATGAAAGGACATAGAAGAATGGAGAGCGAATGGTTAGATGGGGGTAAAGAAAGAGGAGAATGAGAGGGGAAAGAAGAGGACGAACTAGGGGCAAAGAGAGGACGACAATAAGAGAGAAGGAAAGGAGGAAGAGAGGGCGATAAGAAGATGAAGAGGGAAAGAAGAGAGAGAAAAT
>NC_051406.1:9852096-9852216 GCF_015228065.2 Penaeus monodon
AGTAACGGGTAACTCTAGCTCCCGCGCGGGGAAGTAACCCGAGAGATCTGCGGAGCCGCAGCCCGTGTCACGGATACGTCACGGATTCTTGTGGCTTCCGTCTTCATCTTGACGCCCGCA
>NC_051406.1:9852379-9852601 GCF_015228065.2 Penaeus monodon
GCAGTCGTCCGCACCCTGCCCTCCTCCCCTGCACTCCCCTGTACACCACTGCAGGGGGGGGGGGGTACCCATTCGCACGCTCTGTTGTTCCGTGTCACCTGTCTTCTGTTCTGGTGTTGTCCCCTCTTCTGTGACCTCTTCTGTGCTCTGCCGCCTATGCCCTCTCTCGCCTATGCCCTGCCACCTGTCCTACCCCCCCCCCCAGGCACTTTCTTACTTGTG
>NC_051406.1:9852843-9853035 GCF_015228065.2 Penaeus monodon
TTCCATTCCCTCTCCCATCTATTCTCTTCTACCTGTCCCCTCTCCCCTCTCATCTGTACCCTGCCACCCCTCTCTACCCTGTGCCCTCTGCCCTCATCTCCTTTCCAAACCCCTTCCTTATCTGCCCGCGGTATCAGTCAGGGAGATAACACTGATAACAATCGCCCGGTAGATAAACACACACAGAAGCCT
>NC_051406.1:9853297-9853572 GCF_015228065.2 Penaeus monodon
ACTTTCTCTCCTTGTAATTCATTCCTATCCCCCATTCATTCCTTTTATTCCATCCCTATCACTCTTACCTTCTGCTCCATCTCTATCCTTCTTTCCTTCTACTCCATCCCTACCCCTTATTCTCTGCCCCCCTCTCTCCAACCATTCCGTCATTCCATCACTACAATCGCCCCAATCCTCCCCCACGCCATCCCCATTCCAATCCCCGACCAGACCCATCAACTTGCCTCCCATTCCACAACTACTATAAATATCCGGCCCATTTCAACACCCCA
>NC_051406.1:9853848-9853983 GCF_015228065.2 Penaeus monodon
CACCCCCCCTGACGTACCCCCCTCACCCCCCACGACATACATGGCTACCAAAGGGGGCGTGGCTTGGTGTTTGTAACCCTTATGTTCTTTATTGAAACTACATCGAGCTTCCAACAAGCAGGAAGTGCGGTGGGT
>NC_051406.1:9854369-9854492 GCF_015228065.2 Penaeus monodon
GTGACTAAGCACTGCATTTCTCACGCACTGCCAGGCTACGTAGCCAGTGGGGGGGGGGGTAGGCGTGCTTTCCCTCTGCTCTCTCATCTTTCGAGGGGAAGCCGAGAGGAAACATGCATCTTC
>NC_051406.1:9855026-9855252 GCF_015228065.2 Penaeus monodon
CTATGGTACTACGATACTATGGTAGAAAAAACCCACAATGCATTGCAAGTTTTTCTACCTTATTCATCAACTCGGCGACTAATCACTAAACCGGCTTGCTGTCTCCCTGATCAAATAACCGACAGACTGAATGCCCCTTCCTCCCCTTTCCTTTATTACCCCTTAATTCTCGATCCTCTCCCATTCTCCTTCTATGGGTCTCATTTCCCCTCTGGTCTCACCCCTT
>NC_051406.1:9855596-9855895 GCF_015228065.2 Penaeus monodon
GATGAAGTCCCAAGGCCTAAAGATCTCCAATAACGTGTCAGGTTGCCCCGCCCCTTCTCTCCACCTTGCTCAGGTATCTTCTATGGAAGAGGGAGGGAAGCTTCTATGTCACTCTCCCCCCCTTCATTGAAACCCTTTTCGACTGGGGGGGGGGGGAAGTAGGGATGGTAGGGGAGATGTAGGGTGATAGGCCGAGAGCGTAAGGGGGTTTCAAGTAACCTGTAAGCAACTTTTGGAATATTTTCTCCCCCATCCTCCCTCCCCCTCCTTAACCCCTTCCGCTGATAACTAATAAGGCT
>NC_051406.1:9855942-9856059 GCF_015228065.2 Penaeus monodon
CCTACACTATACTGCCCCAGTGTCCCGTATGACCTTTCTTCATTCAGGATTTTCTATGGCCACTTTTGGCACACTTTTGACACAGACGGCGACGATGATAACAAACACACACACACA
>NC_051406.1:9856092-9856672 GCF_015228065.2 Penaeus monodon
CACTCTCCATCTCTATAATAACACAAGCCTACTATTCCCTACCATTTACTCTCACAAAAGAGCTTCAACTGCCAAACGATCATAAGCCTACTCATACCAATAACCATTCCATTACCAGCCTACCACATTCATTACTAATATGAACCCTCTATTACTAACAACGCTTAACTAACCATTTTCTTTTTTTGACCAAAAGACAAAGGCCTATTAGGAGCTGCAATGAACGGTACTACCATTGCTACCATCGACTCTTCCATTCCTGACTAGCCTTGACTACCATGTCCACTGCTACCATAGCGATTCCATTACGAATTCCCTTCAGTTCATAACCATGACTACCATTACTATTCTGTTACTAACTAACCTTGACCTACCATAAGCAATACAATCACTGCCACCTATCATATTGCTAAGTAGCCTATTACCAAATGACTACCAGAACCACTGCTACCAATACCTACCCACATTGCACGACCATCACTACCCTTACCACTTTTGCAATACCCGACAATGGCCGACCTAACACAACCGAGACAGATATTCAGAGACACTTGTAAAGAACTTAAACGGGAGCAGAGAC
>NC_051406.1:9856781-9857113 GCF_015228065.2 Penaeus monodon
ATTCCCGCACGACGATGGGAGACCCGACCTATCCCAACAGGAACAACTTTACCCAACCCGGTTCGCACATCATATCGTAAGACTTCCCGGTAAAATGTGCAGGAGAGAAGGGTCGATAACAGACAGGGGTGAATAACATGTCATGGGGAGAAGGGAAGATGAAATAGATAATTAGTAGATAATGGAGACGAGAAAAAAGATGAAAATTTGGTATGGATGATCTGGATGAATAGATAAGAGATAGCTATAACAGATATATAATTCGGATAATTTGAAACACGAAAGAGTTACAAAAGAGATGACTAACCTAATTACATGTACATAAGAGATGA
>NC_051406.1:9857317-9857993 GCF_015228065.2 Penaeus monodon
CGGCAACGGAATCTCGACCTAAAAACCGTGCCAGGAACCGCAGCAGAAAACGGTTACTTGATCGCATAGCTGCATGGAGTGTTCTAAGGGGCCAAAGCGAGGTCAAAGGGAAGGCGCGTGAGCAGGTCAGGGGAGAAGGGGGGGGGCGCTGGATGGGGAGGGGAGAGGAGGAGAGGGGGAGGGAGAGGGAGGGAGGGAGGGAGAGAGAAGTGGGTACGGGAAGGGGGCTCGGCATCCACAGGCAGGAACAACGATAGGGAGAGGAGGAGTAGGGGAGATGGAGGGAAGAAGAGGGGAAGGAGAGAGAAGGGAAAAGGGAGATGAAGGAGAGAGGAGGCAAAAGGGAGATGAAGGAGAAAGGAGGCAAAAGGATATGAATGAGAGAGGTGACAAAAAGGGAGAAGAAGAGAGGAGGGAGAAGGGAGATGAAGGGGAGCGAAGGCAAAAGAGAGATGAAGGGAAGGGGAGAGGATGGAGAGAGGACGGAAGCCACCCATACATTCTACGAGTGCAACCTAAGCCACAGAAGACTCGTTTGGGCATCGTATACCCCAGTGGCAGCGGTTGAAAGGGAGGGGGGGAGGGGGAGAAGGTGTTCAGGGAGCATCTTAAATGTCTCCCTTCCTCCCTCATATCACATGTTTCTATATACTGTCAACCCCCCCCCCCCCCACCC
>NC_051406.1:9858104-9858545 GCF_015228065.2 Penaeus monodon
ATCCGATTATTGCAAAGGCTGATCTTGAAGCATCTGCAAGTAACGACCGTTTCGTAGTGGAGCCTCAAGAAAGGAAGGAGGGAAGGAGGGAAGAAAGGAAGGGGAGAAGGAGGGAAAAAAGGCAGGAGGGGATGAGGGAAGAATGGAAGGAGGAAAGAAAGGAGGAAGAGAAGGAGGGAAGAAAGGAGGGGGGGAAGGAGGGAAGAAAGGAAGGAGGGAAGAAAGGAGGAAGAGAAGGAGGGAAGAAAGGAAGGAGGGAAGGAGTGGAGAAGAGACAGGAGAAGAGGAAGGAAGAAAGGAAGGAGGGAAGAAAAGAAGGAGGGAAGGAAAGAGGAAAGGACGGAATGAAGAGGGGGAGAGCGAAGAACGGAAGGAGGGAAGTGATAGGAGGGAAGAAGAGAAGGTAAAGAGAGAAAGAGCAAGGGAGAGGAAGAGAGGGAC
>NC_051406.1:9858603-9858679 GCF_015228065.2 Penaeus monodon
CCATTATAACTGCTTCACCCAAATCATAATGATCATAATTTCTACAAGTCTTTAATCATATGCCAAGCATATGATT
>NC_051406.1:9859196-9859420 GCF_015228065.2 Penaeus monodon
CTGCACTTACACCTGCCAAGTCCCCCTTTCTCTCTCTCCGTTAATATTAGGCAAAGCAGGAAATCCTTCCTCAACTCATTTTGGGCGATGAAGACATGCTGTTTCATTGAAGTTCATGTTTCTTGCAAGAACATCACCTTCAGAATTTTTCTTCCTCGTTTTCCTTCTCTTTCTTTCCTACGTCTCCTTGACAGAGCAAGTAGGAAAAAAATGCGGTTTAGAAA
>NC_051406.1:9859969-9860090 GCF_015228065.2 Penaeus monodon
CCACTCTCCGGCGACAGCTCCGTCCGGCGCCGATACCGAAACGCGATTAGGAGTTTGGTCACTTGACTGCGCGAGAGAGCCAGCAGACGCCCCGGGATGCATTATGCAGTGGGCTTCGCCG
>NC_051406.1:9860393-9860824 GCF_015228065.2 Penaeus monodon
TCAATTTGTCATGCAGCCTGCCATGACGGCGAATCGAGGGCTGACTCCAGGCTTCCCCTTGTCATATGGGCCAAGGATGGGGCATCTCCACGGTGTTCTATGCCTTGAAAGTTCAAAAGTTTCTAATCCTAAGGATGCAAATTATCATCTGCCTTGCCAGGGTGTGCATATTGGGCGGTAGTGCAAAAGGTTCTTCCTATCATTAGACTAAAACAATACATCATGCACAGACTGAAAAAAAATCTATATTCATCTTTATTAGATATAAACATTAACATATATTCTGTATATAGCAAATCACATCACCATTTTTAACACTGGTGATTTTTTCTCTGTTCATTCTCCGGATATAATAATACTTTTACTGGTATTTCTAAACATATGATCCTTTACGAGCCCACAAAATCGTATCAAAGAAGTCCCAAAAGCTT
>NC_051406.1:9860858-9861140 GCF_015228065.2 Penaeus monodon
CAGTTCCATTCCTGGAAATCAAAACCTCATTTCCTTTTACAATATCAAGAAATATACACACAATACGTATCTACGAAGAATAATGGCATAACAATACACGGCACCGGGTTCGGTTTACGTCACTTCTCTACATACAATGGCAGTAAATCTCTTCGGTTAACTCGGTAGTAAAAAGATACCGTACTTTTCTTTATCCCGTAAACCACGAAATTATTTCTTGCTGCGGTTTAAAAGATATAGGAATGGTTTATGTGACGGGAATAGTTTACAGACTGTGTTTTA
>NC_051406.1:9861983-9862112 GCF_015228065.2 Penaeus monodon
CCACTCACTATGTGTGTGCAACGGTGGAAGGGTGTTTATGCCCACTCATGGACACAATCACCCGCTGCAACCACTGACACACACATAACCCTACGGTCCCACCACACCTCGCTTCAGAAAAGGCCCGTC
>NC_051406.1:9862247-9862676 GCF_015228065.2 Penaeus monodon
GTGTTGTGTATTATTACATTCATGTACTCATGCAGAACAGATATAAAATGAGTACCCTTTATGCGGGCTCTACGTAACATATGCTTAAGAGATGAAATGGCGAATGTAAAATTGCTAAAAGAAAATAATATAATCAGAGTGTCAATACCTTAAAAAGGACTCTGGTTTCATAAAAATATCTAAGATTACAGTGCTGTTTAAACCATACTCATAAAAGACCCAAGAAGCCATTATGACCATATGTAAACATGTAGAATTTCTAAAAGAAAATTATAAAATCAGAGTGTCAAGACCAAAAGTTAAAAAGGACTCTGGATTCATATAAATAACTAAGATTACAGTGCTGTATAAATTATATTCATAAAAGACCCAAAAGGCCATTATGACCATATATGTAAACATATGAGATCAATGAAGCAGCAAATGAGC
>NC_051406.1:9865317-9865439 GCF_015228065.2 Penaeus monodon
GGACCGGCCTACTTCTGGCAAGAGGATAAGCGGAGGCTCAGCAGCGCTGTCCCGACCCGAGGGAGAGGCGCGTCGGAGGCAGAGGTTCCTCGCGTCACGCCGTGGGATGGCATGAGGGGAAA
>NC_051406.1:9865627-9865945 GCF_015228065.2 Penaeus monodon
ATGTCAGAGTGTCATAGGGCTTCCTGCACACATGGGAGCGACATGTGGCCACGCCGGATTCGCGCGCGCAGGTGAACGCAAGTCTGGACGCGCCAATTATGACCTCTCTTAAACGCTCAGTGCGACCTCGTGACCCCCTGTCCTTTGAAAATATATCTACATAGGGTTCCACCAACACTTATGGTTGATTTGCACACTTTCCTCGCACGCTGAGACACCCGTTGCGATATTGCTCAAGACACTGCAACGGCATCTTATCCCTCGTCTCAGCCGTGTCTTCGTGGGATTACACGAGACAAAGTGACTTTGCAGGTGTCT
>NC_051406.1:9866287-9866467 GCF_015228065.2 Penaeus monodon
GTTTATGAATAAATCAATAAAATATTTTTTCATCTCCCTCTCCCTCTCCCTCCCTACTTCCCCCTCCCTCCCTACTTCCCCCTCCCTCCCTACCTCCCCCTCCTTCCCTACCTCCCCCTCCCTCTCCCTAACTCCCTAACTCCTTCCCCAAAACCCCTCCCCCTCCCTCACCCCTCCGCC
>NC_051406.1:9866555-9866684 GCF_015228065.2 Penaeus monodon
GACGAGCACAAGCAAATCCCAAAAGCAAAAAATACGAAGGAAGCCCCATCGACGCCCCGCCCTCGGCCACTCGCCTTCCCTACAGAGCAGTAACCCCTTTACCCTCTTCCCTACTTCTTGCCAGACACC
>NC_051406.1:9866946-9867071 GCF_015228065.2 Penaeus monodon
CCCCTCCCTGACCCCTGGTCGGCCTACCTGCAAGACCTGCGGCGGCACATCCTGCGGCACGGACGTCGGGATGGCGATGGGCTCCTGCGGCTGCTGCGCGGGCTGCGGCGGGTGCTGCAGCTGCG
>NC_051406.1:9867234-9867457 GCF_015228065.2 Penaeus monodon
GCGCATCAACTGCTGCTTGAGCTGCGTTCGGGACGTGGTGGGCATCGCCTTCACGTTGGAAGGCGGGCTGCGGGGAGAGGAAGGGAAAGTCTGATAAATCAATCATATAAACAAAGAAGCAAACAAGTAAAGTTAGCATGGACACAGTGAATAAACAGTCATGGACTCGGAACAAACAAACAGACACAGCAAGTATGAAGCCAAAGAGCACTATCACCTTCCA
>NC_051406.1:9867536-9867657 GCF_015228065.2 Penaeus monodon
TTTTTGAACGTTACCAAGCTCCAACTGTAATTCAGAAGGATTTTCTTCATACCATGACTGGGCAACCATAAAGATATCATATAACCGACCATTTATAGACATGGTTTCAAAGCAAGTAGCC
>NC_051406.1:9867963-9868216 GCF_015228065.2 Penaeus monodon
TACAATCCCGTTCGTACGTTACACCACCACCCACCCATCCCCACCCTTTCCTAACCCCCACCCCATTAAAAAAAAGTGGTCTCAATAATAACACGCTGCTCCCTAATCGGGGCATCTCTTTCTTATTTACGGAGATTTAAGGCAGTAATTTCAGAATTGATCACTTCTGTTTCATTAAACTTCGACCGTTTACAAGAGCCATTAAGTTAATCCTATCGACTATAAAGTACTCCACTGTATACTCGTATCTTCG
>NC_051406.1:9868508-9868736 GCF_015228065.2 Penaeus monodon
GAAACACGAATGAGGTAGCTGGATGCAGGGGGGTAGGAGATGGGAGTCGAGAACATTTGCGCGCATGTACTGTAGGGCAGGTGTCATTATCACTGAAAAACTGCAACAGATAAACAGGCGGGCCTTGACATGAAACCTATGGCAATCAAAATTATTTTTCAATGGCCTAATCGATATAATCTTTATCAAGTAGGCCTATATAGGTAAGAAAGTAACCGTGACGACCTT
>NC_051406.1:9869518-9870967 GCF_015228065.2 Penaeus monodon
GATTGGATCCATATCACCTGCAACGGCAGCGAGGAACAGGACCCTCCAACACCATCGCCCAGCCATCTCCTCTTCCACCCACCCTCAACCACCTCTTCTTCCACCTCTTCCTCCTCCACCATCATCTCATCTCTACTTTATTCGTCACCTCCCAGCCGCTCTTCCTACGCCAACCATATCTCCATCACCCCCTCCCTCACCGCCTCCTCCACCGACGACAAGCGTACCTCCACCATCACCCCTTCTATGACCCATACCTCCACCACCTCCTCCTCCTCCCCTACTCACATCTCCACCATTTCTTTTTCCACCACCCCTCCTCTTCCACCATCCATACCTCCAACACCTCTTCCTCCGTCATCCATACCTCCACCATACCCCTCTTTTCCACCACCCGCATCCAGACCTCCACCACCTGCTCCTCCACCATACCCCTCTTTCCTCCCCTCCACCACCCATACCTCCATCACCCCCTCTTTTCCATCTCCTCCACCACCCCCTCTTTTCCCCCTCTACCACCCATACCTCCACCACCCCCTCTTTTCCACCTCCGCCACCTCCTCCTCCACCATCCCCTCTTTTCCACATCCGCCACCTCCTCCTCCGCCGCCACTTATCCCGCTGCCAATACACAAACCCCCCTAAACATCAGCCTCGTCTTCACGCATTCCTCTCGCGACGTGCCAGAAACTCCACAAGCCCCATTGCCTCCCAAAGCAAGCCCGGCTCGCTCTGGTTCTCAAGTTGTACGTGTCAACTCGCTTGAATAGTGATGTCCAATGGCTAGCTGAATAATAGCAAATGGCTTCTAGATATAGCAAGAAATGGCTAGTGGAGTGATAGCAGCAAATGGCTAGTATAACAATAGCAAATGACTCACAGCAGTATATCTTATGGTTTCTATATTGTATCAAATGGCTGGTACAATATCAGAAGGGTAGTGAAATAACATCAAATGGCTACCATAACAATATCAAAAACTAGACGTATGATTTGGATCAATAAATAATCCAAGATTTATGGGAACGCTCTTTCGCGCAATGTTTTGATAAGCCATCGCAGCCAAGACGCCTTGGATCCTTAGGCTAATATTTGTTACCGGAGTTCTGGGATAAACACCTGAGTCCTCTAAGCGTAAGGCCTGTGTCGATAAGGTCGTACTTTACGGTTTTTCACAGGCCCAGTGACCTTTACCGAACCGTGAATAAATGAGACGCCGCGCTGTCATTCTGTAGTTGCTTTAGCGCGTCCTTCAAGAAAAAGCATCCTTACGGAGGCGCAAGGAGGCGAGACGCATTGCCGAAGGAGTGCCAGTGTGGTCTCCGGGTACTCACGCGGGGGGAGGAAGGCCAAGGACACGCCCATCCATGCCGCTGGCCCCGCCCCCGCCCTCCCATGGGCCCGTCACCTCTATCTTGACCTGAGGCGTTGGCGTCGAGGGCTGTGACA
>NC_051406.1:9871006-9871409 GCF_015228065.2 Penaeus monodon
CCATCTCGGAGGAGGAGCGCCTCGAGGGCGGGCACGACAGGGGCGTGGACGGCCGCGAGTGGATGGGCGGCGTGGCGGCCGCGGACGGCGACGTGTGCGGTGACGTGAAGGGCGACACCTGCGGCGACACGTGAGGTGAGCACTGGCGGGACACGTGCGGAGACACCTGTTGAGATACGTGCGGGGACACTTGCTGGGACACGTGCGGGGACACCTGTTGAGATACGTGCGGGGACACTTGCTGGGACACGTGCGGAGACACATGGGGGGACACCTGTTGCGGGATGGAGAGATGCGCCTCGCTGGTGGGCGAGAGGAAATTCTCGCCGCCGATTTCCATCTGGCCACCTCCGCGCCCACACTCGTAGCCGCCCACGCCCTGTCCGGCCGCGCCGGACTCATA
>NC_051406.1:9871665-9873045 GCF_015228065.2 Penaeus monodon
TTCATGGTCTCCATGCGCGAGATCACTTCCTCGAACTCGTCCAGCTGACGGCGCGTGTCCTGGTCGAGGGGCGGCGGCGGCGGCATCATGGCAGCCCGCGGGTGGTGGGCGGCGTGGGCGTCGGGGCCTCGCTCGCGGGCATCGCCGCCGCCGTGGGCCAGCTGGCCGAACTTCCGCTCGTCGAAGGACCAGGAGCGCTTGAGGGGGTTCCCCTCAGCGCGGCTCTCGGGCTCCACGTCGTCCCCCGAGTACGAGCGCGACGGCTGCGCCTCGAACACGCCGCCCAGCTGGTCAAACAGAGAGGCGTGGCACTGCGCAGGGCGTAAGGGGCGGACCACATGCGGCCCCTCCATCACAGCGCCACTCCTTGCGCACTTGCACACTCAACCATCCGTGGCACACTGGCTCCTGAACTGCACTAATACACTGCCACGACAATCTCAACCGCAAAGCACAACCCTCATCACTTCCCCCTTCAAGGCGGGTGCACCATGGCGCCCCGATCGGTATTTTCCTGTTTCCGAGTTTCACGACGCGTGCGACTATATCCTTGGGCTTCAGAAGCGACGGCGCCCCGACGCGGGAGCAGGGCGTGCAGGGCGGGCGCGGCGTGGACTGGAGTCAGGCGGAGCCGAGGCGCGGGGGGCGGCGGCGACAACTGGTGCCAGAGCAAACTGGGCGCGGCAGCCTCTCTCGGGCGCTGGGTATGACCTTCACAGAGCTGGCACCGGTGCCCACGCTGCGCATTTGTCCTAAACATTGCCAAACGACAGGTATTTTTACAGCACCGACGCCCCGCCCACCGCACCCTACCCGTATGAACGGATGCACAGGCAGACGGAGTCCTCAGGCCATGGCTGGAGGCCCCGGCGATCGGCGAGTCGTCCTCATGAGCGCATGAATGGCGGCCGAGGCGGAGGGCGAAGCGGGACAACGCTGCCCCGCCACGTGGAGAGCATCCAGAAACTTCCTCCGCCTGTGCCCACCCGCTCGGCTCCCAGCCTCGTCTACATCCCCAAGCAGTGGGATCAACATCCACGTTTATCGGGGTAACTCAAAAAGCCTCGATCCGCATAATGCCTCGTCCCTTGTAGTTGTCCTCCTGAAACATATGTGGCTTTGAACATGCGAGGTCCCTGAAACTGGTCTCCGTCAACAGCCAGGGTGTCTCCAAGGGGCACGAGAGACAAACAGCGAAGACATTTTTCATCTGCCGCTTCAAGAAAAAGGAAGAAAAAATCCCGAAAACTGCCGCCAACAAATTGTCATTTTTCATGACTTTTCCCAACACCCCAGACAAATCGTTATAAATACATAAATGTTTAAGAGTGTCAGTCAGTGTGCCCTTGAAAGCCAAAAGTAAATAGGAAAGTGAGGACT
>NC_051406.1:9873194-9873776 GCF_015228065.2 Penaeus monodon
ACGTTTATAAAATCCCTAATCACGAAACAGTAATAATTCACGAAGCAGTATCATTCCGCGACTCACATTCAGTTTACTGATCAAAAGGAACGCGCATTCCTTCCCCATTTCTCCCTTTGTTAAAAACTCTTGGCGCGCCTTACTTACACCTCCACGTGTCCCTCCATGTGTCTTTGGGCTCGCAAGACACGTTACGTCACCTAAAAAACGTGGTTATTATTCCACGTAAGGTCCTATGAAAGTCCTTTCTTATGAAACCATTTCCCAGTGCAAATGTTACAATTCGCTATGCAACTTACGGTATGTAATAGCGCACTACACAACGATACTACTGCTCTGTGAAAATACATGGTAATGTACAAAAAGAAAAATGCTTGTTAGCGCGCGTGCGTGCTTGTATGCACGCATTTGCGTGCGTGTAAAGCGAGCGTTTCCAGGCGCGCCACTTTGCAAGACTAATGAAACAGATTAGCAAGTGTCTACTTTATTAATAAGATCTTCAAATAAACACTTCGTTTACTTCCCAAGGTCGTTAGACTCCCCTAATAATATACAAAGTCACGTCTACCATAAACAACTCAC
>NC_051406.1:9873953-9874155 GCF_015228065.2 Penaeus monodon
TATGTACATCAAGCGAGAAACTAGAACTGGAGACAGCGAGTCACCAATTAGCACTAGGAACTTATTTATCGGCCACCCCCAAAACACAAGCGGAGTCAAAAGGCGACAAATCAACCTTCTTTACCAAAATGGAGATAAACACACTCGCAAGAATGCCCTCAGATCAGTTCGCTGTATCGTAAATAAGGCGATAGAATCTACC
>NC_051406.1:9874204-9874469 GCF_015228065.2 Penaeus monodon
ATCACATCACTTCTTACGACGTTGTTTCACTAACAAAACCATTAGCATATTTTCTGACCAATTTGGAAGTATCAAATTTGTGCTGTATAGTTTCGTTTGATTTTTTTTTCATTCACAAGGGAATTACTTCTGAATAAATGTGTAATCCTTGTGACAATGGAATTCTTGACGTTCCCGGAATGGTAAATTCAAGACATAAGTAATTTCATATGCACTGAGTATAACACAAGTATATACAAGTAAGATATGCAACAGAATTAAAGAA
>NC_051406.1:9874542-9875025 GCF_015228065.2 Penaeus monodon
CATGCTATTGAGTGCCTACGTGTGCTACAGGAGAATGACCGAGGCACTTCTGGCGTGGCACTGTGCCAAGTTCATAATATTTACGCTCTTCTCAATAACAAAGATGAGATAAAGAAAATGTGAGAAAAGACAGGGTGTAAAAGGTATGGGGACAATAAGCTAAAAATAATAAGAAAAATCTATTGTCATTTACCTCCTCTTCTGAGGATGTTAGGGGGGGGGAGTGCCACAGATTGTTTTTGCTTTGGGTCCAGACAACCACACTTTCTATATTTGCAAAGGTTATTTGTTCTTTTTTTTGCTCTTACTTCGTGAATTTTCAAATGTCCAGTTTTTTTATAAGAAAAAGAAGGTTTAATAATTGTCTCTCGTCTGTTTCTCGAGCATATGGCCATTTACCTTGTCAGCGCTTGTTTTGTTTGCGGAAGACCAAAATATAATTCATATAAACAGTTTTTCTGCGACCCATCTCTTCCCTTGGAG
>NC_051406.1:9875068-9875502 GCF_015228065.2 Penaeus monodon
GGCAGTGATCTGACATATAAATGTTTTGCTAGTGTTTTCATCGCAATTTTCCGGACGATCTCTGTCTCGGATAATTTCAGCTCCGAACGATCTCTGTCCCGGATGATTTCAGCTCTAGACGATCTCTGTCTCGGATGATTTCAGCTACGGACATTCTCGTCGATTTTGGCGAATGGCAGACACGAGTCTCGATGCATTACTGTGCAACTGTGTATCACAGGAAAACGTGCCGTTTCCTACCATGCGAAATAATTGCAAGGACAGACTTCACACAAATATACAGTATCTGTAAACCAACAAAAACGGACAGAGGACCTTCAAAATATGAACTTTCGTCACTTGACAAGGGCATTGTCCCAGAGAAAGTGATGACTTGGCACTGACATGACATACGAAGTCAGATTCATGGAAAAGGTTAAGTCTATATCCACATA
>NC_051406.1:9876363-9876648 GCF_015228065.2 Penaeus monodon
AAAAAAGCTGAATCCTCCGCGTTGAAATATCTCAGGAGATTCTTCTTGACACAAAGTGACACCTGGCATCTTGCTTTAGAAGCTCCAGGATGCGTTTTCTGTACAGCAAGATTTACCCCTGAGATTGCGTTTGAAGTTTTCAATCTTTTCCGTTCCTCCTGTCGCTGTCGAGTGCTTGAGAATCGGAATAAATTTTGCACATTTTGTGAGAAGGCATTGAAAATTGTCTGATTTAAATACCTTGAGATAAGGGAAAGGAGACAGAACGTGACGGAAGTACTGGAT
>NC_051406.1:9877314-9877437 GCF_015228065.2 Penaeus monodon
CGCGTAACAAGTGATTGATGCTGACAACTCGCGTCACACAAGTAATTCTCGGTATCTAAATTACGCCTGGACATGTAAATGACCCTGGCACTGTTACCAGACAGTAAACAGAGATGCCGAACA
>NC_051406.1:9877825-9878269 GCF_015228065.2 Penaeus monodon
GCAGACCAACCACTCAACCGAAACCTCTAGAGCCTACTTTCATCCCCGGATAAGGCACTGCACCTCCGTGGCCAACCTTCCCGATCCCATCACGCTATACTTTCACATCGCGTCCATTTCTATGCGCGGGACATAGATCTGCCCCTCGAATGCCATTTTTCTTCTCTCGGCGCAATGACGGGAATTTTGTTTGTTTTAAGGAAAGCTATGACGCCGAAGAGGCCGGTTGATTGCGAGGAAAACGTCCCAGATATTTTTATTTATTTATTTCTTATATAACTCACCGTAGCAAGACTCACGATCATCCTTATCAAAGTGTCGATTAATTAATCCGTTAATAAAGCGGTAAAATGGTAGTCAAGAATAATAATCATAACGGAAATAGAAACCAAATAAACATGTAAAATAACAAGGAAAGAGAAAGCAGGTCTGTGCCAAAATACC
>NC_051406.1:9878337-9878861 GCF_015228065.2 Penaeus monodon
CTTTACTATCCAACCCTCACCCCATCCCCACTCTAGGCACCCTCTCGTCCCTTCCCCTACCCACCTTTAACCCCCCTCACCCCAACCCCTTCCATCCTTAACACCCCCACCCCCACCCACCTCCCCTAATCACCCTAGCACCCATCACCCCATCCAACACCCACCCTCCTCGACCCCCAGATACACTGTCCATGTACCCCCTACCCCCTTTCATCCCCCCCCTTCTTAAACCCATCCCCACCCTCCCACCCACCCTTTCATCCACCCATCCAACCCCTTCCCACCTTCTTCTTTCCCACCCTCACACCCCATCCCGACGCCCCTTCCCACCCCCACCCCCTTCCCACCCACCTATCCCCCTTCCCACCCACCACTCTCCCTACCCCTTCTTCCACCCACCCCCACCATCGCCTCCCCACCCCTTCTCCCACCCACCCCCACCCTCCCCTCCCCTCCCTTTCCTATAATTACCAGTCTTGGCGGATGAAGACAAAGCCACCGCCGAGCGACCGGCCTCTTTGGAT
>NC_051406.1:9879463-9879587 GCF_015228065.2 Penaeus monodon
GACTGTACCTTAGTCTTGGTCATTCCTTTTGGTTACAAGATGGCATTGTTACTCATGCATCCGGCAGTACGAACCGTGATTAATATTAATGATTATCGTGAGGATGTATGATAACGCAATGTAG
>NC_051406.1:9880044-9880177 GCF_015228065.2 Penaeus monodon
CCTTGCAACCAGCGGGTCGTGCGTGCCAGGTGGGCGGAGTAAAAGGTGGGTACGATCCCCCTTGCTCGTGTTTACTCGTACTGTGTTCGGTTATATTTCTGCTTCTTATTATTTTTTACTTTTTTTTTCTCTT
>NC_051406.1:9880431-9881048 GCF_015228065.2 Penaeus monodon
GAAACTAAAAACGGAACAAAAGGCCCAACCGAAATCTGCTTTCAACCGAACCTCCGCTTATCCGAAACCTCCTTCGCGGCCAACCAAGAAGCAGAGTTTCGAGAGGAGACCGATCCAAGATGGCGGTTTCATCATGAGGGTGAAAATAGCCTCGGCCGAGTCTGTGGCGCCTGGGCTCCCTTCCGCGCTTGCTTGCTTGCTGTGCCTTTAGATCTACTGCAGTTCAGGTATTTGCTTTTCTTTTGCTTGATTTGACGCGGCGGTGGGGAGGGGGGGAGGGAAGGGAGAAGCGGAAGGCGACAGGAAATCACGAAAGCGGATGGAATGTCAGCCGTGGCTTTTTAAAAGATGGCCGGAGGCAGCGGGTCACTCGGCTTGCCAAAATAAAGTTCGAACTCTACGGGAGACGCACGCCAATTACAACGGTAAACTTTGTGACTGCGAATTCTGAAACTCTTTCTTTGGTTTAACTACTAATCTGTATGCTTGTTCATTTAGTATTGCATTAAAGAATTGTTTATGGGATTTTTTTTTATAATATGAACATAAAACAGCTTAAAATGAACAAAAACAAAACAGTTTTCATTTTGCTTACATATTGTATATATGCTTTGCTT
>NC_051406.1:9881985-9882209 GCF_015228065.2 Penaeus monodon
TGAAGCCCACCAGACACACACCAAGGGAAATCGGACAAGATCCCATCTATTCCTTGATGGAGGAGGCACCTGCTGAGGGGAATCGCATCCCCACTTGCCTAACATCCTGCCAGCCACGTGTCAAGGTTGCTCAGTTCTGCCTCAGCCTCCAAATTCATCCTACATGGCAACAAGAGCAGATAGAGCAAGCGATATCAAACTGTGAAATGGGCTAAACCATTTTA
>NC_051406.1:9882995-9883254 GCF_015228065.2 Penaeus monodon
GTGCTCAATCCGCCGTAGACACGAGGCTTAAATGGAAGCTGGGTCGACACGAGAGGACGCGTAAGTGACCCCACACGCCGCCTCCAACCCGGTGCACACGCCAGCACAAGAGGCAGAACAAATTGGGTGCAGTTTACAAACAAGAGACCGACATGCCAAGAGGAAATACCCCGGTGGTCGAGCAGCGTGATGTAGTAACAACGGGAGCTGTATTCATTATTTCCTGGTACGATTTGGTGTTGGGGGATCGTAGATGGAA
>NC_051406.1:9883629-9883783 GCF_015228065.2 Penaeus monodon
CATGCATATTTATACAAAATTCGTGAGACATGACACTGCCGCTGGGTATGCGCCCCAAGGGACTGTTTCTCCATGACAGATGCCAGACTTGGGTACTGCATAACGTCGAAATAAACGCCTTTAAAAATATAAAACCATAGACTGGTATTCGGGG
>NC_051406.1:9884315-9884453 GCF_015228065.2 Penaeus monodon
TACTTTTCACCCACGCTGGGTTCCTCTCCCGGCGGCTGCCAGGCTCCCGGTGCCCTGACACAAATAGCTGTACTTCTTTCAAGTATTTATACCACGTAAAATGTCAAGGTGATGCTGTGAGTGAAGTGCCCAGAGGTA
>NC_051406.1:9884542-9884609 GCF_015228065.2 Penaeus monodon
ACGTCAGGGAAAAAGAGGACAAGTTAGAGGAAGGGGAGGATGGGGTGTATGTGTTGGGAAGTGCCCA
>NC_051406.1:9884655-9884906 GCF_015228065.2 Penaeus monodon
TGATAGAGACGCCGGGGATAATGAAGATGGGGGGGTAGGGTATTGGAAACGTCAGGGGTACTAAGAATGGGGGGGGGAGCAGGGGAGGGACAAGAAGACGGGAGGAATGGTGTGTGTTTGTGTGTTTGTTGGGCGTTTTACAGCTTGGAAAAGGGGGGGGGAGGCTGTGACAATAATATCTATGGCGATGGTTACCGTAGCATATATTGACAGTAGTATTAGCTTCAATATATGAAATTGATCTCTTTCAT
>NC_051406.1:9885417-9885509 GCF_015228065.2 Penaeus monodon
TCATAGTACCCAAATTCTGGCCTCATGCCATCGCGGTTTCACACTAAAAAAACTTACAGGCGAAACGACTGGTGTGCATTCAGAAAGTACAT
>NC_051406.1:9886028-9886474 GCF_015228065.2 Penaeus monodon
TCGTTTTATCACCAAAAAAATCGAGCCATTGACGTAAACAATGACATACCACTAGTTCCATTTTCATTATAACTCAATATTACCACAATTAATAAATAAACAACTAAAATACCACTGCTTAATAAGACTTTAAAATTTAATTAGACAAAAAACAAGAAAAAAAGAAATTGGAGAAATGGTAGCCAGACCATTTTTTTTAAGTTACTTGTCCACACAGACCGTAACAGACATAGAAAACGATAAATGTTAAAGGGGTGACTACAGTTCATCACAAAGAGGCATTTCAACCGCAAACTTTTATATTTTTAGATTTTTACAAACCCATTATTTTCCGTAGACAGCTAACGAATAAGGGGAGTGTAGAGTTTATAGCAATATATTACGATTTCTATCTGCAAATGAAAATGTGCGTTGAGCGTACAGTCTAATGAACCACCCTCGCCCCC
>NC_051406.1:9886639-9886781 GCF_015228065.2 Penaeus monodon
TTCTCTCTCAAAAAAAATAGTCACATTCCCGCTCCCAACTCCTCACGCTCATACACGATGAACGACCTTGAGCCAGCGTTGACTAAAGCTGAGATTTGTGGACCTGACTCTTCCCATTCCGACATCTGGTGTCTTCAAAAAA
>NC_051406.1:9886807-9887024 GCF_015228065.2 Penaeus monodon
TAAACTAACATAAAACACCCACACATGATTAAGACAATCGTATGGTAAGTAGCGAGGTTGTATCATGCTAGTGCCACGTGCCAAGTGCGGCATGACAGGTGAGTGCCCAGGATAGACAAGGTTGTGACGGACTCGCCTCTTGTTGCCGAGTGTCAGTCTCATAAGCGACGGCCGTCTCCTATCGCGGGGTTTCTTCTGGGGTGTCAAAGCATTTGAT
>NC_051406.1:9887285-9887562 GCF_015228065.2 Penaeus monodon
TGGGGGGGGGAAGAGAGAAACGAGAGAGAGAGAAACGACAATGATCTCTTGTACATAGTCTACGACTAAAAAGTAAAGTTTTAGACTCGATTTAAAAGGATGGCATCATTCTGAAGTGTTGAACAACTGAACAAATATGCACAGTAACAGAAGATAGAAAATCAGATAAAATGAAGACAAATGTTCGTGCTAAAAAAAAATACTTTAATACAATGTTTCTGCTTATTTGATCTGGCACATGAAAGGTGTTCACACGTCTAACACCCTTTCCTCATTT
>NC_051406.1:9887613-9887829 GCF_015228065.2 Penaeus monodon
ATCGCAAATCCACCCAGTCGCCCATAACTTCACACCAGTCACCCTATACAGCAGAATATCACAAATAGAAGAAAAAACATCAATACGCATAAAATATCAGAGTTATCCATCATCCAAGCGGCGTCAGGAGGGCGAGACGCAGGTAAAAAGGCTATTAAGGGTTTCGATCTCTGTTACAGATTACATTTAAAATTTTAATACCTTTTACCCATTTAT
>NC_051406.1:9887957-9888146 GCF_015228065.2 Penaeus monodon
GTCTATACGGTGCAAGCATGTACTCGATAGATAGATTTAATAGATACACAAAACAATAATTCACGCAGATGAATAAATGCACAAGCTCTTCGTATTTCCTATCGTCATGGCGGGATTTCACCGAAAAAGCATTCTGGCTAACTTCATCCTAGGAGTGGCTTGCGGTTTTTCTAACTTTTCGGACGGAAA
>NC_051406.1:9888517-9888765 GCF_015228065.2 Penaeus monodon
AATAACTACATAGGGTATACAGCAAATTCAACTTTATCATTACAGTTATAAGATGATAAACAACGTGACCAGCCAGAGTACGAATAGAAGAAACAGAAAGCCTGCTTTGCAACACCACAATTTTTTTCTATAAAATAATAACATCGTCTTAATAAGATGATTAATTACCCTACTCGGTTGCCTAATTACTGAAAGAGGTCCGCTGGTGCGTAAAAAACGCGATAGAGAAAAAATATATATAACTGACA
>NC_051406.1:9889325-9889648 GCF_015228065.2 Penaeus monodon
TGCACTACCCTTTACGTGTATGGCGCTGATAGTCGCCTGCACGTGGCCTTCACCAGAAAGAGTGAGCCAAAATGTTTGTTTCACGCGAGGTTTCACATCCCCCCCCAACCCCCACATACCTACCCAACCCCTCCCTCGCAGCCCAACCCGTGCCCTGAATGTCCTTAAACCCACAAGTTTCTCCCTGAACCGCCCTTAACCCACCCGTCTCTCTCCTAGAATCGGACTTCAACTGCTAGTATAATCCATAATATTTTTTCATCCATTTCCTAAAATTCTTTCTAGTGAACCAATGCCTTATTTATCTTATTCTTTCCACTCAG
>NC_051406.1:9889706-9889812 GCF_015228065.2 Penaeus monodon
TGCAGCTGGACAATTCTTAATTACCGTTACAGACCCACAAGTGTCTTCATTTCTTCCAAGATTTTTATACATTGAATGCAGCTGTGATGGTCTTTTTTTTCCTTTC
>NC_051406.1:9890165-9890361 GCF_015228065.2 Penaeus monodon
TTCCCTTCCCCATCCCGCACGCTCACCCCGTTAACACAGTATTTTAATGTCACGGCCGAATTCTACAACTGAGCAAATGCCATTTTCATTAAGCCTCGGCATCCTTTTGGGGAAAGATGAGAGCGCCGCCAACTCACTTTCTCTCGCGCGTAACATATATTTCATGCGCAGAAAAAAAAGGAATAAAAATGCACGT
>NC_051406.1:9890968-9891223 GCF_015228065.2 Penaeus monodon
CTGCAGAGTTCTACCACGTCATACAAAACTCTACGGACAGAACACGCCAGCTTAAACTATCCACCTCCCAGAAGCTCTTGTTATAACCCAATATTTACATCCTAACGCTATATCATAACCCTATATCACATAAATCAAATAGAAGTCATGTATGGAAAGTGCACATAATAAATTCTAAACTGAGAAAGGAATATTAGAATGTATTAAAATTTATTAAAAGTTATTCTGTTGCATAACTTCAGTTTATGCACATAG
>NC_051406.1:9892432-9892712 GCF_015228065.2 Penaeus monodon
GCCAGCCCCACATGACGACGGGATCGCCATGAGAGAGCTCAAAGGGCACAATTCAAATCCCGGAATCCGATTACGACGAAACATCCGGAGTTCAAATGCATCCGTTGTTGCGACGTCTGTCTTTCCGTCAATACATTCGATGTACCGGCAGCATCGGGTACACTGCACCGGCTGCAAGGCGTCAAGGCAAAGGATGTTGCGGCCTGCGTTCCTTCTGGGTGTTGATAAGGCGGGACTTTATTGAATGGGAGAGAGATGCGATGTGCTTGGTTTCGAAAAG
>NC_051406.1:9893595-9894560 GCF_015228065.2 Penaeus monodon
TTTATTATCATTTTTTTAAAGCATCGACAGAAATGTGGTTAACATCACCCCAGATGTAAACCATCCATCCTGTCCACAAAGGTGAGAAACAGCCTGCGTCACACCTCAGCCTCCACATGGGGAAGGACGGACGTGGCCGCCCTTATCACAAGACACAACAGCCGCTTGTTATCAGTTTGCTCCACAGCTGATTACCTGCGGGCAACGCACAAACACTCACGCGTTGCACTGTTCACTTACCCTCGCCTGGGGGACGGTGGGGGTCTCTTCATCGCCACCCTTTCGACCTCACTTGACCCCTTCGTGGCTGGGGCACCCTGGCTCACCCTTGCGAGGAACACACCAGGATCTTACGGAGTCTCACTCGTCCATTTCTTCAGCTCGAGCGCCAGAGTTAATTATCTTTTTGTGCTGGAGATGAAATTGACTTTTTTCTCGATGTTGTTTTTTTCGTTTTTTTGTAGAGGCTCTTGCTCTATAAATGGCTTATCTCGGCTTCTGGCGTTCAACAGCAAGGTCCTTTTCTTTCCTTTGCTTTAGAAATGGGATATCCTCTTTTCAAATGATCTTGTCACAATCTACCCTTCACTAGGAAATAAACACATAATATATTTTAGACTATACAGGGCTACGCAAGTAGAGTGTCCGCAATATTCCACCGCCGAGTCACACGCTTCTACAACAAACATTTTACCTTCGCACTAACATCCAACGCTCCTTCAACACAATATCCAAACGCATCCATCAATAAACGAAATCAATATAAATCGCAAAAATAAAAAAAAAACTTTCCTTCTCCCCCCGCAAGACACACGTAGAAGCCCAGCAAGCACGTCACAGGCAGAGGGACGGCCGCGCAGGAACGCCCGGGCATGGAGGGACGAGCCCGCGACAGAATCCGAACACAGACACACACACACGAACGGGACGAGCCAAATGCTGCCCACTTGACGGCCACTAGCTCG
>NC_051406.1:9894593-9894783 GCF_015228065.2 Penaeus monodon
ACGCACACACATACACACATACTTGCGCACACCAGGCCCTCCTCTCCACTACAGCTGGGCACTCTCATTGGCACCCTGTAATTACCTCCCCCCCTCTCGCTGTTGCCATCACCACACCCCCTCTTCTCGGGTGACTTACGTAACTTCGCGGAACGCATAAACGCGAACGCATACATATACATACGCGTGC
>NC_051406.1:9895109-9895197 GCF_015228065.2 Penaeus monodon
GCTGGAAGCACGAACATGAGAGAATGCAGATCAGGAGATTAAAGTCGACCCAACACTTCAGGTGCATATAACATTACGAAATGATGAT
>NC_051406.1:9895396-9895599 GCF_015228065.2 Penaeus monodon
CAACAAAATCTCCTTTCAAAAACCATACCGGACACGCTCGAAGCCACACGCCACGAGGCCAGCAAACGAGAGACCGCAACCCAAGAGGCCGCGGCACCGGCAACTCATGCGTAGACTCCTATTATCAATAATTAGCATTGACGCCATGTCCTTCCTTATCTCAATATCTCGTCGATAAGAGCAACCATCGAAGGGACGCACCA
>NC_051406.1:9895779-9895882 GCF_015228065.2 Penaeus monodon
CGCCTTCGATTGGCAATGTCATGAGACGCTATAGTGGGCGCAGTTGCCATGGAATTTGGACTCGGGTTCTTTTTTATTCTTTCATCGTCACTTTTTAACTGTA
>NC_051406.1:9896721-9897102 GCF_015228065.2 Penaeus monodon
AGCCCAGGTTCTCCAAAGAATATGCGACAAAGTTACCACCTTAAAAAAAGATAGTCACCTTGAATGAGGAAAAAATAATTAAAAATGAGTAAGAATAAACATAGAGTTATGACACATAACTCCCTGGGAACAAGAGCAAACGTGCCAGTGCAGAGGGAAGCAGGTGACTCCCGCCCCCCTCCAACAACCCCCTCCCACCCACACCTTACCGCACTCCCTCAAACCTTTAAAAACTCACAGAAGCACTTTTCAAAACACCACAGCACGGAAAACAGTTTGCACCAATCACAATGTCCAAATCGGGGTTGTATGTTCCCGTGTGTGACAAGAGGAGAGCAGGGCATATCCACAACCCCACACAGGTCACCAGTCTCTAGAGAG
>NC_051406.1:9897129-9897464 GCF_015228065.2 Penaeus monodon
GAGAGAAGAAACCCACAACCCCAACACTGCCATCTCGTCACAAGCGGGAGGAGACAAGCACAACCCTACAACCCAAGTTCCTTAGTTTCTTGAAGGGCTGTTGAAAGCCGGTAGCCAAACCCACAACCTCACAGTCTTGAGTCTCTCGCGTGAGTTGTAAGAAAATAGCCAACCCACAACCTCACAGCCTTGAGTCACTCGCGCGAGTCAGAACACGGTAGCCAACCCACAACCCAGAGAAAGCCAGCCGGCGAGGGGCCAGAGAGAGCCTCGACGACTAACAAGAGGAGATTTCCGTCTCTCGAAAGACAGTTGCGTCCCCTCGGTTGCGAAAC
>NC_051406.1:9897589-9897713 GCF_015228065.2 Penaeus monodon
CATGGCTCACTTTAACCAATCGTAGTGAAGGGTCAGAACCGAGCATGGGTTGTGGTACGTTATTTTTTTTATTGTGTTCTTTGTCTCTTTCTCCTTCTACCCTCTACCCTCCTCCTGCCCCCCT
>NC_051406.1:9897807-9899005 GCF_015228065.2 Penaeus monodon
ACACACACACAGAGGAACTCATTAACAATGACGAATACGAAATGAGCGAAAACTGAATAGACCTATTTGTACATTCAACCATCCTGCTCCCTACCAAACACCTTGTACACATAACAGCATGTCTGGCACTCATCCAATCCTCAGGTGCCGTTTCACAAGTGCCAGCGAAAATTCATTCGGAAATATTTGACACCGATTACGAAACCCTTCCGCCGTCTACAAAGCCCCTCCCCCCCCTCCCCTTTTATATGCCCTACGTTTATTCAGTACTCCTCCAAGCATACCATTCATATATATTAGAGTTATAAGCTTGTCGGTTCCTTAATATAACCCATATTCATATCCAGCTGCTCATAATTCAGCTATACCAATCTCATATCCACAAATTCACCTAAAAATATATACACTCATTACACACAACTCGTGCCAAAAGCGAGATTGCATCACATCCGAAAATCTATAGCACAAAAAACACGTCCCAGGCATGTCTCATCAGCTGAGCTTCTACCCTCCATGACACATACACAAACACCACACATAAAATACACCTGTTACCTCTGTCTTACTTCTTACCTTATTCCTAACGTACTTAAGTGTACCTTGAGGGGATAGAAAGGTAAATCCAAGCAGCCTGCCAAATAATCCCGACGGAATCTGTGTTTATATAGCTTAATCTCCTTATAATATAAGGGAGTTCGAGTGACGGGGAGAGGATGGAGGATGGGTGTGTAACGAAAAAGAATTTTGGAGAAGAGCCATCCCGAAGTACATACGCAAACTCGTTTTTGTGGATAAGTTTGTATGAATGTTAACGAATAAATGTCAATGTCAACATGTTTCTTATCATTTACTGTAATTTAATATCCAATTTATTTGAAGGAAAAAAAACTAGCCATCCCTCGCCAGAACCGTAATGTGGTTAATGGCGCATGCGTACTACAAGTTGAAGTCCTCCACCGGCTAAAGGAATGTAGGAGGAAAAAATATAGGATGAAGAGGGAGTGGAGAGAGGAAGAAGGAAACACGGGATGTAAGAGACGAACAGAGAAACGGAGAAAAGAGAGGAGGAGGGGGAATTAGCAGAAATGAAGGGGAAATTCGGACAGAAAGAAGAAAAGTTGGAGGAAATATAAAGAAATAAAGAAAAGACGGAGGGAGGAGATACGGAAGATGGGAGAAAGAAATTAACACTCAGAAA
>NC_051406.1:9899055-9899145 GCF_015228065.2 Penaeus monodon
AAGAATAAGGAAACGAAGTGAAGCGACGAAGGGGAAATACCAGAAGCATCTTTGCAAGATAATGCGACCCACTTGGCTTGGTTCACAGCG
>NC_051406.1:9899743-9900295 GCF_015228065.2 Penaeus monodon
TCAGCAAAAGACGCTCCGTCAATTTACACTTTCTTACGTGACGCATCAACCAGTAAATGCACCAGCGAATCCTAGAACCAATGCTTTAACTTCTTTTCTTTTCAATTTACGCTTCCTAAACCTATGCTGCAATGGCGTCATGAATCACTTGTGCAAGTCATGAAAGCGATGCGAATAAAAGTTCCAATTCAAGAGAAATTCTTTGAGTCAGACTCCAGGTAATCTTATGTAAGTCACATGCGCCCCGCAGACACAAACAGACAATGACACAGACATAGGAATACGCAGACACATACAGACATGGAAATGGATACACGCCAATAAACCAGTAAAGTAAGTAGATAATAACTATAACAAGCAAGGATCCAGTATTCATATTTTTCACGGTATTTCCCTCAAAAACTCCCTATTTCCGTTCTCACACTCCTGCGGAAATGACACCTATTTTGGTAACATTTCGTTTTATACTGAAATACTTTCGTAGTGGTTAGTACGACTCTTAGTTGAAGTTACTCTCTATATTCTTCTTTCGTTCATCCTGTTCGTATGCCT
>NC_051406.1:9900399-9900639 GCF_015228065.2 Penaeus monodon
CTTCTTCTAACCTTCTTCCCTCTAGCCATCCGTCCTCCTTCCTCCCCCCCCCCTCACTGTCTCACCTTTAGTCACGCAAAGCAGCAGAAGACGGACTATCTCACGCGTCTCCGGCGTCCCCCAAGGAGCGCTACTGGGATCATCTCGGATTGAGAGTCGAGGTCACCAGACGGTGTATGCGAGGACGGTTTACCTGTTCTCGTGCTGCAGAGAAGCCACGTGTATGAACTCGAATCCCTT
>NC_051406.1:9900742-9901223 GCF_015228065.2 Penaeus monodon
TCCACACGTGTTTGAGTTACATCCGTATGGCTGATACGCTCTCCCGTACCCGACACACACATTCACCTCTCATGCGAAAAAATATTGCCCATGGCCATTGCACTTCATGGTCATTGTGTTTCATAAAAAAAACGCCGGCCACGCGACTCTTGCTTGACCTGCAACAAGGGGTCAGAAGGTCATGACCCCTTCGAAGGACGTGTATGTGTGACGATGCGCTGGCAGAGACGACGCCGGGAGAGGCACCTTGAGGCTCGCGTGATGCCGCAGGATGCCTGACCGCCACCTCCGTCTTAACGACATGTGACATCCGCCTTCGGTGCTGTCACTAGCCTCTCCTTCTTTCTAATTTTTCATTTTTTTCGCATAAAAATGAGTCTTATTTGGATCATAACTAAAAGAAAAGGTTAAGGGTAGACTATGTGTTTTTCTTATCCTTCTTACCCATGATATCCCATCACGCGATAAACGGAGCGAACCC
>NC_051406.1:9901327-9901509 GCF_015228065.2 Penaeus monodon
CCGACGTGTGTTAAACCAGCAATGACATGCCAGTAGCAGTTACGCCATGACGGGGAGCCACATCAACAAGATTCTGAACACAAGGGCAATAATGGCACCATAAAACGTGTGCCAGCGAGACCGAACATACGGAGGCACTGACACAAAGCCGAGCAGACATCTTGACACTGTGCCAAGGTTGA
>NC_051406.1:9902711-9903504 GCF_015228065.2 Penaeus monodon
GCGCGTAGATGACCGAAAGGGCTTGAAATCTCATCACTACGCGACAACGAACACCCCCATTATCCGAAGTCACTATGAGATGGGGTTTATGTGGGTGGGGATCCGGGGTAGGCGCTATGGGAGGGAGGGAGAAGGGGAAGGTAAAAGGGAAGGGGAATGGGGAAGAGGGGGTGGGAAGGGAGGAGAGAATAGGGGAATGGGGAAGAGGGGGTGGGAAGGGAGGAGAGAATAGGGGATGGGAAGTGGGTGGATTAAGGGAGGGAAGAGGGAGAAGTGGGTAGGTGGGGGTAGGGAAGGAAGGAAGCTAAAGGGATAGAGGGAAGAGGAATGGGGGAGGAGAGGCAAGAAAAAGGGAATGGGGGAAGGGAAGGAAGATGGAATAGGGAAACGCGAGGGGAGGCGAGGACAGGAAAGGGGAAAAGGCTGAGAAAAGGAGAATAAAGAAGGAGATGGGGAATGTTAGGAAAGGAGCGGACGGGAATGGGTGAGGGAGGAGGAGAAAGAGGAGAAGCGGAGGTGAACAAAAGGAAGCGGGAACAAGTAGAGGAAGAATGGAAGGAGAGCGATAAGAGGAAGGAGAAGGGCGAAGATTGCTTGCATGTTGCGGCCACAGTACGTTCAACATCGCAGTCACGAAAAGCTGCTCTCTTCTCGCGATGCCAAGTTAACTCGTCGATTTAATCTCTCGCGCTTGCCGAAAGATGATATGCAACAGTTACTACAGACAGTGTGTGCAATAGACAGATCTTGTGCAATGCGGGCGCCCAGCCAGCGCAAGTAACGCACAAATGCT
>NC_051406.1:9903996-9904153 GCF_015228065.2 Penaeus monodon
TTGATAAACTCTCGAAGAGTAACTCATCAACAAGGCAGCGCTGGGCTAAACCTTTATAGAAGATAAAAATGAAATTATTTAACAAAGTCAAATCCAACTACGAAACTTACGTACCAGCAGTCATATTACTAAAAGAATCAAAATTATCGTATTGTAT
>NC_051406.1:9904714-9905148 GCF_015228065.2 Penaeus monodon
CAAACTCTACGGAGTCTCTTTGCCAATCTTGGTCCCATTAAATTATGCATTGTAAAAACCTCTTTTCTATAATTTCTATTTCATTTTTCTTATATTTATAAAATATGTACCAAAAAACGCTTCAAATTATACTCAGATTTTCAATTTCCATTCCTTGACTATGTAAGAAACAAGAAAAAATATATGACACCTGATAACATGCACTGCACAACACTGACCACTTCATTACTAAAAAGTAAATGAAAAGGGAGTTCCACTGATTGGAAATCCCGGGAAAATCTATCCCGGATTTTAAAAAGAGTATAATGAAAATGAAACAACACTTATTAACAGATGAAACTTAAACGAATAAACGAATTCATTGTGATTAATTTAAACTTATTCTCATTACTATCTTTTGCGGATGTTTTTTATATATTTTTTTTTTACAAGAA
>NC_051406.1:9905194-9905361 GCF_015228065.2 Penaeus monodon
GGTGCATTTTCTTCCCCTTTCCTTAACATTATTCAGTTACCATCTTCTTTGTTCGTCACAGAATCACGTAATGCCTTAGCATACCAAGAAATGCAAAATTTAAATAGCTGGTTTACATGCAGTTGCGTCACTTGCTATTTTTGCGCGGATCTAGTTACAACAAAACG
>NC_051406.1:9905716-9905811 GCF_015228065.2 Penaeus monodon
ACTATTAATCCAAACAAACGACGACCATTCACACGCATAGACTCCATGGACATTTTCAAGGCCACTCCCAGCGCACACTGAAAGCACTGAAACCA
>NC_051406.1:9906167-9906255 GCF_015228065.2 Penaeus monodon
GTTGGAGGATGAACAGCCGTGGGGAGGTACCCATAAAAAGTGGTTTTCATGATGAACTGGCACTTCTCATGGCCTCTCGTATCAATGG
>NC_051406.1:9906864-9907198 GCF_015228065.2 Penaeus monodon
ATCACTCTTTGTCTCCTCTTTCTCCCTTTGCCAAGCCGTCACTGCGGGCATGAAACACGTGACTCGCCTAAATCAGTAGGAAAATTTATAAACGGCCAATAAAAATGCCAGACGCACGATCCAATAATAAACTTTTCTTATACTAACGCTCAGAAAATACATTAAAAAAAACTGAAACTAAGCAAATAAACAAGTAGCGAAGTCATCTGGAAGCGTCTGGTAACTCTTATCGGAAATGCCAGCGAGCGAGTGTCACCGCGAACCCGGCCCAGGCTAGGCTTTACTTTTACAAAAATAAAAAAGAGCAAATACATGATAATGATAATAGGAAAAA
>NC_051406.1:9907385-9908089 GCF_015228065.2 Penaeus monodon
AAAAACATTTTCGGCTCATCTCCCCCCCCCCCACATCCCAAATACACTCCTCCCTCTCTCCCTTTTCGATTCACCCCCCCCCTCTCCCCTCTTCTTTATCTCGATCCCTGCTCACTTCCACCCCCTCTTCACCCCCACACTCTTCCCTCCCCCCACCTTCACTTCTCTCCCCCCTCCCCTACCTTGCTCCTCCAATCCCCTTCCTACTTCATTTCCTTTACTCTTCCCCTCCCTTTCCCCCTTCCCCCCTTTCCCACTCTTAGTCTTAATACTACCCTACCTGCTCCTCCTTTCCCCCAACCTATCCCCTCCCCACTTCCTTACTCTGTCCTCCCCCCCCCCAACTACACCCCTTATCCCACTCTCTCTCCCTCCCCCCTCCCCCACTCTCCCCACTCTACTTCGCCTCCCACTTCCTTTCTCCACTCTCCCCAGACCCTCCCCCCCTCCACCCCCCCTTTCCCCCCCTCCCGCTCCACCCCCACCCTTGACCCTCTATGAACCCTCCCTTCCCCAATCCCTCCGATCCCCCTTCCCTTCCCTTCCCTTCCCCCCCCTCTCTCATCCCCCACCCACTCCACCCCCACCCACCCCATTCAGCACGTAACAGCCGCTCGCTCCGGCCTTCGTCCCCCGCACAGATGTGGCTCCATCAGCCCTACTTGAGCCTTGATTTTCCCGGATTTTCGTAAGCTGACGAGATC
>NC_051406.1:9908330-9908420 GCF_015228065.2 Penaeus monodon
GAGGATCTCATAAACAATGACGAATACGAAATTAGCAAAAACTAAATAGACACCTACACACACATATTTTTTCCTTGAACCAAAAGGTGT
>NC_051406.1:9908842-9909296 GCF_015228065.2 Penaeus monodon
TCCTCAATCTTACAAGGGAAGAAAATAAGGAAATTCGCGGAAGTAAAATGATCTTAATCAACTAGGCGTTTGGCGGAGAGCGAGAAAACCAAAACAATAAGTCCATTTAAATATACCAAAGCCGTTTCAGAGACTCTTTAAATATTCTTATTTCAAATCAAAGTCTACCTTTCAGAATGAAACGTCCTTAAGTCTTGAGCTTAACTTTGTTAATCACTAGATCAAATATTCCTAAACATCAAATGAAATATTCTTTCAAATTCTTACTCAAATACCCTTAAAAAATATATAATAATAATCTTAAATGCAACAAACTAAACGCTTCTAAACATTAAATCAAATCTCAATTGAATATAAAATTAATCACCCGCGTCTAAACAAGAAGAAAGTTGAGTCAGGATGGTGGCTAGCAACAATCTTCGCTTTTCATGTAAATTGCAATTCTAAGAAACGG
>NC_051406.1:9909510-9909575 GCF_015228065.2 Penaeus monodon
TTTTGGTGGGTGCCTCCCAGCAATCCTGCTTGAGTATGTCCGGGTAGCCTATGAATGCATGCGTG
>NC_051406.1:9909662-9909892 GCF_015228065.2 Penaeus monodon
GATATATCCTGGGACATACCTCCTATTTCACCTGCCATTTTCCTCCGAGAGCCCGAGCGACCTGCGACTACTTCCGCCAAGTTCTGCGACAATTGCCTTCGCAGGTCAGCCCAGGTCCCCCTGGTCGATACGCCGGCGAGTGGCGCCACGTCAGGGCCTGACTCACTCACCTCTCTACCCCCCCCCCCTCCTCGCAAGGCATCGCTGCGCCTTTCTTCTCTTTGTCTCTG
>NC_051406.1:9910315-9910480 GCF_015228065.2 Penaeus monodon
CTCCCATCCTCGTCTTGTCCTCTCTTCAGCCCCACCTCCTCCACCTAAGCTCTGGCCTAGCTGTGGCACTGCCCCTCGAGCGCCAGTGCCACAGTGCCACCATGAATCATCCCGTCCACGGAAATGTCAAGCGTCATTCGAGAGACCACTGCAGCATAGATACAT
>NC_051406.1:9910832-9911006 GCF_015228065.2 Penaeus monodon
GATATATCATATAAAGGACGAAACAAAGCGCAAAAGGGCACCGATCAAAAAACGATAAACGCGTAGCAGCCGCGTCCACAAAGGAAAGAGGCGGCGTAAAAAGGTTCACTCGCGGTCAACATGTTCGAAACGTGTCGAGTTATTCACGTTGCTAAGGCCGAATCACCAGGTGGC
>NC_051406.1:9911216-9911452 GCF_015228065.2 Penaeus monodon
CCTTACCTTCCCTGCTTTACTATCCTATTCTCTCCCCATCCATTAATCTCCTCCCCTATCCCCCAACCCGTACCCCCCCCCCAACGTCCCTCCCACAAACCAGCCCGTGATAACAAGCAATTGATAACAAAGCACAAGCTCTCTATTCCTTCTCCTATTTCTCCTTTCTCCCCCTTTCTCGTTATCTCTGCCCTTCCCCCTCCTTCTTGCGCTGCGAAATGACGAGGTTTAAAACC
>NC_051406.1:9911798-9912343 GCF_015228065.2 Penaeus monodon
ATTTCCCTCACCAACAAACCACCAAACCACCCGCCCGCCTCTCTCTAACCCTTTACTCGCACGCCATTCGAGAGCGGAGAAGGCTCGTCGCTGGTGCAAGACCGCCCATTCCCTCTTCTTGGAACTCGTGGGCGGGGGGGCGGCTGCTGGCGTTGCGGGATCCGGGTGGGGGTCGGCGCTGCGTTTTCCTCCTTTTCGAAATCTGGGAGATTTTAGGTTGACGGGAAATGGAAGGGAGGAGGTGGGGGTGTTGAGGGGAAGAGTGGGGGGGAGGTGGGGGTGTTGAAGGGAAGAGTGGGGGGAGGTGGGGGTGTTGAGGGGAAGAGTGGGGGGGAGGTGGAGGGGTTGAGGGGAAGAGTGGGGGGGAGGGGGGGGTTGAGGGGAAGAGTGGGGAGGAGGTGGAGGGGTTGAGGGGAAGAGTGGGGGGAGGTGGGGGTTGAGGGGAAGAGTGGGGGGGAGGTGGGGAGGTTGAGAGGAAGAGTAGGGGGGGGAGAGGAGGTAAAGATAAAGGAGGCGAGAAATAGTACGGGAATTTTTTTTTTTAA
>NC_051406.1:9912671-9912756 GCF_015228065.2 Penaeus monodon
CACTTAATCATAACAGCACCTGCAGATGAGTCGTATCTTGTTCGGTTTTGATGAATAAATAATACCATCTCCTAATGAAAAATAC
>NC_051406.1:9913244-9913354 GCF_015228065.2 Penaeus monodon
GGAGGAGGAGGAAGGAGAAAGTGCAGACCAATACAGACAGACCAAGGGAGACCAAGGGAGACCAAGGAAGGTCGAGGAGGCCGAGACCAGCAGACGGCGCAGAGGGAGGG
>NC_051406.1:9913374-9913478 GCF_015228065.2 Penaeus monodon
GTGACTCATCCGGACCGCCTCGTCAGCCACGCCACCTCGCGCGCCACTGGAGGATGACGTCATAGCCCCCTCCGCTCGCCTGAGGCTATGCAGTTAGTTTTACC
>NC_051406.1:9913596-9913721 GCF_015228065.2 Penaeus monodon
GTCCAACTGTGGTTGTAATATCACTTTAGGGTGTAATTACACTAAGTATTAATCTAATCTTGTGTTCGTCTTTACCTTGACTGACGCAAGAAGAAATTACATGTTCCTCCTGATTATTCATTCAT
>NC_051406.1:9913807-9913918 GCF_015228065.2 Penaeus monodon
GCATACCTTCACAATATATGTTTCTTTTTTCATCACTGCAAAGGTTTCATGCATACGATTTTCTGTACTCACAGCAGCTACGAATCTGGAACCTTATTACTGAACTGGTCG
>NC_051406.1:9914325-9914471 GCF_015228065.2 Penaeus monodon
TCCTCTCACTCGGTCACACTGCGGTCTCTCCGTATCAGCGGCGGGAAGGGAAGGGGGAGGGGAGAGGGTGGGAAAGTGGGGGGGGGGGGATTCCGTCCCTCCGAGGCCTTTGTTTATTTACGTCGCTTCGTTGCCTTTTGTCGGGC
>NC_051406.1:9914653-9916138 GCF_015228065.2 Penaeus monodon
CCCGTTAGAAAGGGTCATGTGGTTTTGTTTGTTTGTTTCCAGGAAGATTCAGATTAGCATTTCTTTTCGCTGTTTTTGTGATGGGCAATTTGGTTAGTCCATTTTTTCTAAGTCACCGTGCGGTTTCAGAAATGCACAGCAGATGATGGAACCGCAAGACACCCTGGCATTGAAAAGCACAATCGAAAGCACTTGACGTCACGAATAATGAGGGAGTGAGTGTTCGTCAACGCCATCTAGGTCGTGACGTCATTCTCTTGTGATTATTGTTACACTAACGAGCTTGTCAAATCACCGAGTTTATGGTGTCATTCCACCGACTTTATGACGTCATTCTACACTGCCTGTGACGTTATTCCACCGAGTGTGCGACGTAACACCCCGTAACGATGCTTTGACCTTCAGCCGCGGCGACAGGACGCGGGAAAAGCCCGGCAAAGCGCTCGCTCTGCCTACTTGCAATACTCGCCTTGCATGGTGCAATCGGCGAGTCGGCGACCCTTGCCAGGGCTGCGGGAAACCAACAGTAATTTGAAAACCCTCCTTCGGCATATGCTGTCGTATTTTGAGGTAGACAAATGAGCAAATGACTCCACAGAGATGCATTAGAGTTGAAGGCCACGTGCATTAATCACTTAAGGCGAATGACTGCAAACTGCATCCCGCGAAATAATGCTTTCTTTATGCAGATATTCACACCCGTGTCCGTGGCTCATTAAGGTACAGTTGGATGGCATTCCTTTAAATATATATTTAGATATTTATTTCAAACTGGGCTGGCTCTAGCCATGTTGGCCCCTAGGCAAGGTCAGGATTCGGCGCCCCCCCCCCCACAACACCACGGTCCCTGGGCGCCTCCCGCCAGGTGGCACCCTAGGCAACCACCTACATTGCCTATGCTAAAAGCCGGTCCTGGTTTCATGGACGGAATCACGCTTTCGTGGAGTGTGCTTGTGTGCGTGTCCGTCCAGAACCAAGCCTACGAATGTGCGTATGTTACTAGGCATCTCGGCGAGTGTGTGCGTTCGCGTGAATGAACAATGAGCTGCACGGCATTATGCAACCAGGCGTGCATACTCACCGGCATGTTGGAAAGGGCGTGGACGAAGTTAAAACAGGAAATTGTTGCATATATTGCTCCGTGCATCATCCCGGATGCTGCACTAACGATCCCTCTTTAAGGCAGGCACTCCTTCACGCGGGTCTTAGCAACAAGAGAGGTTGCCAAGTGTCTGGCGAGGTTACGAGAATTTTATGGCTCTCCATGATGAAGTTACAAAGGGGGTAATGATCTAAAGAAGGCCATAATGTCCAACTTATTCACATACCTAGTTTTTATTCTCATTTTTTTTTTTTTTAACATCCCAAAGAATATGCCTTATGGTAGTTTTCCTCCACATATCCATCACATATTTAAACCACCACAGTGCCTCCTCTACCGTAACGCTAATCAGCAACATTACTCACGAAAAGTGAAATAACCCG
>NC_051406.1:9916174-9916409 GCF_015228065.2 Penaeus monodon
TCGTAGCTCATTCTAACACGGAGTCAAGCACAAGAGATTCGCACAGTAGAGCAGTTGTGACTTTGAGATGTCAGAGGAAGTGTTCTATCAGCAGGCATCATGCTGGGAGATGACCTGTTACACGCGCGTTGGATCTATTGATGGCGTGATTAAGGATGTCAGAGGCTGACGTGTATATATCGATGGGGTTGATATCAGCTTCGGGTTGTTTTACTGCGATTGGTCTTTTCGCTAG
>NC_051406.1:9916555-9916892 GCF_015228065.2 Penaeus monodon
CACTACAATATTCAGTTCCTAAATAACTTAGTCGGGTCACATCAGCTTGACGAAATCAACAAGAAACAATTAACAGTCTCCGCAGTCGTCCAGAAAATATAGCAACATACGCTGTTATGCCGGCCTTGTCTTGCATGACGTCTGCAAGAATACCCTTCCAGCGTTTCTCGTTGATTTGATGACAATGTGGAGCACAAACTATACACTTGGTTGATTTAGTGAAATAACATAAAACACAAATAATAGACTTTTACCGCTCTTTTTTAAATAAAACCGATGGCCACAGCTTTGATCCCGGTACTCAGATGCCCTGATCACGGCTTTACTTGATCATTAA
>NC_051406.1:9917284-9917461 GCF_015228065.2 Penaeus monodon
TACTCTGCGTGCGAGGGACAGAGAAGTCACTACCCTACTACAAAACGAATTGCAATTCTGGCAACAAACTGACTAAACCAGTGGTTCATCCAAACCAGTAATTCCCAACCTGTGCCCACTGGCATAATGCACTGATGGGCTAGAGAGACATGCGAGCTATATAATGCATAACTGTAT
>NC_051406.1:9917649-9917837 GCF_015228065.2 Penaeus monodon
CAACACAACCTGTTGCAAAAAAAAGAAAGAGATGGGTTCCTCTCAAATAGCAAAGAGCGGAGTTTTCGATGAATATGTTATGTATTCCAAAGTCCATTGTTTGTATCAGTCGATCATCTCTCCCTCTCTAGATCGAGATCAAGATAACCAGATGTTGGGTAAGATCTAAATTTCAACTCATAAAAGGA
>NC_051406.1:9918218-9918641 GCF_015228065.2 Penaeus monodon
GACCCAATCTTGCACAACACCTGGCACCCAACATAGGCTTGCAAAACAGTTGACTGACAGTTGCTGACGTAAATGTATCTAATGCTAAATAACTACCTGGCACCCCTGCACATCGTCATTTGTCGATAAATAGATAAGGAAGTATCTAAATGTATCCTTTTATTAGACTTAGTCCTTGATGCATAGTGTGTTATAAATATAGATGATTTGTACTGTAAATCTTTCCACTTAATTGTGCATGCGGCAAGCCACGATGGCACTGTTCGATTCAGTTGACGTCATATTGAAAGATACTCGTCTCGTATGATTATTTTTCTTTATTTGTAATAGGTACAAACTTAATATATTTTTAAAAAAATGAAACTTGGCTATAGATTCATGAAAAATAATAATTAGGAATAGACGATTCGGACAGGGTTTGGG
>NC_051406.1:9918813-9919445 GCF_015228065.2 Penaeus monodon
TAAAAACAGTCTAATACATTGTGGTTAACTCGTTTAAGAATTACAGACAGTTTCCTCCACCTGAAATACATGCGTTATTGTTGTTCATTTGCCTTCCTCCTCCTCTTTCTCTCATATTTATAGATATTTCCTGCATATTTGGAAATCAAATTGTGATATAAATGTATGTCAAGAGAGAAGAAATAAGAACAGGTAAACAAAAGCACGAACATTTTTCAGCATAGTACGTGGTAGTTACAATTACTCACAGCACAAAGGAATACATTTTATATTCTACTACACGTGTTACGCTATTCATACCTTTGCATATAAGGACGAATGTTGCCCGCACAAGGAAACGTATGCAAGTTAAACAACACATGACAGGCCACCTTTAATATAAGCCTAATAAGAGTTACATCCTTATTCATTTATCAAAAATTACTGCCTTTATGTCCTGGACTACAAGGAGAATAAGCTCACAGAGGAAGAAAGTGGAATATTTAGCATTCAGCTACAGTTGTCTTGGAAAAAGTCAGGCATCTGTCTTCTAGCAAACCCATCAGGCTCCAGATTCACGAATGGGTTAAAGTTAATTAAACTATAGCAACATGATGGCAAAGAAGGGAACTTAACAGTATATCAGAACGAGG
>NC_051406.1:9919472-9919549 GCF_015228065.2 Penaeus monodon
TTACAACACACACACACGTATATGAGTGTGTCGATTGATTGGTTGAGTGTGTGTTTTGTACTTATTTATTCTTTTAC
>NC_051406.1:9919615-9920287 GCF_015228065.2 Penaeus monodon
TTCGTGTTCAGCAAGTCGGCCGGAGACAATGAAAGGAAACACTCTTAACTATGCCGGAGGATTGGGTTTTCTTGTACACATTGATGGAATAATTGATTAACCGACTTACAGATTGATATGTTGGTAGATATTCTCTAATACGAGCATGCGGATCTCGGAAAAAAAGTTACATCTTAGACACATGCATGATGAAAAACAAGATCTCTCAGACACCAACAGCAACAGAATACAAATTAATAATCTCACAGACGACTTATATTCAAGAAATCAGATGTCATATGTTCACAGATTTTATGACAGGAAGGAGGAGAGATAGGCGCTGGGCTCCCTGGTGCCAGGCACAGCCGCCGACGGAGTGACAAGCAACAAGGCTGATAAGAGATGATAAGGTAGCGGTAAATACCTTCTGTAATCGGTTAAGACATTATCTTTTCACTGGAATATCTGGTTTGGGATGTTCTTGGGTCGAATGTCGGCATTCAGTACTATTCATGTAATATGTAAGGCCTCGTAATCATTGTAGGCATATTTTATCGCCACACACCTGCGCTGACCTGCAATGGGGCGCTGTGTCATTCCTGAACTCTATTTCCAAACCGTATCCAGAAAAATCATACTTAATGTGCCTTCGATGCTGTACCTGACAGCATTACAATCTAAGGTCCATTTTCA
>NC_051406.1:9920317-9921242 GCF_015228065.2 Penaeus monodon
GTTTATATACCTCATTGAACAATACTCCCACGCTCTATCCTCTTTCTACCTGTCCGTCCAACTTTCAGCAACTACAAAGTTCACTCTAATGCCAATGCTAACCCGACCAGACTCAACGGACCCGCTGACCTAAGGGCTCTTCTCCCGGCCCACTCTCACACCGACTCATCCTGCAATAAAAAAAATTTCTTGACCTGTAGAAGGGTAGCACGATGGGACGTATCCTTTCCTTAAAACCATTATTGTTTTGCTGTCATATAGATACTTTTTTATTATCTCTTGCCCTTGGGACTTTAAATCTATTTTTTTTACTATTTCTCCATGCCTTTTTATTCATTTTCATACCTCTCTCACATTCCTCCCTTTGCCCTGCGCTCACCGTCCTCTCTTTCCTACTTTCCGTTGAACTTGCAACGTCACTTCGCCCCGACTCCAATACCCATTCAAGACAATAAATCCCCCAATCCTATACCCTATACCCTCCTCCTCCCCGCCTTTCCCCACTACCCACACCCCACCCTCCCCTACCCGCCCGGTGGTGACGCGTGAGAAAACAAAAGAGCGGCGGCTACAGGCTGCCTCCGTGCTGCCACCCAGCGCCTCTAGCTTACAAATGCCTTGGAAGTTTGTATACTCGGGGAAGCTTTAGCGATATTCGTGTTTCACGCTGTTTATTTCCTTCTCTTTTATTTCGATGTTTTTTTAATGAAATGCCTGGGAGATTTTATTCACTGCATTATTACCAAGCACGCTTTCACCTTTTCACTAGGTGACACGAAAGTTATTGAGATATATTGAATATGATGATAATCGACTTATGGTTTATTCAGTGTAATTTGTTTAGTCAGTGCAATTTGTACAGCCGATATTTAGCACATTGTCACTGAATATGAAACTGGCAATGATGATATGACAAATATGGCGC
>NC_051406.1:9921372-9921560 GCF_015228065.2 Penaeus monodon
CACACGTGGGTACTTGCAGGCACACACACACGCGCGCGCGCGTATGGGTACTACGTATGCGTACATAGAATCCAGAAGACAATAGTAATGATGAATAACCAGAAAGAGCAAGACGAGGACGAGATGCGCAAAAGCAGGATGATAATGAGGATGATTAGGATTCTCACTGAGAACGATAAAGATACTGG
>NC_051406.1:9921833-9925075 GCF_015228065.2 Penaeus monodon
CGACGATCGATGTTGATGCTATGAGTTGACTGTTGTGTGGCGCAAGGTCACCGTGGTAGCTGAGAATCTTATCAAAATTAACGCATGAAAAAAATGCAACAACAGAGTACGGAAGGGAGAGAGTACCATAAGTGTACCAAGTGAAAATGACACCCTATTACTCAACCCATCAACACAACAACACCCAAACTGACAAACACATAACACACTAACACCCAAAGAGAAACAAAACATCACCTAACCTAACACAAAACGCACCACTCTTAAATTAACAAATCATCTCTTTACCTAACACAAATCACCACTTAACCTAACACAAAACACAACATTCTTAACATTTAACCTAACCAAATAAACACTCATAACCTATCCTAGCAACCTCACTAGCATCCCCTAGCACAACTAATTAGCATACTCTACTAGCGCCAATCTGAGTCCATCGTGACTAAGTACAAGGTTGCCACTTCTCAGACCGCAATAGCGAAGATCATGTAACAGACAGACAATTAATATGAAATAACCTCTGCCGTATACACATCCACAGTCATACTTTACTCGCCGTTCCTCCTGTGTGATGAGCCCGAAGATATTTTTCCTTCGATATATCTCTTGTTCGTGTGATTTCTTTTTTTTCTTTTTTTTCGTACTAACGCGGCACCGATGAAACAACATTCCGGGTACGACTTGACAATTAAGTAAGAGGATACGGCGTCGAGTTGTGTATTCGAGTACAACCGCTTACGGACAAAGATTTTGACTCACCTGTTTATGCTTCCATCGCGTCATGGAAAAATATATCAACAATGAAATAAATAGAAAACGTGCATCTAAGAAGGATTATGTAAATTTTAAAACAGGTTTAATGTCGAAAGCTATATAAAGCGAAATCATGTTTATAACAATTGCAGCATTATCACACGGAATAGTATTATCAAATGCATAAATTATCTTCGTAAAAACATGTTCGATGAGCCTCATCAACGAAAATAGACAGCACGTTTATCATTTTGCACGCAGAAGGGAAAACAACTTCGAACTCCGAACTCCGATCTTTCTCTTTCTCTTCCCTATCATTATATACCTTTGCTTTAGTTGTATTATATAATGACCGATGATGTCATATCCCCACTTCCGATTATTTTCTTCTATTCCGGAAAATGTGTCCGCTATTTTTTTCCGGTTTTTCAGGCGTACCAACTGCCCTAACGTATTTCTCCTCGCTGATTCCTAATTATCGTAGGTTTGTTTCCTCTTCTTTTTAAGGTGAACACTAGATACACTTCCCAACACAGACCACCTTTGCGATGATGCTTGACGCGACGCAGCAAAGCAACATGTGTCAACGAGAGACTGTACAAGTGCCGTAGTAGAGAGCTAGCAAAGGCTGTTCCCTCCCTGCTTACTCGGCACGCCCCTCCCCCTGTCTCCTCCCTCTCTACCCTGCCCGTCCTCCCAACCCACTACCCTCGGCCCTGCTCTACCTCACTACCCTGCTCCTCTTCCCTTCCTGTTACCCTCTACCCTGCCAGTCCTCCCTACCCACTACCCAATACCCAGCCCTCCAGCCCGCACATCCTCCCCTGCCCCTTCCCCTCCCCACCTGGCCGTCCTCCCTGCCCCTCCCACTACCCCGCACCCTTGCTCCGCCTCTCGGCAACTCGCATAACAAACCCTTCCAATGGATTCGATTTACGTGTAAACATCTAAACTCTATCTGCACTACAGCTTCCAACAGACAACACTCATAAATGTATCGCGAAAGGCAGAATATCGTTTGTACATTTGAGTGAAAAGAGATAGACAAAAATAAAAATAAAGTAAAAATGCAGCACCACAGCGTACAAAACGTATTCGGCGGTCACATGGACTCTCAAGACTTGATAAAGGTTTCCTTGTTAATTCTTCAACACGATTGCATTGTTCAGCTTTTAACTGTCGAATTTCCAAGTCGTCTTCGTCTCCCGTTGCATATTGTGTTTGTTCTTGACGTCGAAGCAAATTATTACATAAAATACAGAGAAAAAATAGAATGAGGGAAGAACATATCTGCATATTATTTTTCTTTCTTTATCTTAATCCTATTTAATCACTAAGATACGATTATGCAATCAGGAAAATTAATCAAACCTCAAAACGCAACAAACAAATACAAACATTTTAAAAAGACACTATATGTAACGTAAACTTTCCATCACCTTTTTCTTCACTGTCTTTTTCATCCTTTCTTTCCATCTTCCTTTATCCTCGCCTTCCCCTTAGCACATCTTCACTAACAACAGCCTACACCCACACATCACCCTACAACACATAGCTAAGATGCAGTCCACTACACCTGAAAAAATGACGCAACTCACCTGGACGAGACAGGAGGCTTCGACTTGAGTGTGTAGAAGCCGTTCTCATCGCAGCCTTCCTTCAAGATGTTTTCGAAGTCGTGGAAATCCAGCTCTAAGATGTCAAAGCTCAGGTCAACTCCAGATTCATGAGCCGACATGATGTCAAATAGACTTCGGGTTGAAAAAAAAGGAAGTTTCAACGTTCTTCTGAGTATATATATATCACACGCGCACCGTTTGCAAACGAGGATGACGGGGGAGGACTTTAGCGAAGGCAAAGGAGGAAAAAAAAGGATGGTCAGTCACAACAAACGATGAATACGAAAAGTTGTACGTCGACGCGAGTGTTGTGAAGCGTTCCCGTGCGAGATCCTTTGACAACTAACATGCAGACGATGAGTCAACTTCCCCGCCTGCTACGAGTTGCGTCAGGGTGCAGTCGACCATCACGCACGCTACTCTGATATTCCATTTATTTCGTTTATCTACATGGCATTTAGATTTATATTTATATTTTTTACTATTATGACTGAGTTTATGTTTTTTTCTGGAGAATTTTTAGTAAATCGCGCAGTATGAGTTGTTATTTTGATTGTAATATAAGTAATGTTGTCAAATGCTCATGACGTCATCGCACATCCCCATGGTAACTCCAGCAAATATCATGTTTTAGCGATTATTTGGAATGACATCCGATTTGCTGTTTACAGATGCATTATACATAATTACCAGATATTATAACCCAATAAAACAATGCCAATTTATCTTCAAAAATAAGCAAATTAATCTTTAGCATCGGACACATCATTTCCTATATTTTCTTTGACGCGATAATTTATCCGTTTTCTATGAAGTTATGTTTAGGGAAACTAAAACAAATAGTTTACGCTCTATTATCGTATAATA
>NC_051406.1:9926714-9926849 GCF_015228065.2 Penaeus monodon
AAAGTGGTTATCTAAGTAACGTAAAGTGACCTAAAAATTGTGAAGAGATTTTATAATATATACATAATTAAAATTATCACCCAAACGGGTTCTTTCAGCTTTCATTTTTCCTACGAAGGACTTGAAACCAAATCC
>NC_051406.1:9930633-9930744 GCF_015228065.2 Penaeus monodon
GACTTTTAAAGCGGTGCTGCGATAGTGTTTTAGCTAGAAAAGTACTTCGGACTCGCTTGACGCATGGTTGTAGATGTCTTGGTCGAAGTCGCTATAATATACGTTGTCACA
>NC_051406.1:9931507-9931596 GCF_015228065.2 Penaeus monodon
GCACAAATAATATTAACTGAATTATAATGCGCAGTTCTAATGATTTATTCTTCAACAGTAAATGTATTTTGACGAATTTATTATCCAAA
>NC_051406.1:9931638-9931722 GCF_015228065.2 Penaeus monodon
GCTCTATTGAGATATGAAAAGACCTACACAGTTTGTGTCCTGCCTAAAATTACCATTTTGATTGCAACGATGGTCTCTTAAGTT
>NC_051406.1:9931832-9932140 GCF_015228065.2 Penaeus monodon
GAGAGGGGGGGAAAGCCAGAGAGACAGAATCGCTCCTTCAGGTAGGGAAATAATGCACCCGGAAGGAGGCTAAAGATAAGTTTTCAGTATTTGTAAGTGGTTGAGGCAGTTCACTATGACACAAGCATTTTCTTCAAGGTTATGCATGTCATGAATGACACTGTTTATTGCATGACTATTGATGAATTCTAACTTTAGCATCATTGCAAGGGTCCTACAAATTTAAGTCATACTAGACTGATATTGTGGGCAAAACATTCTAGTTATTAAGAGCCACAAGTTACGGAAAATATACATTCAATTTTCTC
>NC_051406.1:9935176-9935310 GCF_015228065.2 Penaeus monodon
GAGTCGCGAACGTGTACGTCAGAAGAATGGTGACGGAAGACAGTATAGGAAGTACCTCAGCCGGGATTTGTGAGGAATTTTTGAAGCACTGACAAACAAGGAAATAAAAAATGTAAATGACAGTGGTGGTGTTA
>NC_051406.1:9935418-9935969 GCF_015228065.2 Penaeus monodon
ATGAACATAACTCGCTACTGTAACTTTTGCGCAAATGATATTATCTCGTCGAAGTACTGCAAAGTAAAACATCCATTTTCTTTATTATACGAATGTTTAAAGGCAACGAAGTGATTTGAACTATAAGGTTCGGACACCTATGCAATAAATTTAAAGAGAAATAGTTTTAAAGCTCAACATGAATAGGTGGTGTGGATAAAAGATGTGTTACTGGTCTAACGTGACTAAAATTAAATCACTAGACTTTATTTCGATCTCAGCAAACATCAAAATCACTGAAAAATATCAAGCTAAATAAAAACACGACATGAAAGTTGTCACCGAAGGATCCAATTCCTTTTTCGATACCATTCCTCTAGAAGATCACGTCTATCATGTATCGAATAACTTGGACAAACATTTATGTTTCTATCTATTGGAATTATAAACACAAGAGATAACTTACGTATTTACCGATAAAATGCAAACTTACTTATAAAATTGTCAATTTCATAGCACTGCTTAGCTTCGTCTTACAAATGATACAAGTTTCAAGCGTATATTAGCAGCTT
>NC_051406.1:9936011-9936185 GCF_015228065.2 Penaeus monodon
TTAACCGTAGTGAACTGACATAACACAGGTAAAATGCAGAATGCAGTTGATATACTAGAACTATTTTGGATCTTTACCATGGTACTTGATATGAATGAACAACTTTACCTTTTACATAAATGCCAAATGCTGATTACCTGTGTAAATCGACGCAGTGACTTTTGTTAATATCCC
>NC_051406.1:9936578-9937470 GCF_015228065.2 Penaeus monodon
ATCCCCTAACTAAGAATAACTAAAAGTACCAACTACATTTCATGTGCACGATTTAATCAATAAACTAGAAACTTCAATTGACTTACCAGTTAACTTCCGATGCAGTCACGTGATTTCACGGAAGTATGTGTATGTAAGCCGCCAACACATATCGGGCTGATTCCGCCACAGATGAATGAAGTAGATCAATGAATTCTGAATAACTCATACAAACACACGACATATATTAATTCTCCTTCGCCTAGAATTGGAAGCAGTTGGACAAGAAGAATCACAGAGTTTACACAGCTTACCACATCGAAGCCCGTCCGAAATCACTTTCGAACAAGTAATTCGACTCCAGCAGAATGATGTAAATATTTTTGCACGCACACATATATAGTATGCGTTTAATCTACACGGTGAAAGCATTTGCTCGATGTGACGCCTTATGCGACAGATATATTCAATGAAAGTCAAAGTACTGGCGAGTCATTTGCGTGCTAAATACTCTCTCCGTCATAACAACACAGTATAGGTTAGAATTAAACATTAGTTACTATACAAACATATTTTGTCAGTATCGATTCTTCTTTTGTCTGTGTTTCGTTTTTGTTTTCCAACATATTGTGTCTGTATGTAGCATATTACTAACGCTATTAAACTGCTGCCACCGATTTAATCAGTGGCAAATTATGTTCTCTTACACAAAGTGTTACAGGAATGACACTCAGTAAAGAATAATATGATTACAGGACCTCGCTGCAATAACTCTGAAAGCTAAAAGAACTGGAAACGGGATTTAGCATATAGTAATAGTTACAACTTTATTTTTAGCTACAAAGAGAGGTGGGTTGCAATTAGCCTGCATTTTGTACCCTACAAGTGTATGCGGAAGTAATAACACATACAT
>NC_051406.1:9937505-9938078 GCF_015228065.2 Penaeus monodon
TTATATACATGTGTCTATGTAATTATATTCCAAATATCTTCAAATTATTAAACGACGTTGAAATTTTAAATATTTCTGTCTCACTGCTTCTAAATTGCAAGAATGGTCATGCCACTACTAATATTCAAGCCATCTCTAAGTTTTTAAGCACTTCTCTTTACAAATGTATAATTATTTTTGAGAAGTCAAACACCCACGTGAACAGTTTAGTCAACATACCCATATTTCATATCTTACACCCCTATGCGACGCCCTTGAAAATGGTTAGATCGCCAGTCCTTAACCAAATCTCAACCAAATCTCATATGCCACCCAATATCTCGAGTTCATTATAAATTAACTTCACTCTGATTTCTTCATATTTACTTTAGCGCCTCCTTACGCAACGCCATCGTTCCTCCAGGTAGATTTCTTAAACCTCGTAATGTCCACTAAATCTTCCAGGAGATCTGTGTAAAGTTCTTTAGTTTTTCACTCTCTCGTTGCCTTTCTTAAAATGTGTTGTGTCGTTTCGAATCCTTTTGCTCTTGTACGTAGATACGAATGTATCAAAGACTTGTCTAAAAATCAGTG
>NC_051406.1:9938128-9938966 GCF_015228065.2 Penaeus monodon
GCAGTGTTTCTTACGTCCACAGAGTGCGTGAGGGTGAAGAAAAAAGGGGGTAGTTAGCGTCCGTATGAATCTCACGTCACACAACACATCAACACCCCGCTCTTCCTACACTAATTAACATGGCACCGGCAGTTCCCCTTTGCCTTGCGAGTACAACGGTTACTACATCTCGTCTTTCTATTTTTTTTTTTAACATTTTGTCTTGAACGTGATGTGACTTGGCCATGGGGTAGGTGTAAGGACCATCTGAAATGGGAAATCTGAAGCAATTTTTATCCCGTCGCCATTTTGTAAGAGGAGACACGCGGGGTTGTCGATGAATATTATATGTACAGACTCTTATGCGTCTTACAGAGTAATTAATACAGATGTTCTACTTCATGGAGGAGCAAGGATAAGACGTATTCAGCATCGCCAAAAATAGCATTTCTTGCACAACACATCGCCATTAGCAAGTGCCAATTTAGGAAAGTATCGGTACTACACATTTACAATAAGAAATGCAAACAATTCTAAAGAGGATTTGTATTTCTTGGAAATGATGCGAAAAGCAATTAATATTCGCAAAAACAAATATTGCGGAGTTTGTACTAGCAAGCACGATTCTTAACGGTACAAAATATAGAACACAAAGGTCATTCATAAAACTTGAATTCCCTCCTTATCCTGTAAATAAATTAGGAATCCTTTAACTGCTTCAGCGAAAAAGAACACAACACAAGAAAATAAAAATGGTTATCCATCTAAAACAGGACCATTAAACATTTCCCAGTTGTTGAAAAGAAAACGTAAATGTACCATTACCTTGTAATGTCCGTAGACTCTCCAGTCTGAAGAT
>NC_051406.1:9939001-9939192 GCF_015228065.2 Penaeus monodon
TATCTTTCACCGGTAGTACAAACACAAAAGACAAAAAAAGTGTCGGGAAGTATGTGTGTCTCTAGACGCGGTGAAGGGAGGACTGAGGCTGAACACATCACAAGTTGGCCTATTGTTATGGAAGGGGCGACGGTGGCTCTGTCCACCCCATGTGTAAAATCCCCTCTCGGACTGTGTGTATATGTATATGA
>NC_051406.1:9939308-9939815 GCF_015228065.2 Penaeus monodon
ACGCGCGCGCGCAAAGGGAGGATCATTTTTTTTCGCTAGCTTCGTTATATTTTGGGCACACATTAGACAGTCATTAGTGCTTTATCTTAAATCTTAAGTGTATACGAATTAGTTATTTTTTTCCACAAAGAGGTTCCTAACAATGCAAAAGTCTGGAACAGCTTCTATAGATTTATTTACTACATTCATTCTTTTTTTTATTAAAATAATTTCCTATTAGCTATCTCATTAATGAATAAGAATATCAATAATACAATATGAAATACACCTGCAAAAACAAGTTGCCAAGAGAAATTAAAAAGAAGGGATTTTTGGCCTGAAAATCGCTCTTACTAAATGAATTGCGTGTTTATATAGTTTATTTACTATAAACTTTGCAAGGTATTATTCAGCTTTGTTTACTCCCTGTTATTCATGAAAAGTTCCTATAGCATTAGTATGATATACGTTAAATCTTACAGCTTCAGTTGTATGCAACGCGTAAACCAGACTTTTCCTCTTAGGGGT
>NC_051406.1:9941563-9941966 GCF_015228065.2 Penaeus monodon
CCAGGAAGGAAGATTTATGTGGCGTACATTTGAACGGTCATTAAATCGAATACTGTAGTTTCACATCAGCTCTACAGGAAGTTTTTTTCTGACAGATTCACAGTATATTTCATTATAATTGCTCCTGAGTTGAGTTGTTGTCGCCAGTGTATTCTATACTGAAGTGATCTCAGCTTAAGAAAACAGGATGCAAAAACTTTTTCTTCTTTTAACCCTAAAGCGTTTTAATTGAGTCACCGCTGGATTAAATTTCGGTTTCTCTTCTCAATTCATTACACCCGTTTTCTTTCTTATGCAGGAGAGGTTGCTCATTCGCTTTAAACACTTTTGTTGTTGCATCTATGTTGATATTTCATGATGTAACAGAATTTACTTAAGCAAGAATTCTGTCTGTCAGTTTGTT
>NC_051406.1:9942205-9942470 GCF_015228065.2 Penaeus monodon
TCCGCCATCACTAAATTCATAATTTTGATAAGGGAGAAATATTCTAGAATACACACTGTGAGCAACACAACGCAAATATGTTTACGACTGCAGCCTGATAAGATATATTCTGTCCTCAGATATCAACTGCTTAGCGATTAGTGCGCATGGCGGGGTAAGTAGGTTGATGGCTGTTATGCTCTGTAACCTTTGCTTCTTCGAGGAGAGGTAAAATTTAGTCTTTGATTTTTCGGGATATCTTTTTCTGAACTTCAGTGCATTGCTT
>NC_051406.1:9942696-9943632 GCF_015228065.2 Penaeus monodon
TCATTCCATATACATAATGATGTTCAAATAGCCAGATAACGTGTATATGTACAGTGTATAGCATTACAGTTAACCCATTTGCCCAAGAGCAATGAATATATTACATAACCGTTTCCTTATCTTAAAAGTCTTTTTCAAAGGCTTTTTTTTATACTAAATCAGCATTATTACATCTCTTTATCCATCGGAACATTGCGATAAAGAAAATATGTGAATGAAATTACGATGATGATTCAGCGTAAGCAAGAAACAGACCTACGTAATCTTGAGACCTCGCGCACCATGACGTAAGAGGTGACGTCATCAGAGACCCAGCCAATCAATATCGAGACCTCGTGGCGCTACTTTAGGAAAAGCCAAAGTTAAGTTTAGGAGCGGCGTGTGTATATTTAGAACGAAAGGCAAATTTTTAAGAAGAAGAAATATATATATTTGATAATTATTTCGTCGTTCGTAAATAGATAAATCTCCCCTGTGAAGATAACTATAGCAACAGTGCAGCGCCACTTGAACGTACCCGATAGCAAGAGAGGGTGTGGTGCCACGCCAGATGAATCACAAGTGTCCTCAGGTCCTATGAAAAGAAGATATGGAAGTGAAGAAAACAATGAACAGGAGAGAGAAAAAAATACATGATGCTACAAATATAGAGAGAGTAAAATGGGTGGGGGGGCATCAACAGATCATTCTAGTAATGCAGTTGATTTCAGCAACAAAAAAACGGATCTCACACTTAAATTTTCGTTTTGAATTTAAATTACTACAGTTCATCTAATCACACGGACAATATGAATATTAGAATAGTCCTTGAAAAAAAAAAATCCAGAAAATGCTAATAAACTAAAACAGAGACCAACCGAATGATGAGATTAGGTTACCACTTCATCTCGTCTATTACCAAGATTCTCTGTTGTTTTGCCGGCCTTTCCCCCTTTA
>NC_051406.1:9944051-9944159 GCF_015228065.2 Penaeus monodon
ACCCCATCCCACTCCCACCCACACCACCACCTCACCACATCTCCTCCTCATCCCCCATCCACCCCACACCCCACCACCACTACACACCCCACTCACTCCTCATCTCAC
>NC_051406.1:9944371-9944591 GCF_015228065.2 Penaeus monodon
AATGTACCTATACACAAACATAAAGATAATATGTATCGCCAAGTCATTTGATGAGACAGCAAGCAGATACGTGAAGCATTTGAACTCAAAAGGCTGCCTATCATGCAGATTCTTATTTTATCATGCTTTTTTTCCTGCCACTTCCATACGTCATTTTCTTATTATCCATATTTTTGGGGAATGGGGAGGGGGGTGACGGGGTATAGGGAGTAACAGACGA
>NC_051406.1:9944867-9945872 GCF_015228065.2 Penaeus monodon
GTCACCTCATATTCACATAGTTATCACATATATAGTATTTCCAAATTCAGAGCAGAAGTAACACACCCGCATTCCAAAAGTTATTGCATTTCCCCATTACCACCCATACTGAATATGCACGCAGACCCCATAACCCTTGAGAATCTCAAAGAAAACATCGTTTCTACGCACCGGCTGCAACATAGCAAATACACAAGCACATTAACCTCTGTAAGTTACAACTTGCAATAGAAGTCGTTTTACAAACAAGAAGGTGAAAGAGACCATTTAGACATATAACAAAACAAGTAAGAAAAGAAAGGAGTACATCCAGCAAGAGTGCAGTGCAAGAAACCAAGCAGACGCTTTTTTGTTGCAACATTGCATCAGGGTATGCCCACTAAGCCATACTCAACACACAGTCTTCCTAGCAGCCCAGCTTCTCATCTCTCTCGCTCTCATTCTCCTGCACACTTGGCGGCGGGAAAGACTCACACTTGAGTTCGCCTTCTAGTTTGTAATTGTTAGTTATTTTCACTTAGTTGTTGTCTGCTTTGTTTGTTGTGTTAGTTATTTTGGCTTAATTGTTATTCGCTTTCAGGTCGGTTTCTGCGAATGTAATTGTTAGCTTCGGTTAATTATTGTTAGTTACTGTTTAGAACTCCTCTTGGTTATTTTCGCTCAGTTGCCTCGCTCGCGTTTGTAATTGTTAGTTTCGGTTAATTATTGTTAATTACTGCTTAGAGCTCTTTCGCTTAGTTATTTTCGATTTGTGATTGTTACTAAATGTTTTGAACTCTTCCTCTGTGTTCATAAGTGTTAGTTACTTCAACTTATTATGGTTTAAAATTATTGTGACGGCATTATTACTCTGCTGATGCATATCTATCGTTGTAAGGATTACGCACTGTTGCCGTCAGCTGTCGTTTGTGTTGAGACAATGGCAATTTTAATGTCGTTTATTAACGGTTCCTCTTAAGTTGGCTATTAATGTATTACTTTTTTCATGTATTTCCCTAATAATCT
>NC_051406.1:9946045-9946554 GCF_015228065.2 Penaeus monodon
TCCATAAAAAGTTATCGGCCTTTCTCTGGCTTCTCCCGGGACCCCCACGGCTCCGATTCTTCCCCTGACTCACACTGATATGCGTTTTGTATCCCTGTGTTTATATCCATGTATTCCACGAGCATTCACGCGTTTCATGAGTATCCACACATGTCATGAGTATATCCATGTTTGTCATAAGTTCTGCATCCCTAAGTGTCATCGTATCCACGTGTCATGCTATCCATTTTATCCCTCTAGTCACACAACCCTGCACAATATATCCTAGGTTAGGTTCTAATTCAGTTTTAACACAGCGTTGTATCATGAGGCTTCTTCTCTGACTGTGTAGCCAGACCCTGCCATTGCATGACTCGCGTCTAACATCAATGGCCATGAGTCGCCAGATACGCCATAAACAGATACGCCGGGAGTCGCGGGCTGTGGGTCACGTACGCATGGATCTGTGACGTACACTGTGGTATAAATCGAGGAACGAATCACAGATCTAGAGGGAGACGATCATTACT
>NC_051406.1:9947477-9947556 GCF_015228065.2 Penaeus monodon
AGCAACTTGAGGAATCACGTGACATGCAAAGTTACGTAATTCGTAAAGGAGGTTAGGAAGGGAGACGTTGCCAGTTGTC
>NC_051406.1:9947595-9948739 GCF_015228065.2 Penaeus monodon
GGGGGGGGGGGGGATTTTGGGCGTTGTTTGGCGGGGGAGAAATAGGTAGGGGTATTTGGTAATGGAGAGGGAAGGTTGGGGGAGATTTGTTAATAGGGGAGAGGAGAAATAGGAGATGGGTATTTCGTTCTGGAGAGGGGAGAGGAGAGATAAGAGAGAAATTTGATGGGGGAGAAGAGAGATAGGGGGAGATTTGATGGGGAGAAGAGAGATAGGGGGAGATTTGATGGAGAGAAAGGAGATATGGGTAGATTTGATGGGGAGAAGAGAGATAGGGGGAGATTTAATGGGGAGAAGGGAGATTGGGGAGAAGGGAGTTAGGGAGAAACTTGATGGGGAATAAAGGAAATGGGTAGGGGAATATTTGACTTAGGAAATGGTAGATAGAATGATATTTGACGGGGCAGAAGGTGATATTTGGTGGTGGGGGGGGAGAGAAAGGATGAGGAAAGATGAAGGATTAGAGGAAATTTGCGGGCTTGAATCACGTGACATGCGACGTTACATAATGCGTAAAGGGAAAGGTTGAGCAAAGGATACGTTTCGAAATATTCCCTGAACTATTCGTTAATATATAGATTCCGATGCGTCATTTAATTCTTAATTTTTTCTTTCCGTTGCCAAAGTGTGGTCAGAAACGCAAACGATGTAAAGAAAAGAAATGCGATAACCGCTTTGCGCGACATTTGAAACTATTTCCCAATAATAAAAGGTCAAACGGTAGAGCAGAGAGCGGACAGGGCAGACTCATCAAGATTTAAAACACGCACGAGAGGCTATGGCGTAAACCTTATGTAAGATAACGTTGATGTGCTTCGCTTACAAATGGTTTTCGATGTGAAATCAGTCTATAAGTTTACCCGTTTGTTTAGATGAGCTTTACGTTGTGTCTGTAAATAGCCAATCGTTAAATGAAAGAGAAATAAATCGTTTTTCATCAGCAAGAAAATAATACCACAGCTGTTTTGCATAATCGATACTCATGGATGGTACTGCAACGCTGCAATAGTACAGGCCATACGTTAATTATGTTAAAGTTTCCAGTTAAAAGCAATAAGTGAAATGCATAATTGCAATATTATCATAGGTAAGCGAGAATATATTATATAATGTATAAAAACAATTTGTATTAATGCTATTTGTA
>NC_051406.1:9948845-9949046 GCF_015228065.2 Penaeus monodon
CGTTTTTTGCGTATCGGTAGTAATAGTACGGTAGAAGTACTAGTAACCATGAGGCTAAAGGTTACAGTATAGAGATAAATAGCGGTGTTTTATAACGATTTCTGTTCCTGTGGTTGTGGTGTACGCTGGTGTTGTAACTATTTTCACAGATGTACTGCGTCAGGTATGTGTTATAGTCACAGAGTCACAGTGTCGTCTCCG
>NC_051406.1:9949297-9949841 GCF_015228065.2 Penaeus monodon
TCAGCCATTCTCTCACACACTCATAGACACACACATACAATAAATATAAAATCACAAAATACATTTTAGGTTATATTTCGTGTAAAGATGACATGTCTATTGAAATCGCACTCATCTTTAAGCGAACCCTCAAAGGTACAGAATCGCCCCTCTCAACACAGTCGTTGCACGAGAGCCACCCTTGCGTTGCATGGCACCTTGATGAAATCCGGCAAGATTGCAAATGGCATGTGAATCTCTCGCCGACGGTCAGGGCAGCCTAGGTGTCTTTCGGTCTACGACAAAAATATCCCTTGACTTTGGCGTATCGGGAATGTGGGATATTTTGGTTATATTCTGTTTGATTCAAATCGTTTCCTGGTCGAAATGGCGTATAAGTTCAGACGATTAGTTTCTCTTTTTCTCGTGAATGCATTATTCTTTATTGGCATTTATTACGCAGATTCTCAAGCTTTGTGCAGGAGTGTTGCATGTTTAAAAAAGGATGAAAAATCGGCTAACTCCAGACCACGTGCTACACCTGGGGAGGTGTAGCACGGTGTAG
>NC_051406.1:9949902-9950274 GCF_015228065.2 Penaeus monodon
CAAACGCATTTCGTGTGAATGGACGGGCTTTGTGTTGGTAAACAAGCGCAAACGTGACACAGTGCCTCGCAATGCTCGACCGAGGCTTCGCCAGGACAGAGCCTGGCACGGGGGCCAGACCGGCCATCCCACTTCTCCAATTTTAGAAACAACGGCTGATAGAGACACGTGTGATTGATGTTCATATCATATGCTAAGTGAAGCTTAACCTGTCACAAAGCATGAATTTAAGCATATCTGCTTCCTTATCAGTTGTGTTTGACGTACTCGTGGTATCTGGCCCTATCTAGCGATAGTCGGACTTTTGTTGTTCGCAAATCTAATCTTGTTTATACTCTACTTTATCCAAAGGCGTGTATTTTAACATTTTGC
>NC_051406.1:9950936-9951803 GCF_015228065.2 Penaeus monodon
CCTAAATCTTATTTATTGTTAGTTCTGATGGTTGCAGTCGAAATAACACGCGAGCGAGCGCGTGTATGTATGTGTACTATCTTTTATGCACTAAAGGCTAAACATCCAAAAATAATTTAGCTGGTTGGTCCTCTACTTCTGGTACTTGCAATCGAATCGACATCGCATTCGCCACGGTACTTCCTTAAACTTTCTAGAAGCAAGACCACTGCGGGAGCCCATTGCAGCGAGCGCGCCATGGGTACGACTAACCCAGTATTCGCGTGGCGTAGAGCCCAGCGCGCAAAACGGAACGTCTCCCACTACGCTACACTCGCCAGCCGCTAACGCCATCCTCGTGTCATGCGACCGTACTCTTCATTTTTTTTATCTTTTTATTATTATCCCTTTTAATGGTTCAGAGGATTAGGGTGCATGTTATTACGTTCTAAATGTAATGTCTGTAATCGCATGAGAGAGTGCTTGTACTTACGTGTGATAAATTTGTACGTTGTGTTTGTCTTATCCGTATGCAGACTTATATATTTGCAATCATACCTATGTCTAGTTATACTTCTCTTCTATTTCCATACACCTAAAACTACACTAAACTAAAACCCATTACGAGAGGAACCAGCTCCCAAGAATCTTCCTCCAGTGACCATTTCCTCTCAATCGATGACCACCGCACCTGCCTTGATGTCCACGTTGTTAAGAGGTACGCCAGTTTCCTCTACGCACTTGGGGGAAAGTCATTAGCAAACCCTCAAGGACGGATATCACACGCAAACTCATAATTACAGTCACACTTGCGTACTTATGTGTTTGGTTAGATATTTTCCTTTTAGTGTCATGGCCGTCGACAGGCACTGAGAGAAATTCGTTCAT
>NC_051406.1:9951842-9952220 GCF_015228065.2 Penaeus monodon
TGATGATTATAATTTCGTGATGGTTGAAGTAGGTGTAGTTTGTGAACAGGTATTATACAGTGAGTTTTTATTTCTCTCTTTTCTCGTTTTATATACTTATTTATTTTTCTCTTCATATAGCATTTCTTTAACACACTCATAAGGCATAAACTTAAGAACTGAACATCTGACGTTCCCGACCCAAGAGGCTTTCTGATCATCTGGAATACCGGACCGGAACTCAGTTCTGGTAAAGCGTAATTAAATAGCAATGTCAGTTACACAATATATAGTATTTTGTATTACTGTGCATCGCCCTTTCTCCTTTAGCAAAATTGCCAGTGCATAAAAATACCCCCATTGTTCTCTTGCAAGTTTATGAAGTTGTGTGTGAATATG
>NC_051406.1:9952299-9952445 GCF_015228065.2 Penaeus monodon
CCAATCTAACACAGACTAAGGAAGAGAGAATGCGCTCTTAACAGGAAGCCAAAACGTATCACCTATGTATCGTCTGGCGGCCGGAGGAACTCGTTTTGTGCACATTTCCTCTCCTGCTGCCCGGTGTGACTGACCTAAGAGCAGGC
>NC_051406.1:9952622-9952706 GCF_015228065.2 Penaeus monodon
AGTGCAATCGAAATCGGCTAACTCCAGACCACGTGTTACACCTCCCACTCCCCCCTCTTTCTCTCTATCCCCCCTCTCTCGCTC
>NC_051406.1:9953434-9953640 GCF_015228065.2 Penaeus monodon
CATGGATTCCAGTCTTCAACATTGCATTGTATCATTTTCGCAGGCATAAGTCGAAAAAAAATCATATCATAATTACACAAGTGACATCGTAATGACTTTACTCAGAGGATAATGCGATGTCCTACATATTATAAATAAATTGCACAGAGCATGTGGTCGTGTTAAACGAATTGCTGCTCTTTCCTGACATGTACCCACCATGCCTG
>NC_051406.1:9953672-9954926 GCF_015228065.2 Penaeus monodon
ATATTTTGCATTCACCAAAAATAAGGATTATGAATAAAGGGTGCAAGAACCCACTTGAAACGCGTGACGTTACAGTTTATTGTTGGAAGCAAGGGTGTGTCGCAGAAAGTCGCGGTTGGCAGGGTGACAACCCTTTCCTTTCCTTTCGGAGTCACTTTTATCTCTGATGTAGACTTCCGAGAAATAAGCATATCCCTCAAATCCTTCGTATTAGGCAAATGATGTTGGAAAAAGGCAGGGAAGTCTCGTGAATACAAAGCGATGGGACTAAGAACATTTGAATCCGGCGGGGAATTGGAAGTTTCTCAGCGAGCGACAGTGTGTAGTGGGAGTCCGTGTCGAAGCTCCTGTGGCCCCCTCCGTCGGCAAGATCATGAAGAAAATAAACGTGGAGGAGTTTTGACTCGGCGCTCGTTTTAAAAAATACATATTGTAATACTAAAAACTCCTTAAAATGCAATTTTTAAAATAATAGGATCATACCGAGTGGTATGGGAATTGTACTTTATATATTGGGTTTTTAAAAGAAGACACGCTTTCCTCCGTGATGTCGATTCCGCAATGAGCAAGGGTGCTCTCTCTCTCCCAGCTGATCGACGCAGTTGTGTGAACACCACGAACGGTAACAGGTAAATATCTCGGTGTTGAACCTTTTAAATCGGTTATTTCCGATTAGTGTTTCATCCGCTAGTGTCTTAGAACTTCTTCGGTGATGTTAGCAAGGCGTTTTGGGTGCGAGAGTAGGGTTTAATTCGAGAAACTGAGCGACGCCGATGTTGCACGGACGGGGTAGGGCTCAGCTAGCAGACGACGCACGCAAAGCCGGCTGCCCTTGCTGGACTCGCAATTGCCGTCTTGGGGACTTCGTGGCCTCTTAAAATCGGCATTGGGAGACAGTTGCTGGGAGATTATCGCTTGTTAGGTTCAGTTAACCCTTTATAGTTCTGTTTGAGGAAGCGATGAATGTTACGTAAGCAGCGTTGTCAGTGCCTGGGTCCTGGCTCGCGAACACAGGTGGTTGACAGAAAATATAACCGAAACCTTTAACCATTCAAAATGCATTCAGAGTCAATCGTACGGTAAGGTTCGGAAGCGTCTCGATATGAGTTGGTGGCGCCCGCAATTGTGACGGTGCAATAGTGACAAGTTGTCAAGTCTTTGATGGGAGTTTTTTTCTGATCTAATGTGGTGTATGATGGCCATAAGTTTATTGAATGGCAAGCTAAGACTGGTATATTGCAGAATCATTAAGAT
>NC_051406.1:9954949-9956265 GCF_015228065.2 Penaeus monodon
TTGGGGAAAATAGACAAGTGTAGCAATTTGGCCTAAGATAAGGTAAAACAATATGAATTCTTAATGTCTGCTGACCACCTTAAAAGGCGTACGTAGCTCATTACAAAATAACCTTGGTCACTGTTACACAACTATACATGTTACAGAATAATAATTCCAGCACTAGGTCTGAGTAGCTTTACCAATACCCTGAAGTTGGTAGCACTTACAGTTAGTAATAATTGTTACTAACCAATCTATAGATTTTGAAAACAGGATTTTACTCCGTTTTCTACATGTATTATTCAGTCCAAATCCACTTGAAACTTTTCATTGCTGTAAAGTCCTCAGTCTTACGCCAACTTGATAGAGCTCTTTGGCAAAATCAACAAGCTTCTAACATGTTTTTCTTGTAAAACGATGCTATAGCATGAAGGCCACAGTAAGTGCATTAAAAACGGCCACTCTGACTCTAGGCCTTCTATCTCGGGACGTTTCAAGTGAATATGAGCCACTTTACGAACACTTAGTCCTATTGGCTATAGAAAACACTGTGCAGGAAATTATCATGAGATTAAATGGCAGTAGCGGTGGACTGTTTTTTGGCATTTAAGGTGGAAAGATGATAAATCAGACATACTACTATGCTAGAGCTTGTAGAATACTGTAGTGATTTACTGTTAAATAAGAAATCAATTCAGGGTCTATTGTGTTCAATGTATGTGATGGTGCTAGTTTTAAACCTTTACTAGAGCACTGAAGGTAGAGGCCCCATTGACTTTGGGACTTTCCCTCAGGCAGAGGTGCTGTCTTAGGTTCAAGAATGACTTAAGGCAGTTTTGATAGCATCTGTAGGCATTTTGTAAACAATCATTGCTCATATGTACTTGAAATATACAGTGTTGAGGCTTGTCAAAGCTGCTGAAATGCAGGGATAGCTAGCAGCAGACATGTAGGATGTCAGTAACTTTTACCTAGTTAGTCTTGCTGCAACTACTTGAGAAGAGTTTATAATAGGTTCGCATTCATGAGACAAGTCCTAACTCTAATGAGCAAACAAATGATCTATATCGTAAATACGCAAACATCTACAAAGATTGCTATATGAACCAAATACTTTCTAAACTGTGGTCTTTGGAACCCCCTAATGGCTATTATATTTCAGTATGTGTACTTTAAATTTTCTCTTCCTCTAAACAATGCGAAGGACTTAAAATTTGGTCTCGGTAAATATTTGCATACTTATATGGTGCTTAGTGAATGCAATCTTTTTTTTTTTCTTCCCGCTGTCATTGCTAGTAATTACATGATATAGAGTGACAGTATATTATATACTT
>NC_051406.1:9956299-9956372 GCF_015228065.2 Penaeus monodon
TCTTTAACTCCACATCACCAAATTTATTTAAGTCTTAAGTTGCAGTGACTTTGGGAACTTCTAAGGGGAGGTT
>NC_051406.1:9956576-9956642 GCF_015228065.2 Penaeus monodon
GCCCAATTTTCTTGAAGTATAGTGTGGGTTGATCTATACCATTTCCAATTACCTTTTGTATGTGAT
>NC_051406.1:9957003-9958959 GCF_015228065.2 Penaeus monodon
CCAGGCATCTTAGGGGCTAATTTGTAAACTTCATGTAGTTTTCTTTAAAATAAGAAAACCAGCTCAAGAAACTTCCTGCCAATAAAAGTTTGTTAACCTTTCCATAAGCACCAAGTGCATATAGGGCATTGCAATTGTTCATTTTGTATCTCCATTTTGATTTATAAATTCTCTTGTGGAAGAGAAAATGCCTTAGAATTGACTTGTGCATTGATTTTTTGTATTGTACTGTATGGCATCTGGAACTTTAATTTTACCCATACTTCTATGATTTTTAGGAGTCATTTTGTCATTGCAGTGGCTTTTGCTCTTCCTGCTTCAACAGAAAATGGCAGATCACCTCCATTTATAATCTGGCAGATCTTGGATTCTTATTATTTGATGTTAAATTGCCAAAGAGGTAGATTACCTTTTTTCTAAGTATTTTTTTGTTTCCTTTAAAAAGATATTCTTCCTTGTTTGATAAGCAGTCAGGGAGATTGCACTTCAAAGGTTAATCTTCGGTAAATATGTGGCTGAGGTTTGTTGGCTTTCGATGGAGTGCAAAAGGTGATGAGGTCATGGATATGGAGTCCTTGCAGGGTAATTGTTAAGGTTTAACTCCCTAGATTGTACAGGCTAATAGTAATATATTAGTATAGATTTTAATTCAGGCATACATGATGTGTGGGGCATTTAGTCTTATGAATTGTAATCAAGTCATATGGTGTTTGGTATTAATATTTATATGAGAAGTAAATTTTTACTCTATCTGCATTAAATCTAGCAATAGTACTGCAGTTTTTGAGTCTTACACTGTACATATAATTTCCTAGTTTGTGTTAGTATCAAGACCTATCTTTCTTCATTTTAAGTATCACTTTGCTTCATTATAGATTTCTTGTCCCTTGTCAGTAAACAGTAAAGGCTTTGCTTCCTTATAGTGTTCTTTTCCCTTGTCAATAAAGGCTACAAGAAGAAACAGCAAATGATTGAAATTCTTAAAATGTAGGATAATCTCTTGAAGGAATACACTTGCTTACTGCATAGCCTAGGTTTGGAAATGTATTATACATTTTCTTTGTTCATTTCTTCATGGTGCACATTTATTTGGGTTAATAAAAGGTAGAGCTGAATAGTAAAACAAATTCTTGCATTTAAGTCTTGTGCAGTTATGTCAGTTCTAGTGGCAAGGAACAAGGAAATGTATCAGGAGGAAAAAATAGAATAGCAGTATAAAAGGATTATCTACGTGTTACATGATGCTGAAGCTGTATCATTGTTTATAAAATACATAAAGAATTTCGGTAAAATAGTTTTAATGGAAAAATGTTTGATTTCTTTTTCTTTTCTTAGGTGTAGATGAGGGCGAATCTTTTTCATACACAAGTAAATTTTGTGTATATAAATAAAACCTTTAGTAATTGTTGGACAGAATTTTGTTTTATCATCACTGCTGTTTTTCAGTTGTCTAATCCATTCAAGGTTTGAAATGTGCATTTCCAGAGGAGTGCTGCTTTTCACTAGAAATCAAATTTGGCAAATATTTAATTAGCTTAAATTGAGTGACATACTCAGATGCTCAGATAGAAAGTAATGGGGAAAGTTTTGGATTTGTAATGAAGTTAACAAGACTACTTTAAAAGTGCACTATTACACAAGTCTTAAAGGTCAGTGTGAAGTTTAAAGGTCATTGACCTTAAAGTCTAGTAATTCATGAGAAAATCTTAAAGAAAATTGATATAATTGGATTCCATTAAGATGATTTGATTCATAATGATAAAATTGATAAACATCTACTTATTCCATATTTTACAAATCTATATTGTTTCTCGGTTAGGACAGTACTACTGACCATGAAACCAACAATTATTTTACATAGCCATGATTTTATTACCCATTCTTAAATCAAGACTATCTAGTTTATGATCCTGTAAATACTTCATCTAAAGTTTTCAGTAATTTTGAGGAAGCTTA
>NC_051406.1:9959000-9962181 GCF_015228065.2 Penaeus monodon
TCACCCATTTCAGTTTGTATGTATGTAATCTATGATGGTAACTGCTCAGAATGTGATTATTCCGATTACTGTAGATATGCAGTTCCTTGTCTAGTTTGGTAGCAAGATATTTTGGTGGGTTAATCAAGGTTATTATAATGTTTGTTTCAATGTAAATGCAACCATGTAAAGGATCAACATACTAGTGTCACATATAAATATTAACACAGTGGTCAGTTAAGCAATTCTAGACAATTTGCTCTTAATATATCATAAGAGTTGGCTTGCTTACCTTTATCCACTTATTTTTTCAAAAGGCTAAGTGCTCAACCCAAACAATAGAATGAAATACAGCACATGTTGCTAATACTTGTAAAACCTGTTTGAGGAGGAGAATGCTTTACATAAGTTTTATATAAGGGCTAAATCATAACAAAATCCTAATAGTTACCTATAGCATACAGAATGTAACCAATCACTGTAGCATGTGTGAATGTTCAAAATTGTTCAAAAACATTGTTATGAAGGATAGTGCATGATAGGTCAATGATGGGATATCTTATTATATTGCCATGTTAATTTAGCTGAACTTTTTGTTGTTTGAATATGTTGGAAGGGTATAGCTGTGTACTTATTTATAATGTAGCATCATGGTGAAAGGGCTCAAAAGAGGTAGAGTAACTGAAATGCCACTTATTTCAGATAAGCAATGGCTCCCCCAGTGTATGGTGATCTCGGCAAGTCTGCCAAGGATGTGTTTGGCAAGGGATACCACTTTGGCGTGCTCAAGTTGGAGTGCAAGAGCAAAACCAACACTGGTGTCGAGATCAACGCTGGTGGCACAAATGCCCTGGAGTCGGGCAAGGTTGCTGGAAACCTTGAGACCAAGTACAAGGTGAAGGAGCATGGTGAGTAATGAAGAAGGCACTTTTGTTGGAAAGCTGTATAGTTGATTTGCAATATTTAAATTTTCTTCTCTATATGACTTGTCTATTTTAGATTTTTTTGAAATCCAATTAACTAGAAATTGTCCTATCAAATAGATTTATTGGGGATTTATTTATTGGCAAATTTGCTTCTTTATAAAGAATTTTTTTTTATTGTAAATGTGCTGTGAATACAATTGAATATAAAAAAAGCTTATCAGCCTTCATAAAGCAGTTAGATTGTCAGAGTTAATTGTTTTGGAATAGAACTGGATGTATTATTTAAAATATTGTGCTAGTTACATTAATTAATATAGGTGAAGGAAGGATTGTAAATGGAAATTCATACAAGAAATTGATAAATCTGTCTTACTACTTTTGCAGGCCTGACCTTCACCGAGAAGTGGAACACAGACAACACCCTCAACACAGAGGTTGCCATTGAAGATAAGGTTGCCAAGGGCCTCAAGCTAGTCCTGAACACCACATTTGCCCCCCAGACTGGCAAGAAGTCTGGAGTGCTCAAGTCCACTTACAAGACTGATGCCCTCTCTGTCAACCTGGACTCCACCCTAGACCTGGGTGGTCCCGTCGTCAATGGTGCTGCAGTTGCCAGCTACAAGAACTGGCTGGTTGGCTACCAGATGTCCTTCGACACAGCCAAGTCAAAGCTCACCAAGAACAACTTCGCTGTTGGCTTCACCAACCCCGACTTCATCCTCCACACATACGCCAACGATGGTGCTGAGTTCGGTGGCTCCCTCTTCCACAAAATCAGCCCTGAGCTGGAGGGCGCTGTGGACCTGTCATGGGCTGCTGGCTCCAACACCACCCGCTTTGCCATTGGCTGCAAGTATGCCCTGGACAAGGATGCTGCTCTACGAGCCAAGGTGAACAACTCTTCGCAGGTCGGCTTGGGCTACCAGCAGAAGGTCCGTGATGGCATCACCCTCACCCTGTCCACACTCATTGACGGAAAGAACTTCAACCAGGGAGGCCACAAGGTTGGTCTGGCTGTGGAACTGGAGGCTTAAAGTGGCGGGGCGGCTGTTGATTCAAGGTCTTTGGGCATCACCACGTGACACCTTGCACTGGAAATGGGAGTCGATGGGACACTGGGCTCTCCGCAGGAACAGACTGTGTGGCCAAAGTGGAAGGAGCCACCTTGAGTGACGCAGGGAAGTGTCCACAAAACGCCAAGTCATAGATTCCAGTAGTGTAAATGAGCGTTGTATATTACATAATGAGCGTCTGTACATTATCCAAGATTTTTATCCTCAATGGTTGGCAACTGCAGCAAGTTGCAAATTTTGGTTTGCAGCTTAATTTTGTCTTAATAATTCCTCCTTAAAATAAATTAAAACAGAATAATGAATTTTGATTTCACCGACATGTGGCGTTGATTTTAATAGATGTACAAGGATACTGTACATGTAGGGGAAGGGTACAAATAGGGGAACAAAGATGAAAATAAGGGGAATGAAAATAACTAACTTGTAGGAAGTTAATCCTTGCTATAGAGAAGACAAAACTTCATCACAGCAATGCATGTACAGATGAGCCGGCTCTCTGTGGGTAAAGATAACTGGTGTCTTGGTGAAAAATTAATGGTTTTGGCCATTCGGTTGATGAAAATGTCTGTTACTGCTAATTGTTGCCTCCTAATGCCGTTCATTATTTCTAGTTCCATAAGCTGGAGCAAGAAAGATGGTTTTCATGTATTCCTTTTGTTCTAATAAAAGCAGAACTTGAGTAGAATGATCGAGGTAAAACTAAGGCTACGTTTAACTTAATTACGGGTAGTTTGCTAGTTCGGTCCACAGACTGTTGCATCTCTAGAAGAAAACGCTTTCTAAGAAGTACAAGGTAGACGGTTTCTGCTCAATGTCGTGTCAATAAAACTATGTATACCATTTTGTTGAACGTTGAAATTTTAAGTATTGTGTACAAAATCATATTCGGAAATCTCAATTATGCAGTGCTTGATATGCATGCGTTTAGTACATTTATTAGTCATGAGAACTATGTAAAAAGACAACCCATTGGAATTGTATAAAAGCGTATATCTTAAAAAAGAACTTTTATTAGCCAGAATAATTAGTACAGTAATCCGCAAATGTTTAATGAGGAGAGCGACTATGGTAAAGCAGTCCTACAAGTCCAACTGAGTCATGTTTTTGTGTTTCGAGGTAATTAGTGTTTAGGAACTATATTGGATTTTGAAAGATCAGATAGTAAAAGTTCAGAAACTCGGGCCACATTGGTATGTTTATCAA
>NC_051406.1:9962550-9963043 GCF_015228065.2 Penaeus monodon
AACATACAAAATATGGCAAGGTTACATAGACTGCCATTCTAGTCAAGATACAATATGTGCTTAAGGAAAAAGTCGGAACTCTTTTACAACTTCGCCTAATTAGAGGTACTGACAGTTGGTAGTAAGTGTACCAAGAGTGACGAAAAAACTGATGGTCACGAGAGGTGAAGTTGCTCTTACTAGAAGTAAATACAATACTCCATCGGATTCCGACAAAGTAATCTACACACATAAGTTTTCCAACCTTGTCTTTTACACGGAAAGGCAAGTCAAATAGCAAAATGTAGAAAAAATGGAACTACCTGAAATAGTATATGATTGGTTATACACCTGTTTATAAATTGCTATTACAGAAACGTGTTCAAGCATCTAAAGAAGTGTAAATTAATTAGAAACATGATAGAAAAATATACAGAAGACATCTACTATCTGAATGAGGAGAGCTGTTCATATTTTCTAATTACGTCATGATTATGAGGAAAACCAATGGTGC
>NC_051406.1:9963465-9963542 GCF_015228065.2 Penaeus monodon
CTTGAAACCTACACTGACAGGAAGAAATTTTATTTAATCTGATAACCAGAGAATAAGCACAGGCGTGAATGAATACA
>NC_051406.1:9963771-9964039 GCF_015228065.2 Penaeus monodon
TAGGTAGAAAATTTGCACAGTAACAAAAGTCATAAAAGCTATTCGTCATAATATGATCGACCTTTTCCAGAAAATCGTTGAAAAGGTCCTCCAATAGTTTTTTTTTAGGACAGCAGGCCATAAATCCACACCAACAGCCGTCTGCAATCAAGCATTACACTAAGCGATAAGCTAATGATCATGTACGTGATGAGGCTAATGATGGATTAGTTGCCTTTGAATACTCACTTGTAATTAGGTCCCTGTTAAACTGGAGGAACATCCTCGG
>NC_051406.1:9964214-9964650 GCF_015228065.2 Penaeus monodon
AATCATAAGCTAGACGAGGCCCTGAACTGTGAGAAGCTTTGGAAGCCTCTTGTGAAGTCAAAATCAAAAATATGAAACTCTGAAACATTAATGTATTAAATATAACCATAAACACACAAATAACTCATATGAATATAATACTTAATGAATCCTTAAAGATTACAAAAAATGAGGGCCCTTCCATGATGTCGAAGTCCTTTATCTAGCACCTGCCAAATTCCCTCGTAATTAAGAGAGAACCAGTAGAAGGAATTCCTGGGGTTTGGAATTCATTTCCTTTGCCATTGTTTTGCCATGGGTCCAACTTCATGGCATGGAAAATGCGCTACTGAATTCATCTCGAGTTGTAAACAAAGCAACGGAGCAAGAAAAGACTGTTCCTTCCTCCTTTTGAACTTTTTTTTTGGCTTGTTCACCATTAGTTGTAGCGTTTGTT
>NC_051406.1:9966975-9968502 GCF_015228065.2 Penaeus monodon
TGATGTCGTATGCACTGTAGTGAGTAAATGAATGGAGCTTGGTAGCGTGAAGTGTGGTAGCCGTGACAAGGAATATCTTTTACTGTATAATGCATACAGCATATCAGAGTGCGACTTTTTTCGTCGTTCTCTGTAGTCGTTTTATAGCACTAATTGATATAGGTACAAGGAACCTTTAATTTGTATTTTATGTTTTGTTCCAATGTTTACACTATAGTTTGAAGATAGCTTAAAACCATTTTAAGTATGAACACCTTTATTTTAATATTTGAAAGACACCAAACTTTTAACAAATATCCATGGTAACATGTTTGAAAGTTTTACCTCTGTGAACATATCCAGACCAAAAAAAAAAAATAATATTCATCTCAACAACATACTGGCTGACGTCTGGAAAGGAGACGGCCATACAAGCAACTACCCTCTACATCTGTTGGAAGAAACACTTTGTTCTCGTTTTCCAAATGAAAATAGTTTAGAACAAACTTCATTATTCATTTCTATTGGAGTTCTGTGTATTTATATGTTCATATCGTAAAAAATCATATATAATTTGTTCTGATTACATATGATAATAAATTCATATGCATTGTTAAAGGAAAATGATGATAATATGGGATACATGTTTAAACCTTTTCAGTTATTCCATACTTTCTTCATTCGTACACACACATGCACCACCCCCTCAAAAAAAAAAGTTTCCTAATAGAATAAAGAATCATCTCAGACATAATTCAGACATACATTCTTTCACCTGTTAATATTAAAGTATTTCCACGTTCTATATAAAAGAAAACCCCCCACAAACTCCCAACTGTTTTTCACTCTTAGTTTAATTCTTTATTATTATTTTTTTACCACATCTTACTAGTCTTATTTCAAAGTGTACAACACTTCCCCTTTCATTTTCATTATTTCTCATAGTTCGTTCACCCACGTTGATCTATTTACTTTAGTTCCATTCATCGGCTGAAAGTAGTCTTTTTAGTAATTGCCAGTGCGTAGCAACTACTTCTCTCGTTTGAGCTCCGCTTGTTACTGTTCGCCCTTGGCTGGGAATGACGGCTGCAGTCATGAGCGAGAAGGGTCAGGCATGTATGGCGGGAGAGCAGACGGATGCCGAGAGGCTGTTCCATGAAGGTTTCCTGCAACGTCCGTTAGTATCCCTTAGTTCTGGTGCGCTCTTGCACACTTGTATGGGGGCGATTCGCCGATTCCGTAATAAGATCCATGCAAGCAGCATTTGGTCCTTTGGAATAATGATAGAGTTAGACGTTTTCCCCTTTATTCAAGGCATGAAAATACCCGTTTAATTAAAGTCCATTTTAAATTCGCAATTATGTCAAGTTTCATCCAAATATTTGTTTTTCATTTCTGTAAAGAAAATAAAGAAATTACACACCTTTTGTATTAAAGTCTCATCACATCCATACTGTCGATGGTATAAATCATGCTACTTTATAGAAAACGGTGAAGAAATGACCTCGGCTGATCAGACCATAGGTCAGTCATCGCCACAAAGCGTGG
>NC_051406.1:9969041-9970397 GCF_015228065.2 Penaeus monodon
TGTCATTCCCCGAAGAGGTTCCCCCCAACCCGCCCAAGGGCCGAGCGCGTCCCGAGGCCTCGTCCCGAGGTTCGCAGAGTCCGGGAGCGGCGAGCGAGGCCGAGGCCGAGGCCAGCGGGAGGTGAAGGAGTGCCGCGTCGGTGCTGCGTGCTTTCCAGTGATGGCCCAGAGAGGCTCGGGGAGAGTGCCACCGCTGCAGCTGGTGTGAGTGCCATGAGGGACGGCACTGCAAAGAGTAAGCCTCAATGGACTGCGGGGGTGCCATGGGCTTGGTCGAGTGTGGGATGAAGGGCTGGTGTGCTTGTGAACCATTGGTACTCGGAGATTCGTGTTCCGAACATTGGAGTCGATGTGAAGCACGTAACGGCTGCAATTTTGGTGATCCCGTCTTGCGTTTTTATCCATTTTTAGTTTATGCGCGAAAATATTGATTTCTTTGGTAAATATTCTAAGAAAAATGTGTGATACATATATTGAGGTTTTCAATCAGATTACTTCATGTCCTAAGACGACACTGTTCATCTTGCATTCTGGTTAAGTCAAAAGAGAAAAAAATAATCATACTGTTTTTAAGTGTTTGATAAAGAAACTAGTTAGCAAAAAGCAGAAAAAGAGAAAATCGAAACCCAAAACCTATTATTATTTTACGATTTTAATCAGAGCCTCTTTACTAAAAAAAAGACTTGTTCAGCATTACAAACCGAGAGAATCCGTGGCTACTCAGCATTGCCAGGCCCGCTTGCCGCAGCCCGAACTCACGTGCCATTGATCCTACACAGTCAGCTGATCTAATCCTGCTGTGCCAGTGCCTCTCGCCCCCTCCCCCTCTTATTCTATCCTAATCTAATTTTTCAAAAATCATAATTTCCTTTTCTTCTTATCGGGAGTTTTGTTGTTATTCTCTCTTTCTCATGTTCCCTCTCACCTTGCCACATCACCCTCTCTGACCTTCCTGCTACCCTGCCCTAACTGCTTCATCATTAATTCTGCCATTCTACTCTCTCTTAACTAAGCACTCTGCCACGCTACCTTAACTACACATCACTGATTGATCATCATTCTACTGTATTATGTAAGCATCTATCTGAACTACTCTATACATACTACCACTCTTTGGTTTAACTACGCAGTTTGCCTTAAATGAATCCTCACTAATTAATTACTCTGCTCTTCTGTGTAAACTAACCACCTCCCACTCTGACTTAACTAACCAATCTTTATCAACTAAGCACCTTGTTACTAACTAAAAACCACTAACAACGCTATCTTGGTACTTTGCTCTAACTACCCTGCCACTATGAACCTTGCTACTCTCCTCGAGTAAATAACATCTTGTCACAATACTCAAGTAAGTAA
>NC_051406.1:9970706-9971075 GCF_015228065.2 Penaeus monodon
TATTAGTGTGGGTAATTATAATAGTGCTAATAAGTTAAATAAAATGAGAGGTCCATAGTAAACGTGAGAATGGACTTGTTCAGTCCTTCCAAACACAAGAAGTCCATTGGAGTGTGAAGGATATCACTGGGAATTTCTGGGACTACATGAGTTCGCTCTTTTAAAGTGCAGACCCTCGCCACTTCCGATTATCAATACTTGGAGAAAAAAAATTCTGGTCCCGAGCTATCTATACGAATCTGGTCATGTCGCTGCCAAGGGATGTTTAGTATTAGAGCTTTTGGTCATGTTTAGTACAATGGGTATTATATTAGCAAATTGGAAAAAAGTTAAAGCGTTTTCTGCTGTAAATGTTACTTCGGTTATCTT
>NC_051406.1:9971281-9971693 GCF_015228065.2 Penaeus monodon
GTGAAGAGCTATACTCCTGAGTAATTCATTTTAAAAATCACAAACCATATAACACTGACAAACATCAAAGATACATCGGCTAAGATAGTAAAAAACAGGAACAAGCATTTCCTTCCGATTTTTTTTCTTTATTAATATACCGCTTCCAAAGACGTTGTTACCAAACCGTCACTCCCAAGAGAAGGAAGCATCTCGAGACACTGCCACAGGTTTTATAGGACGTCGGGAGCCTTCTGCAGCAGGCCTCTCGCATGCTTCTGCGGTTACAGCGAGCGGAGCCTGCTAGGTCCCAGGGTCAGATCAAAGGCGCAAGGACCGGAGTGAGAATGGCCTGGAAGGGCCTCCTCAAGAGTTTGTTTTCCTCTGGTGGGGTAGAGCCTCTCGGGAATGCGTGGGAGCGCCCCCGGATCGG
>NC_051406.1:9972096-9972292 GCF_015228065.2 Penaeus monodon
TCAAAGTTCGAAGCTTACACTCAAGTATGGTACGTGGCTTTGCAGGCGAAGAATTTTATCGAGGAATGCATTGTTTGGCACTTTGGTAAGGGTGGTGGTAGGTGTGGTGGAGAAGGAAATTTTTTTTTTAGTCTGAGGGTTATACATTATAAATCCTTAAGAAAATCTGTGAACAGGAAGCTGGGACCCCCCCCCC
>NC_051406.1:9972416-9972826 GCF_015228065.2 Penaeus monodon
CCCCTGTCTTCCACGCAAAAGAATGAATGGCTAACTGGTACTAACTAACTGGAACATACAAACACCAACATCCTTTAGCTACCAATGATCATTCCTCTCCTGACCCTTGTTTTTCTTTTTCTTTCCCTGTCTAATTCTCAATAAAACATTAATTCTGCACTCAATACTAACACTGAATGCCCCAGAATAGTATGTTTGATAGATTCACCTCTCATGTCTCTGCCATAACAGAGATCACTGTTATATTTATCATTTATGGTTGTCAAAGCACACGCACTTGACTGGAATTTTCTCTTGATCAAACCAATCGCGAATTTATCTCATCAGCTAATGAGTCGTGATAAAGATACAAAATTTGCTTGGGACTGATTCATGATACTTGGAGTATAATTATCAGGTAATGAAGTTCG
>NC_051406.1:9973126-9973970 GCF_015228065.2 Penaeus monodon
CCTTTGCAGAACTGGTGGCATGGGCGTGCCTGGGAGCCGGGACGGTGATTCTAACATGGACTATTTTCACCATGGGCAGCCCGCGCTGGCTTCCTCTCTCCATCTCCGCCTGGATGAGGAGAAGTATTTACATTTCTTTTATGTATTTTTAAAAATATAATACTTTGTCTTTCATAGCATAGAACAGGAGATACAGATACAGTTCGGATCAGCTCGATGATGCCGTATTGTGAACGGGGAGGTGAATAAACCTTTTGTCTTTAGTGTAATGGTCTCGCCTCCATGCGGTTAGTGTGGCTGGTTTGTATGGTTGAGTGGTCGATAACTGTCACTAGCCATTGCGTTGTTAAATTATCTTTTTGAGCTTTTGAGTAAATAAATTTTCGTGGGATAGTCTTACTGAAAATATATACAAAGTCCACAACATTTATTTTTGTGAAGTGACATGCGTTATTTTGGTTAATTTCACATGGTAGTGAAAATATAGTATCAAAACTTCTTTATTTGCAAAGATTCATATTCACTAACTCTTTTTTTTCAACAAGAAATAGACTGACGTGTTTCGTTCCGTTTCAGAACCACTGCCAAGGACCCCTTCGGACCCCTGCCTCCCCCAGGCCATGAGGCAAAGGTTGGCCTCAGAACTCGCCTCTCTTAGCAGGGATATTCTCGCACACGCAGGTAAGAGCTTAACTTTTAAACGGCGGGAGACGTAACATTACGTCCTCGTACAGAAGGACGGTTGGCGTAATATCACGCCCAAAGTTACGTCCAAAATTTTATGGTTTATAATTAAATTAATTATATGGTGGTGGACCTATGAGAATATGGCGTTAGGTGGTGT
>NC_051406.1:9974210-9975855 GCF_015228065.2 Penaeus monodon
TAAATGGATATGTTTTATTCAATCGATTTATTTGATTATCGCTTTGATTTATGTGCAGTAAGAATGTTACCGAATATTCCATTATTCATGTTACTATAATCCCTGTGTCCGCAGACGAAGACCCGCAGCACAGCAAGTGGTCCGCTCAGCTGAACCTGATCACCTCTGTCCTGGACCCGCGCATGGGCCAGGAGGACCTCCGACCGCCGTCCCTCGTCTGCCCGGAGTCCTTCGACAGCGCCACCTTCACGGAGCTCGAGTGCGACTCCGCCCCGCCGCTCGCCCAGGTCCTGAGCGTGATCCTTCCGGCCAGAGGATGGGACGAGGACCGAGTGTCTCGCGTGGTGCAAGGCCTCGGGGAGAAGCACGACCTTACTGTCATCCTCTTGTTGGGAAAGGACGACCCCGAGCCTCCCCGCGGTGAGAACCTCCTGGTCCTGCGTCAGAATCAGTCCCTGAGTACTGGGGCGCTCCTCAACGAAGCCGTCTCCAGGGTGAAGACGTCCCACGTGCTGATAGGAGACGGCCTTGTGCACTTCTCCTGGGACTTCTCCCCACTGACGAGGCTGCTCCGGGTGATAGACCGCCTCCCAGCTGTAGGAGTCGCAGCAGGAGCCTACCGCGACGAGAGCGGGCGGTGGAGTCACGGCTGTCTCCAGAGGTCCATCACGAACTACCACGCCACGTTCATCCGCGGCTACCAGTACTCGGGCCAGGAGTGCATGTACTGTGACGACGTCCTGGGGCCCTTCCTGGCGCCGGTGAGCCTTCTTCGACGCCCCTCCCTGGGCAACACGCTGGACGGGCCACTCCTGTATCGAGACTGGTTCACGAGACTCGGGCAGGAGGGCTTCTTGTACCTCGTGTGTCCGGACGTGATGTTCTTCGTCGAGGCAGAACCTGTCATGACAAAAGAGGACTGGAAAGCGTATGCGACCATGTGGGTTCTTCAGAGCGTTAGTGGATTCAACAACAAAGAGTATGATTTTTCATGCACAGAGGTCCACATAAATTGTGCGAATTTGCGTAGTAAGATAAATTATTACCTAATCCCACCATGCTGCAGTGATATCCTAATGAACGGCATGGCCATCGCTAATGAATACGCAGAGATAACTGGCGTAGAGTACGAGATGCATCACGGGTCTCTCCTCGGAGCCGTCAAGTTGGGTTTTTACCTCCCGTGGGACTTCGATCACGACATCTACTTCGACTGCCGCGACAGGAGAGCGTGGAAGGCAATGGGCACGTACCTGAAAAAGACCAATTCCGGCTGCAGCTTGCGTTATTCCTCGTCCAAGGTACCTTTCGTCATTCAGTGCAAGACGTACTTCATCGACATGGTGTGCCGAAAGCCCCTCTCGCGCCACACTCTCCCCGAGATCTACCGGAACGTGAGTACGTGGGTCGAGTACGGGGGTTATCGGGTCCCCGTCATGGCCAACCCCGGGGCCGCCGCCAGAGACCAGGCAGGACCAAACAACCTGCGTCATGCACAACACTGGCGCGTGCCTGACCACCCCGAAGCAGGAGCGTGGCGACCCTGCCAGAATCCCATTAAGCAAGCATGCCTTGATCGCCATCCTGCTGATGGGAGTCTTGCCTTCAGTTCTCCTCCTCGGTGTTTACCTTAATTTTTGTCTGT
>NC_051406.1:9975879-9976531 GCF_015228065.2 Penaeus monodon
GGTAGATCCTTCTTATCAACAACTCTCTTTCTTAAAACTGTTTCTACTCATTTAGATTTTTTATGATGAGAATGACACTTTAAATCAGTTTTGCGAATGATCTGATCACATAAATATGGATATACCCTTACTGACACCTATATCAATAATTATAAGAGGACGAAAAAGTATTAACGATTTCATACGGTATATTTGATATGGTTAAATATATGTATTTACTTGCATGTTTACATATGGTTATAAATCACACATAATTCATAACACCCCGTCCATTCCTTTAAAGCTGATACTTTTTAACATATCTCTCTCGTTTCTCTTCATAATTCCTCTTCATTTATGTTATTCTAACATCATGGTCTCATTCACTAACATTTAATTACAAGGACACGAATAAAACTGCTCATCACAGCTGTAAGATCATAAAAACCTAAACAGTTAAAGAGGTTCATTTGCACAATTCTGAGAGGCAGTGAGAAAGATTACGTCATCTGAGTATCAGGTTTAACACTTATCCCGTGATTCATATCCTTTCTCCCTGACATCACTTTCATCACCTTTTGTGTCTGTACCTCATATCATCATCATCTGCACCACAATTTTCTGAATAGTCTACACCGCTGGTTCCCAACCTTTTCACTAAAAAGGACCCCTG
>NC_051406.1:9976585-9977267 GCF_015228065.2 Penaeus monodon
ACAGACCCAAGGTTTTTTAAATGTCTGATTACACAATAGCTTTTCTTTTAAAACTAACAGCTTCCTCTCAGTTTACTTAATTTCTTGAAGTACTAACGCACGAGTATATGCAGTTAATAAGTGACCGTCAGTATCTAAGAAAATATACTTCGACCCAAAAGCCTTTCGAAATGCTGAACTTAGCCGACGGACCCCCAGAACTACCTTTGGAAACCCGGAGGGGTCCTGGGACCACTGGTTGGGAACCACTGGTCTGCACTGTGAAACCTATAGTATTTTTCTCTCTGATAGATTATTAATACTTGAATATTAAAGCCTCCACCAACTGTTTACACCAGTGCTATATATTTTTCCAGTCATTATCTGTGACATTTAATATCTATAGAATAATGAATGCATGGGTATGCACAACAATGTACACTTAATGTTTACGTGTATGTGGTATGGATATGTACGTATACATGTATTTCTGTAATGAAAAAAAAAAACTTTTATTATTGATTTTCTCTACATTATATCAAACTGATGACAAAAAATACCCTTTTCTCTGTGATCAATGTCTCCCATATTAATTATAATAATGTATAAGATAATCCGAAGACACACAATAAAACCATGATAATTCTGTTCCTGGTTTATTTCTTAGACCTGTTTTTTTCATAATTGGATGCACGTTTATATG
>NC_051406.1:9977648-9977830 GCF_015228065.2 Penaeus monodon
ATAACAGTGAATCTCCAATCACAAAGGAAACAGAGATACCGAACAGCAATGAAACTTTTACACGTATGAGATGTAAACAAACTATGACGTCACCAAATCCGGAAGCGTGCGGGGTCATTCACTTTTTCCGCGGTTACGGAGAATTAACGTTTCCTTGCGGATATGTCTGAACCCTAAGCATG
>NC_051406.1:9979146-9979653 GCF_015228065.2 Penaeus monodon
TTAAAAGTCTTTTACCTGATAACATCCCGGCTCCCCTAATCAGACGTACCACGAAGCTACGGACCGAAAACAAACCAAACCACCTGTCTTGTCCAAACACACAAAATCGTAACCAATCAGAAACGCCCATGAAACTCAGCTCGGTTTCTGATTGGCTGCCGAGTGGCTAACGGGTCGACGCCAACAGACGGCACCGCAAGGAAGTAGCGGGAAAGTTCGAGTCTCGCGAGAATGGTTAGTATCAGCCGGGAGTTGGACGAGGGCGATCGCACTTCTTGGCAGTTCCTCGAGAGTATCGGTGGTCTTTGGAACTGTGACTGATTGAAAACGGTAAGGAAATTAATGGAATTAAGATTGTGTGTATCATATTACGCCCTTCTGAGATACTGATACTAATATGTACACATTTTATCTAATATCCTTATTTGTGAATAGCTGTGCTTGCGAATCTCAATTTTATTTGGTTATAAATCCATGTAACTATGGACTTTCCCACCTCCATTGGTC
>NC_051406.1:9980773-9980865 GCF_015228065.2 Penaeus monodon
CATGCAATTATATTAAGATTAAGAAATCGATTAACAAGCCTGTCTATCCTTCCATCTAACATTATCATAGGTATATTTGCTTTTAATGCTCC
>NC_051406.1:9980903-9981625 GCF_015228065.2 Penaeus monodon
ACAAACATAAGAATTTTTTATTTTTTTTTTGTTGTCCCCAGTGATTTAAAGCAATGAATGTTTGCCTTTGCAAGAATTAGTTGGTTTATGTACGTTGAACTTTGTGACATTTTTTCAGTTTAATATTATTTATTCCAGTTGCATAGCTTCCGTGTCCCTGTTTTTAAATAAGAAAGGTTAGTCTGTTTGCTTAAAGAGATGCAAAATTTCGACAACACCTATGATCTAGCCCTTTGAATATATTTCATAGAAAATACAGCTTCATTTGATTATCAAATTGATAAAAGTATTTTTTAAAATCCAAATAAAAAAAAATATTAATTTTAAGCTGTGATGAAAACAGCGAGTTCAAATGTTACACACAGAAACACCTCCTTTTTCTCACGACGCCGACCGTTTACTCCAAATTAAACAAAACGTTGACTCACACACGGGGGAAAAAAATCCAACACTTCATCACCCACCGATTAAAGCGCTATAATATCTCCGTTGGGGCTGAGCAGTTGTTTCCCGGGGGGAGGCGAACCGCTGCATCGCACGCCGAGCAGAACGACCGTAAGAATGATTGCCGTTTCGCCGAGCGGACGCACAGGTGGCGCTGACCACGAGCTGCCTGCGCCCGGCCTGTGGCTTCCTCTCTCTGTCTCTCTCGTTCCCCTTCTTTGGCTCTGTTTGTTTGTCTGTTTGGTTTGTTGTTTGTAGTTGTATTCCCTCACCCCCTT
>NC_051406.1:9981968-9982157 GCF_015228065.2 Penaeus monodon
CATGTCTGTACGTATGTCTCATACATACATACATACTGTCTCTCTGTGTACACGCGCACAGAGACACGTGTTCCGCAGGTCTTACACACAAGCACGCAATGGGCCGCCGCGTCCGCCCGCGAAATCATTCATTCATATCCGGACGCGCGTTTACGGCCACGCCCAAGAACCGCGAGACCTCTCCTTCTC
>NC_051406.1:9982665-9982760 GCF_015228065.2 Penaeus monodon
GAGGATGCGCGTGAGCCTGATGTGGCAGGGCTTGGTCGCCTCCGGGCTGCTGGCTCTCCTGGCCCACCGCGGGGATGGCTTCGTGTCGTCGCTTC
>NC_051406.1:9983330-9983528 GCF_015228065.2 Penaeus monodon
TACTGTCATCGCCTTTGCTACATATACATTACTTTTTCATCCATTTCTTCTCAGGAGAGGGTTATGAAATTCGCCGGAGGAGACACAAGACGCCGGGAAGGAGGTACTGGCGACTTCTCCAACATGTGGTAAGGCTATCGTGTCTTGGGAAGAGAGAGAGGGGGTGATTTAACAAGATAGAAAACAAACAAAAAGAAT
>NC_051406.1:9983943-9984186 GCF_015228065.2 Penaeus monodon
GTATAACGCACCAACACCGAAAAAAGATAAACAGATAAACAACAGCAATAAAGAACGATGATACAAAGAATACCCCAAAACAAAATCTAAAAGTTCTCTCCCTCCCTGTCACCCTTTTAGGGCCCAGTGGCATAAGGACGCCTCGCACCTCCTACTGAAGCTGAAAACGCCTGGAGACAAGCTAATGGCCATCAGGACCAAGCTCCTCGACAGGATCATGAGGGAGTCCAAGCAGTAAGTGCG
>NC_051406.1:9984746-9985049 GCF_015228065.2 Penaeus monodon
TGAACCTCCATTCCAGACTGACCTCCAACAACCAATCCATCGTGTCCATCGCCTTCCTAGCCTTCGGCGTGATTCTCTTCGACGTGCTGGGAGACGCCCTCTTCGGCACCAGCTCCAACATCCTGGCGTCCCTGGGGGGTGGGCTGCAGGGGCGCGAGACGCTCCTCCCCGGCCTCGGCATCTTCGGCGACAACATCAATAACCTGGCGGAGGTCGTGCTCAACATGATCACCATCTACCTCTACAGGTGAGAGGGTCCTCTTTTTCTGTCGTTTTAGGTTTACGAGGGGCGAGAATTATACA
>NC_051406.1:9985431-9987573 GCF_015228065.2 Penaeus monodon
TTGTTTCATGTTACATTTTTTCGATATAGTCCATGAATTCAAGAGAAAACGTGGACAGTTAGATCAAGCATAAGTACGCAACATGAGCAATATTTCCCTAAAGCAAGTACCTTGACAGGGACGAGAGCCCCGACTGTGGGGAGCGCCTCCTGTGCGAGAGCAACCAGCAGGCCGTAAGTCGCGGCTTCCTCGACACCCTCGTGACTTACATCAGTGGTTTCGCGGTGTCCTTCCTCCTGCACGAAGCCCCTCTATCCCGCAACCTGCAAGCCATGAGAGCGGGTAGGAAGGGCCAAAACTGCATAGAAATATACCCGAGGTGCTCCATCACCCTGTGAGGACTCGGGGAGGCTCTCGACGAAGCTGCCCAGGCTGCCATGTCGGCGCTGAGCGGCAGGGAGGAGAGCTAGACCGCGTCTTAGACCGCGAGGGAAGCTACTGAGGGCGAGAACGACCGTTGGGACGCAGTCAGAGCCGGTCTCTGAGGACTCGTATATCTACGGTCTTCATATGCCGGGTTTCATGTATGCTTCTAAGTCAAAGTACCATTACATAGTACATCAACTTATGTTTAAGAAGCATCAGCTCAAAAGCGATCTCGAGTACAAGCAGAATTGGTAAATTGCAACGACAGATGAATATTCTATATGCAGTTCTAGTTCTTTGTCTAGAGATATGTGTAAAAAAACGATCGCAAAGATGGAATTTTCACAAGACCCGGTGGTAGAGGGCTAGTCTATTGTGTTTCTTCGGGGTCGAGTGAAGGTCGAGCTCTGTCTCGTGTGATACAGGCTAATATGGGAATGGGCGTCGGAAAGTTTCTAGTTTCGGGAAATGTATCGGGCCATTGTTTATATAATTATATTATATGGACCTTGTCGGGGCAGGCTCAGGCTTTACCAACTGCGCACATCCTCCTCGCTACAATCATGACCTACCTTGATCAAGTCACAGTGATAGGTCGCACTTTGGCAACTTAGATTTCAAACTAACTATTGAGTCTTTGGTTATGACGATGGTGAAATTCAATGATTTTCCCGATTTGGATTTTCATTCAACGGTCGAATACTTGTGTAAAGAGTTATAGAAAACGGACACAGCATCCACATATTGCAGGCGGGGCAAATGTAATTCAGATGTCTGCCAGACGCAGTTAAACTAATCATTATACTTATATTATCCTTATTTTAAGGACTTGGAACTCCTTCATAGGACTCCTCGGGCATTATTAGGTTAAGGAAAATTTATTTTTTATGGTGTATAAATATTATTGTTTATATCTGTATCCACATTACAAACTGTGGCATCGATATACCTTTGCATTGGCAATAGGCATGGCTTACATTAGCCTACGATTATATGTTATTCTGGCACTCGATCAGACGTAAAATCCTCTTCAAAAGAAAATTAATATCAGCCAAAGAGGATAAATACAATAAAGATTTTCCCATGACCGATTCCTCTAGCAGCCTATTAATCAAAAAATCTAAATATGCACAGTATACGTAAAAACGGGACGTAATGTAACTTGCAACACAACTTTTACAAATTTTTCTTCGTGCTTTTACTCGAGTTCTTGGTTGAACATGATAGTAATATCGAGGTAACTATGAATCAAACGATCAACAACTTAAATAAAAATAACTTGCATTCGGCCTTCAATCAGTAGAACAAATAACCAACGACATAAATAAGATTAATGTAGCATTCGAAAACATTTACTCAATATATCAAACAATCAACGACAACCATTAATTTGGCATTCGAAAGCGTTCAACCTTGACTTCGAGTAAACCGGAGATAATGAAACCAAATGAAACATCGGCGTTCGAAACCGCACGCGGACGACCCGACGTGGACGACTCCCATAAAAAAGTTGTGTTGAAACTTGCATCCGAAAATTTGAAACAAGCAACAAGGTGACTATTTGAGAGAGAGAGAGTGAAAAAAAAACGCTAATTTGAATTAAGAAGGAAGATTATTAAACAACTACATAGATGCATTGGTTGGGTTAGCAAAATGAAGGGAAATGTAGGTCTAATCAAGAGACAGATTTGTAACTTCTTCGTGATAATTATTTTGTATAGTATGATATACAACTGATATAAATTTGAATGTGACTACAAATAAAATAAAAGAACT
>NC_051406.1:9992286-9992490 GCF_015228065.2 Penaeus monodon
ATTCCTGGTATCACAGAAACTTAACCTTGACTTCAATCAGGTAGAAAGGTTGGTCCTCTGTCCCTTGATTACCTTATCACTACATCTGACGTCGTTCTCGAAAGTAAACTTCCAGACCTACTAATAATCAAGTCTTTTTTTATTAAAGATCATATTACGTCAGCTACTGTGATTTGTTCATTCTATGTGAAATTATATCGGTCA
>NC_051406.1:9992598-9993869 GCF_015228065.2 Penaeus monodon
ATACAATAACATAAAACACTATACACATTGTTTTTTTTTACATTCTCTAAAAATATTTTTCTTTGATCACGGTTTCACTGAGACGCAATAACAGACGAGTATTATCTGTGAATGGATTAGGATGGTTTCCCTAAGATGTGGGAAGGGATTATCACATATTTACACTTACGATGATATGCGACCGCAAACATTACATGACCGCTAATGTTGATGTATTCTAAATAAAGGTTATTCAACTTTGAAATTGTATATGACGATTTAAATACGAATCTTTGTAGGATATGTGAAATATGTTCATTTTCATATATTTATTTTCTTCCAATCCATCTATATCGCTATAAGATTTTGAAATTTCTTTAAGAAGTATAGCGATTTTTAAGTCATAATAAATAAGGAAAATCTAACGTATTTCTACCATGAAAGTTAAACTATGACCTCAGCGTGACCTCATGTGACCTGATATGTAATTTGGTAGCCAGAGGTCGCCTTAAGAAGCAGACACACACGTGCTCTTTTACATTTAAAATTCCACGCCCTGTATTCAAATTGAAAATCAGTTTTGCAAATACATCTATACTTATCAAAATCATAGAAACCATTCTTTTCATTCTGGCAAAAGTAAATCAAACGAGTTTTCTGAAATAAAGATAAACTTATTTGGAATACTAGGAAAAGCTAGCATGTGACCACCAAGCTAGCCGTGTTTGGGTAGGCAGGTATCGCCAAGGGACGAGGAGTAAATGAGGAAGGGAGGCAGCAAAGGATGCTTGACCTCAGCTGGCAGTAGGCTGGGACCAAGCACCACAGAAGGTCAAGACAGTGCTGAGATGAGACATAGATCTGCAAAGTGGCAAAGTATCGGCGTTTTTCACACATGTCGTTCTCTCTCTTCAGGGATGCTCCACACTTGACATTAACGTGAACGCAGCGAAAGAGAAGAAAAGCGACTATCAACCCAAATAGTCAGGCGAAACTCATTCAGTCGTAACGAAAGTGGGGAAAAAAATATAAACAATCAAGTTATGGACTGTTCGGAAACAACAAAGACCCCATTGGACATCAAAAACATGACGGAGGTCCAAGGAGGAATCGAGGTTCTTCCTACACCGAGCGACGCCACCAACCTGACTCTCGAAGCCATAGTGTCTCCGTCAGCGCCATCGGTTGACGGCGGGAGCTGGGTGATGGCGGTGCAAGTGGCGGCTATTTTGATAGTTGTGGTGACGCTGGTGGCCATGACCTCGGTGTGGGCGGTGAAAGAAATATGGAGA
>NC_051406.1:9994630-9995696 GCF_015228065.2 Penaeus monodon
TAGAATAAATAACATTAGGGTCTGATGAAGCTAACGCTAGATCCCACGCGTCTTCATTAAGATAATTATTGAAATTCGATACATTATCCTAGCTGTAGGTATTTTAGGACTGCCTATGTTAATTAATCGCTTTCAAACGCTGCCATGACGGGGAAGTGGTCGGAAATGTGGTGATAAAGTACTCCGCTATTGCTGTATGACGTTAAAAATCGCTCTTACACGCGCGGTCTGTCATCGTTGCAGGCTTATCCGTTACCCTCGTTGTTTTTGGAGATTTCAGTGAACAAGAATTTGGGGTGAAAAAGATTGATAAAATCCTTCAGAAAATTGTCATCATCTGTCTTTAAAGTGTTTTTTTTTTATAAATTAAAGTTTCCAGTTATTACGTATGACTTTTTCTTTCTCTCTGCTGACTAACTGGATTAGCATCTTTAGATTTTCAATGACAATTGTGATATTACTTTTGGGTCGACGGTAGATTTCCCGTATTGTTACATTATCTGTATCATTTATGATCTCTATGAAAAAAAAAGCTTCGATGCTCTCCTCTAACAGCGAGAGATCATATCTTTGAATGTCGTTATATTGTTACTCGTGGAAATAGATAAGCCTCATCTACTTCTAGTTTGATTAATGGAGACCATCGTATAATAAGGAGAGGTTTTTTGTTGTCTGTTAGTTTTGTTTCACATAAGGATATGATGTCATATGGATGGGACATGAGGTATAGGCATGCGATGTAAAGGATTCGAACTGTGGCAACGAGCGGATGTTGTAACTCATAAGAGGTAGGAAGATTTTACAGAAGAATTTAAAAGGAACATTATCCGGGAAGTAATAATTACAGAGGGGACTGCACACTTCCAGTTCAGATTACATGAAATTATCAGGATCGTTGTCGCACAACTGAGTATCATTGTTGACCATGAATGATTTGTAAGTTTAGGAATGGATATCGTTGTTTCTAGACACATCGCTAAACTCACTTAAAACAGAAGAAAGACACTTTCAGATCAGGAGTAAAAAGTAGATTTGAACCCAAGGACATTTAAAAAAAATGATGTTT
>NC_051406.1:9995972-9996266 GCF_015228065.2 Penaeus monodon
TCTCTAAAACCTCTCCCCCCTACCCCAGGCAACGGTATCCTCTCTCTGAAGAAGAAGAAGAAGCGGTCGGGTTGCTGGAGGAGGTGAGAGGAAGCCCGAGGAAGTATGGGAGATGCGCCCCCCTGACTGAGAGCGAGAAACTCTACTTACTGTGCAATCTGAAGGACTTTTATTAGGCCTAGAGTCACTTTTTTTTTGGGGGGGGGGGATATGGGTTGGGGTTTACGCATTTGTGTGTATTTGTGCCGGTTAAGTGTGTGGGAGTCAGTGGATTTGTGGGTGATTAGGTAGGTA
>NC_051406.1:9999169-9999413 GCF_015228065.2 Penaeus monodon
AAAGGTCATCGTATTTTGAAATCAAGTACACTACTACTAATAATGATAAAATAAAGTTGTTCAAACTTAGAATACTGTCTTTAATTACCTTGAATTTCAGACTGAAAACTAAATCAATGCATTTCAAATATCAAACAAATCGAAGTTTCAGTGGTCCCTATAATATTATGTCAAAGTTAAAGTTGGTCCAATCTCTAAATGGACGTAGTGGACACGTCCGCCACAGGATGATGCTGGTGTGTAG
>NC_051406.1:9999488-9999580 GCF_015228065.2 Penaeus monodon
GAGAGAGGGGCGATCGGATGCGAACCCAGGAACTTGCGTTTACATAGCCAGTGCTCTACCAGTCAGGAGCGGTCAGTGTAAGAGAGGGAATG
>NC_051406.1:10003642-10005511 GCF_015228065.2 Penaeus monodon
AGAATCCCGGTTGTATTTTTTGTGTCAACAATGGGAGACATGGAGAAACTTCAGAAGAAGAGGGCCGTCGCCCGAGGCTGGGCAACTCGCAAATCTAACACATTGAAGGGCCTTCTCAACAATCCAGATGTCAGTGCCATTGATCTGCAAGCTGCCATGGATGACTTTGATCGACGTCTTGCCAGTTTGGAGGAGGTACAAACATTGTTAGAATTAGAGACTGATCTTGCGAACTTGGATGAAGAGCTCGATAACGCCTCTGAGTTTTTTCAAGAAGTCCGTAAGCCCAGGCTGCAAGCTGCACAGAGGTTGGGGGATTTGATGAAAGGTGACAAGAGTGAATCTATTTCATTCTCTAGTCCCAGTAAAATATCTAGTAGCAACAAGATGACAAATGTAAAGTTACCCAAATTAGAGTTACCAAAGTTCAAAGGAGATGTAACTCTGTGGCAGTCATTTTGGGACCAGTTTAAGACTCATGTGCATGATTCTGACATTCCAGTGATAGCTAAATTTAGCTACCTGCAGTCATTATTGGAAGGAGATGCAAAGGGTGTTGTAAAAGGACTTGCACATACTGAAGCAAATTACCAAATTGCTTGTGATATGCTGAAAGAAAGATTTGGAAGACCTGAGCGTATTAAATTTGCACATGTACAGGCACTTTTGAATTATAAATCTTCTGTGAATGGCAAGGGACCAAAGTATGTGTCCTCCTTATGGAATCTAAGTGATGAATTGCTGACACACATCCATAACCTAGAAGCTTTGGGAGTATCAGGGGAGCAGTGTGAAGTGTTCCTGACCCCCATCATCCTGGCATGCCTTCCTGAGGAGCTAAGAAATGGAGTGGGCCAGAGAAGGCTCTGGCCATGAAAGTGACCTCAGTTGGTTGCTGCATTTTCTTCAGAGAGAAATTGAGAGATCAGAAACCTTCAGTGTTGTGTTAGGGAAGGCAGAAGGACGGTTTGTGGAATCTGAGAAAAGAAGAGTACCATCTGCATCAGCTCTGTACACATCATCTGAAGCAGGATCATATTTTTGTGCATTCTGCAGCAAGAAACACAAGTCTGAGAAGTGCTGGGATATTCAGAAACTCTCATTTAAGGAACGTCAAGAAAGGATTAAAGCAGCCCGTTTATGTTTTAAGTGTTTAAGTAAGGGACATATTGCCAGTGGTTGTCGAATCAAGTGTTCCAAGTGTAATGGAAATCACAATTCTCTTTTGTGTAGAGCAAAGGGCGACATAAACTCCAATAAAGCTATGGAAAAGGACATTAGTAATCAGAAGATTAGTGATACTGCTGAATCTTCTTCAGAGAATTGCAGTCCTGAAGTGAATCATGTTGGAGTTGCTCTTAGTAAGTGTAATGTGTTAACAAAAACTAGCTGTGTGTTACAAACGGCTAGAGTTAAAGTGTATGGTGATTCAGAAGGGTTGCTTTACCCCGACTAGAGTTGCTTGGGGCTTTACTTTGCACTCGGCTCTTAGATTTTGTGAAGTCTGCCCTATATCTCGATAAGACTGTAACTTATTGTTGTTGGACTGACTCAAAGGTTGCACTTGCATGGATAAAAGGTAATCCTTGTAGATGGAAGGCATTTGTGTCAAATAGAGTTGTTGAAATTCAGAGTCTCACCTCCCCATGTCACTGGTACCATTGTTCAGGGAAGGAAAATCCTGCTGGTCTCATTTCTAGAGGGGAGTTAGCTGAGCCACTTGTAAATTCTACTTTATGGATAAATGGCCCTACTTGGTTGTCTGAACCTTGAACTTTAAGTGATAAAGGAGAAACTGTGGATCTACCTGTAGAAGAAAGTTACAGTGAAAAGATCATTTCTTGTGTATCTGTGACTACTCCTAACATA
>NC_051406.1:10006152-10006238 GCF_015228065.2 Penaeus monodon
GTTTACATGTGCAGTAATAAGAGCAGTGCACCTAGAACTTACTGACTCATTATCTCTCTCTGACTGCATGCTGGCTTTACGTAGAT
>NC_051406.1:10006384-10006768 GCF_015228065.2 Penaeus monodon
TGGTGGGAACGTTTGATTAGGTCTGTTAAGTCTGCTTTGAGGAAAACAATAGGTGTTAGATGTCTGTCAAGAATTGAGCTTGAGACCACTCTTTATGAAGTTGAGGTTTGTGTAAATTCTAGACCTTTGACCTTTGTTGGAGATGAACCTGATGTTTCAAATCCTTTGACTCCTTCACACTTTGTCATTGGATGTAATGCTGGATTCCAACTTGAGATTAGTGATCAACCTTCATATGTTACAAGACAGGATTTAATTATCCGAGAAAGTGTTTGTCAGCAGCAACTTGATAAATTTTGGAAATTATGGAGCAATGATTATTTAAGAAATTTGCCACCTGTTGTGAAAGGATTTGTGCAAAATTGCAATGTACAGAAAGGTGCT
>NC_051406.1:10007088-10007301 GCF_015228065.2 Penaeus monodon
GTAATAGTTTGTAGTGTTCTAAAGTGTAGTTTTATATTTTTGTAGTGCTTCTTATTATTAAGATAAGATAAGGTAATGAGTTCAATATTATGTGTGTTTATAGATGTAATCTCTTAAGAGAAAATTGCCATTATTTATCTCAGGATTTTATTACTTCATTCAAGTATACTTAGTTTATGATAGGAGTAAGTCCTCCTATGGTGGGGAGTATGT
>NC_051406.1:10007946-10008491 GCF_015228065.2 Penaeus monodon
AGATATATAAAAACATTATCAATAATCTCTAAAAGTTCTCATACCTGGTGACCCTCGGCAACACCGCCATGCTGCCCGTTCAAAAGTTGTTTACAAACATTGAGTTGATTTCGTGTTGAAGCTCATTCACGTAATCTCCGTTAATGAGGGGTAATTTGACGTTGTCAGCGGGTTAATGAAGGAGATATGAGCAATGAGACACCGAGGGAATCCGTGAAGGGTAGTCTAGGAGAAGAAGAAAGAGGTAAAATCGACATTCCATTTCAATATTGATCGATTTCGGGGGAAATTGATGCTGTGGGTTCTTTGAAAGTCGGTCCATAATCATGTAGATTTGTGATTTTTTTCGTTACCGGTTTCTTGTTTCTCGCCGTGATTTTGCCAGGTGTAAGGCTAACAATCATGATGGAATGATAGCACTGTTATGGAAAAAATCAGAAATTCTGTTTAGCTCTTGTGTCAGATTGGGTTGAGAGGTTGTATGGTAAATTCAGGATCTCATTTGCACTAAAACTCCTGTCTATGGACAGAACAGCTCTCAGTGA
>NC_051406.1:10008777-10009681 GCF_015228065.2 Penaeus monodon
TACAGTGATTGTAATTTTTTAAGGCATTTGCACATTTATTTCCCTATGACAATAATCATTCTATCATGTTGGGTTGATTTTTCCCCCAAACTACTTCAGTGCCTCAAAATACATAGAGTGTTATTCGTGCCAAAAGTATTGCAAGTTTTAGGTGTCCATTCCTATGGCTAGGCCTATTTATTTTTTGTTATTCTTGAAGTTGGTATTTATAGTTCAACTAATTAATAAAACAAGTTCAGGGTTTGTTTTGTCATGATGCTAATTTTGCTCATTATGTGTTAATGAATCATTCATGAAGTTAATATAATCTTTTGTCATTTATGTAACACAAGCATAGAGACCTTCAGGTTTAATTTGTTAGATTATTAATGCTCAATCTTTATGTAGTAATTTCACTATTGATTTACACTGATAACTGATAACCATATACATATTTTACTTCAGCATGACCACAACCTGGAATACAGTGGTTGCAATGTGAAATAAGCTTCCTAGAAAGTTAAAATGAGAACAAAAGATGTGGAAAAACAGCATGAAGATGAGGTCACCAGCTTTATACCAGCTGTCTCTCAGGTAAATTCGGGATGGTATTTCGCAGACACAGAAGTGCACCGATTGCAGAGTTAGAGTTTATCAAGATTGAATAAGTCTTTGAATTCCTGATCACTCATATTTCCAGAAATGACTGCACCTGAAAGAGAACATATATATTCAAACTATTTTTGTTGTCTTGAATACTAAGCACTATCATACTCAGAAGGATAGGGACTAAATTATTTTGTATTTGAACAAGATGTCAATTGGGCTAAGGTTTTAATCCAAAATATAATAATCAAGAAAGACCTTAATAAATAAACTGTACAATATACTGATTTCTGATTGTAATTTGATTTACTTGCTGTAA
>NC_051406.1:10009723-10011207 GCF_015228065.2 Penaeus monodon
CTACCATATACTTGTTTCTCCAGATCTTTAAATTATATATTTGTTAGACTAATTAGGCTCATAGATCCATGACAAAACAAGTAGTTTGAATAAAGCTGTAGATATAGGTATACAGACATTTATATAAAGACAAAGTATGCAGATACAGTTTTAGTACAACTATTTTTTTTATTTGAAGTTTACAACTAAACTATTAAGGGATTTCAGATAAGATTATGGTCTTAGTTATTTTTTATTATGTTATCTCCAAATCCACTGGAAACTTGTAATGGAAGACTTATAATGTTAAGTCCAGACTGATAGTGTCATAGTGTTAAGAGGTTGCTGTGGCCTCTGCACCATAAGCACTTGGCAAGGTAGAGCATAGACCAGTTCCAAAGTCCATGATAAATTACCAGTTAAGGCTTTTTTTTTTCTTTCTTTTTTAGAATATACATAGTAATTGGCAAAATGGCTAGTCGTTGACACAGGACTTACAGGCATATTAGTGATAGATTAAATCCATAATCTGCATTCCAGCAAGAAAACCCGTTGGAAGGAGAAGGACCGAGCACAAGTGGGACAGAGAGGAGACGCCCTGGAAGGTTGAGAAAGAAGCTGAGTAGTCGTCCTGCTTCCAGATTTGATGAAGTAAGATTTTCCAGAAAATTTCTTGTAGGATGCTAGAGCTTTATACTAAATTTTCGCCAAATTTGATGACACAGCTTTGTCAGAATGTTTGTTTGGATTTTAATTTCACAAGGAGTGTAGAGTGAGTTCTTTTAAAGAGTGCTTTCCAGCATTTTCACATTTGAACATACATAGCTTATCCTTAGATTTGTATGTAATTTTGCACTTGCACACAAAAGCCCACAGGTGATTGGGAACCAGAAGCTGTGGATCCTAAGACAAGGTGGATAAAAGCAGCAGCACAGGTACCAAATTGTATTTTCTATTACTGAGTTTAATGATTTTTGCTTTCTGCTTTCTGCATATTTTATTCAAGATTATTGTTAAACTGACTTTGGTATCTTTTTCTGGTTGAAAAGAGAATGCCATGTGATATCTTCTGAATTAATTTTTATGTTTTTGATCTGTGTTTTGAGTTATATTTTAGAAAGTTATCTCCTGCAAGATGTGAAAGAAAGAATATTTTTTCAGGCAAGAATTGCATCACGTGTGGAGAGCCAGGCTTTCTTCACTTCAGGTAAATCAATACTATCTCATTTGTCACACTGTATATTGCTTCATTATTTACTTATTTCAGAGCATGGAAATAGCTGTGGTTTACACAGGTGCTTTCTCAAAACATGTATTCAATAAAAGCAAAAAAATCAAAGCCATATTTTTATGATAGGAAGATTTTTTTTTTTCTTTCCTTTTTAATCAAAATATGCATCTGTTTTTATCCTACATATGTAGTTAATGTTTTCTTTTTGTAACAGGAAAGTCCCCTGAGAAACTAGAGCCCAAACCTGCTATTCGATCTCCTGCCAAATCTCCTG
>NC_051406.1:10011258-10013049 GCF_015228065.2 Penaeus monodon
GTTTGTTGTGTTTATTCCCATTGAGGTTTGTAATGAATGATATTTACAGTTTTGATTTTCATTTCAAATGAATATCTTGGAGTTTGATAAAAGCAGGATAGTATACATAGTTCATAGACTGTAAAGAAATCTGTGAAAAGTAGTCTTTTTCCACTGGTATTGTTAATTAATGATAAGCATAAGCTTTATTTTGTTTTGTATCTTACTGTCTTGCTGTTTAGTGGCAGACTTGATTTATAAGTTATAAGTTACCATTAACCCATTCATGCAGGGATGGTATAGTAGACCACTTTTCATGCCAGGATGACAGCTTTGTGTCATGTGTGGTCAAGTCTGCCTAAATTGTGTTCACTAAGTAGTAGTGTTCTTGTTTGACTGGCTGCATTCATAGAGGAAAAATAAGCCCTCAAAAGTAGACTTAATGCCTCATTTTAGCCTTGTTACTTAGAAAATTGTTTGTGCAGCTGTGGAGAGCATAGAGAGTAGGACACTTTTATGTTCCCCATGCTTCTGATTTTCCCTCCAGCACCCTGATGCATTGTTTGTTATGGCACTGGCGGCTCCTGTTGTGGTTGGATTAAATCTATAATGAGTTTTATTTTACTTAATTCCTTTCCTTAAGATCTACTCTAATGTAAAATCTTGAATAAGATTTACTTTGATGTAAAATCTTGAATGAGATTTACTTTGCTGTAAAATCTTGCCATTTCTTAAGCTTGCTTGATAAATGGCAAAATTGTAACAATTGGAATACAGCAGCTTTAATTAATTACTATAGTGTTGGTGCTATCTCCTTTCTAAGTTGTAGTTGATGATTTTTTTTTGTATGAGCATTTTTGAGTATGGTTAACTATCAGGAAAGATAATTTCACCACTTTCCATTGAGAACGATGATTATCATTGTTTTTAACTGTGATTGAGATTTGAACTTTAATATCATACTGTTTTCTGTTCATTGTCAATAAAGTGTTTAAACTTTATTTTCATATAGAATTAGATATGTTTGTTAGTAAATTTGGGTTTATTCTGTAAAAGTAAGAACTAATATTCTGCAGATGAGGATGATGAGACTCTAGCCTTAGTTGTGCCACAGATGCAGTTAGTTTCACAGTGTGTTCCAGCCAAATATATCCCATACCATGAGAGGTGTGAAAATGATGAAGTGAATTTATTTATACCATCAGCTTTACCAAGTAAGATTATTTCCTTTGTATCTGTAGCTTTGAGAAACGAGTGTGGGTGATATCTAGAATTAAAGCATTTTAATATTTGTTTAGCAGAATTGTCATAATATCAGACACATCTTACATTCCTTTTGACCTATCTTCATAAACTATGGAACCTATTTGTCTTTCACTAGTTGGAGATATTTATAGTGACTGATGCTTTTATATTCAAGGCAAGTTGCACAGTAAGATTGAAGAAGGAGCTGAGGTGAGAGACCTTGAAGATGAAGGGCTTTATATAGGGGAGAAACCATACATTACCCAGACGAATATCAACATAATTGAAAACCGAATTCTTCGACAAGGGAACAGGTGAGGATGAACTAGAAATTTGAAATTTTTATTTTTATTCTTATTTCCATGTGTTCCCTAAGAACCTGCAAGTCCTCCGAGTTGCAAAAAAAGTCCAGATTTTTTTGTTTAATTTCAAGAGCTCAATTTTATGCACTAGAAAATTTATATTTCATTGTCTTATATCAGATACAACAAAGGGCAAAAATGAAAGAGCTTTTACTTTTACACTTCATGTACAAATAAAAAAATGGATAAATTGCTATAAACATGT
>NC_051406.1:10013135-10013769 GCF_015228065.2 Penaeus monodon
CAGGAGGTAACTGTCTGTGGAGAAATGTGGGAGAGGAAAAGATTGTGGGCTCGGCTAGATGAAATTTACCAAACAGCACTAGAGTTACTAATTCACTTTCACCACATTCTGTTCACAAGAAGAGAGATAACATGGCTGTTTGGTTCTGTCAAGGAGGGGCGGCCTACAAGGGAAATAGGGGAATGGAAATGATATTATGGATGTAGTAAAAGGAAATATGCCAGCCAATACCATATGTATTAGAGGACATTACATATATTGCATTGGTAGCAGAAAAAGTGTGGAAAAAAGCCCACCAATTTTTAACAGACCTTCTATGATAATGGCATATAGTGAAGCTTGCACATAATGCCATGTTAACAGCAAATAGGACCATAGGGGATAATATGTTAAGAAATTAGTTTGACTGCACACAAATAAAATTCATTTGTTTATTTCAGGCATTGGTTTTCAGAGACAGGTTACCTTGATAGACAAGATAACCCAATCAATGATCAGTTCTTCCATCATCTGTCATCAGATGGTGATGCGCATCCAGAACCTTTGGCATTATTTGTGAGAGTAAGTAAAATGAAATTAGGAGACATTGGAAGAAAAGAGACAAAATATGTTTTCTGCATATATATGGTTACAT
>NC_051406.1:10013799-10015974 GCF_015228065.2 Penaeus monodon
TTATAACTAGACTGTTTAAGATAGATTTATTGATTTGCACTTGGAGAATATAACTTTACTCAGACTTTTAATGCTGCTCTAGTGTTTTGCTTTTTTCTATAATCAAGTAAAACTAGTGTGGACTAATATGGGCTCTGTTGCTTGGGACCCCTTAAACTCATGGTTACAGCAAGAAAATGATTACAAATACTTTCTCCTTTGGCTTACTTACTTAATTTTTTTGTGCCATTTAAAATACCTCCTAACCATCAGGTAATCAGGACTTACAGGATATAGTTGGCAATGGTTGGTAATCTGCATTTTCTTCCAGCCAAGGCCAGGTGAATTTCTACACACTCCCAGTCAAGATGAAGGTGGTGTCTTGGATGTTGAAGTTCATCAGCTGTCATTTCTTCACCACTCCCTGTTCTCACCTGAGCATGTTCTGGCATCTCAGCTCACACAGGACTATGACACCTATACAGAGAGGATGCGTGTCAACAAGACAAAGATCCTGCAGAATAAACTTGGGGTGGGGCCATACAGAATGTAGTGTTAAAAGAAAAGATATATTATATAAAATAGTGCATGCTTTACTACAGTACTTAAAAACATACTAGTAAAAACTGAATATAGTGTCCTACCACATACATATCAGTGTTTGAGTAAAAAATATAGTAAATTATGCATTATTTGTTTATATATAAATATGCATACATTACTATAGTACATCAAAGGATACTAGCTAAAACTGCATATAGGAATATCATGTGTCTAACTAACTAATGTTATTTTACTGATATGATTTTGATGGCTCTCATAAAGGTATTACGGCAAGCACTAGCCAAGCTCCATCACATTGCCCCAGGACGGAAGCATCACAGGTCAGTTCATGATGAGATTGACACGGCAAGGCGACTGGAGATCTACCGCCAGGAGATCAAGGAATGCCGCGAGGAGTTCATAGCAGAAGCTGAGAAAGACAGGAATCTGCTGATGAGCATCCTTAAGACTTGGAAGAACATAAAGAATCTCCGTAAGAAAAACAAGTACCAGAGCACAGCCTTGAAGTTGGTGATCAAGAAGGAGGAAGTTGATAAGGAAGAGGAAGAGGAGAAGAGGAAAGTGGAGCTAGAGGAAGAGATGAAGGAAATTTTGGAGGAATATGAAGAAGATTTTGCAAAGAAAATGAAGAAGTATGAAAAGGAGATGGCAGAGTGGAAGGTTGCTCACAAGAAAAGGGTATGTTGTCTGTCTTTTATGAGTAATAGCAAAGATATAGATTTTGAGATTTGACAGAGGAACTTTCCTGTGAAGTTGATGCTAAATCGGTGATTGGATTGAAGTGGAATATGTAGCTGTTGATATAATGATGATTTAACTAAATGTACTGTGAAACTTCAGAATAATTTGTCAGTGATCTGCAAACTAAAATCTCATATACTTATAGTTAGAACATCTTAACTAAACTTCATGGATATATTTCTTAAGACAAAATATAATGTAAGTAGAGACTTAAGATGACATTCCCCTAAAGAAAGAAGCCAAGAAACGACAGCAGCAGCGAAGCAAGTCTGAAATGTGTGAGGACATAAAAGGCAGTATTCTCCAAGCAGCCCAGGATGAAACTTTGTTATCCACCCCAGAATTACCAAAACCACAGCCTCCTTCATCGGTGGAAAAACACAAGGTTAGTTTTTGCAGTGAGGTCAGGAAATATGTTCTTTTTACTAATGATATCCTGCTCTGTATACAGCACAGATGAATTTCATTGATAAGGAATAGAGCTACATGTAAGTGTTAGGAAATGAAAATAATCTCAAGAGTCTGTAACTACAAACCAAGATCAACTGTTGACCAGATTGAGTTGGAAGTCTTGGAGGTCTTCTCTCGTACCCGGAGGCCACCAGGAGAGCCCATAGTGCACCTGGAGCTAACACAGTCGTCATCAGTAACAGAAACTAATCTTTGTGCCGATCCGGAAAAGCGAAGGAGGCAAGCTGTTAACAAAACAAGAGTGTGGATTAAAGTAAGTAAATATTGACATTGATGTGAGAAATGGATATACATGTATAAGGTTGTATGTTGCTAATCAGAATTTCCTATCCTTTGTTGGTTAAGATCGCATCCCCCATATCCTGTCAGGGGTCTATACTGTTCGTTTCTGTTGTGAGAGTGATAATGTTAACCAATGCC
>NC_051406.1:10016047-10017179 GCF_015228065.2 Penaeus monodon
TGCCAATTTGTTTTGGCCATGAACATTAAATTTTTGCATGTAAATACAGCAAATTAACAAATGGAGATGTCATATGTTAATCCAGTATCTTTGCAGTAGGTATCACGTAAAGATAAGATCCTTATATCAGTAACTGCTCTCAGATCCTCATAAACAACAAGCTGGTGACACAGACAGCCTCCTCAACACTGGGCAATGACTTTACACTTCACATTGGTCAAACTTACCGCATGGCCCTGTCATCGTGGCCACGGAGCATTACCTTGGAGGTGGTTGAAGGTGCAAGCTTGAGACAGAGCATCGTAGCATCAGCCTATCTCCCCATCCCAAGCAAGACAAGTCTGCGCAAGGAAGAGTTTGAGATGATTGAGTTCAGTGGGAGTCAGGTGAGATTTTGTATTGTAGGTTTATGGTAATCTTTTTCATCTTTGTTTTTGTCATTGATTTGAGGACTGCATTTTTTGTTTATTTTTCTTTTGCTTACTCTTTTTTTAGTACTGTTTTCAGTTCATGACACTATATCAGTTTATTGCAAGATAAAAGAATTTGCTCTGGATTTTTAAAAAATGCTTTCTTCCGAGTCATGATATATCAGAAACAAAGAACACTAATAGAAAAACATGGTGAGCAGTATATTGTAATGATTGCAAAAAGAAATGCTCCTTTGTCAGTCTGTGACCCACAACCATGGAGGAGTAGGGAGTGGCCTCATAAATACAGAATTTGGATCCGCAATGACCTGTGGAAACATCCGCTATCGCCTTGGCTGGGCTCTCAGCAAGGATGGAGAAGTGTTAGCTCCAACAGGACCTCTTCCGGGGTCTGGTGTTGCCTCATCGAACTTGCCTGTGTGTATAATTTTTTTTTTTCTTTGTAGTGATGCTGTTGCTGATAACAAAGTTTTCTAATTTTTTTCCTTCATAATCAGGCAAATAGCTTCATCAAAGTAATGTCCAGTTGGAAAACTAAAATGATTATTTTCCAGTACTAATTTTGTTTTGATGGATATTAACAGATTAAGTGCATGTTTCACCTTGTATTTATAGTTATTTGATTTATATCAGAAAATTCTTAAACTTGACCTTTTCTTCAGCTGATTCATTCTTGTCAAAAGAAGTAATAACCCAATTGA
>NC_051406.1:10017217-10017487 GCF_015228065.2 Penaeus monodon
TTGCTCCAGTCCCGGCTTCATCCTGGTGCAGACCCAGCAGCAGTTAAAAAATGGCTTGAAAATGCCCACATTGACCCAAATGACCCAGGAAATGCAGTGCTCATGAACCACTTACAGGTAGGCTTCCTGTGCCATAAGAATATAATGAGATTGTATGGAAAAGAATGGCTACGAGAAATTAAAAAAGTAGAAAAATCAAAAGATAAAAAGATAAATTAAATAAAAAGGACACCTGACAATAAGAGCAAGTTTGCAAAAGTCAGTTCAGTA
>NC_051406.1:10017517-10019535 GCF_015228065.2 Penaeus monodon
CTTGAATAATTAATTAATTACAGTAAAAGAATATATCTGTGTATTCCACAGAAAGGAAACAAATACGTAACTTTCTGAAGCTGAAGTGAAGAATGTAAAAATGACCAATATGTTTTAAAGATATTGTTTAAATTGAGATTAGATAAGGTCACACTGTTTGCAAGGTGATTCAGAAACATCAAACAGACATGAAAATAAATCATCAATATGTTGTCATTGCTGTTTCTGTTGATGAATTATGATAATATTGCTGTCTCCTCTAACGAATTTTTCATTTCTATCCTGATTTGCCTTTCAGAAAGCTGCAGCTGGTATCACAAAGCCTTCGAACCATTTTGAGATTGACCGATGCGAAGGTGATTTTTGTACTGAGGCTGATTTGGATGCTAATGTGCGCTTGAGGGTATTGCAGCTGCGAGCAAGTGAAGTCCCTGAGTTCAAGGGCCTCTGTCTTGTTCCGGCCTTTGATTCGCAGGTTTTGCGGAAGACCTTAGAGGTGGGTTTATTTATTCATAAAGATCCGCCTACTTGAGTATTTCTTTTTGTTTTATAATGATTTGTTTTTAACTAATTTATTTTAGGATTTTATTAAACTATGTGCATTTGGGTTACTGCCTTCTGTCTGATGTGTCATGTAGGTTTCATCCTGAAGGATTATTTAATCTTAAAAGGGTTAAGGTATGAATGATAAAACACTATGAAATAGAGAAACAAAAAAACAGTAACTCACTCACTCACTCTTATATGCATGTTTATTTACTGTATTTGATGGCATTTTGGATGTGCTTTCACATTTTTAGAGCCATTTTTGAGGCAAAAATGTGTCTTAATTTCTGTCAAATGCAGTATCTAAGAAGAGGTGTATATGCAAATATCCTGTATGCATTCATTTTGGAGGAATTAGAATGCAGAGTGTGTATTATTGTTGATTATGAATTCAACAGAAATATGAAAACAAGATGGGGATTGAGCAAGGCGACTCCGCAGAGGGTGAATCTCACCTCTGGGGTCTTGACAAACGATGGGAACGTGTGGAAAAACTCCTGGCTTCACTCAGGAGACACATGTTACAGCGATATGCCCAAGCCAGCTTTACGCCCAAATTGGAAGATTTAGTGAGAGAGGAGAGAATTCCTGATATTGGGTGAGTATGAGTTGGGTATCTTGATTAGTTTGATTAAGAAGCTGGAAAATAATGTATGGTAATTATAGATAGATGTCATGGAGTGTTTTAACATCTTTTCATGATAATATAGTCTTTGGTAGGAATTTGTTGCAAACCTTTGTTTTTTTGATAAATGATGTAATGTTTCTCTGAGCCAAAATGAGTAGACTTACCTTTTCTTTTCTATTTCATAAATGGTATTTGACGGTGAGCTATCATTTTACGATCAGGAAATATGAGCCTGTAGTCACATACGGGGTGTGTGGATATAAGTCTAAAGCTTCTGTTACAGTATTTCACCATATAAGACAGGTCATCAAGGCATAGTGTTCTCATCTTTATCTTCTACAAAACTGAACTTCTTTACAGGACCATTGGAACATCCCTCCTCTCAGTATTCAAAGCACGAAGACCTCTGAAGCCAGAGAGGAAGAAGAGGGACCAGGTACGTGGTGCAGCTCTTGGAGATCAGAATGTTCGATTGATTGTGCACATTGCAAGGGCCTTCCATGTGCCGGTGCGACAGGAATCATCTCCAACTGCTTCAGGGATGCAAGGTAGGTGTCCACTGCGCTTCAGGGTTTGGTTGTGGCTTGAAAACTTAGGAGCTGAAAAAGTATTAAAAACTTTCAGAATTGGAGAAGGCAGGTGACAAAATATAAACACAAACTTGATCATTTACAGATGCCCCAGAGATAATCCAGGGAAGCAGTTTTGTACGTCCGTTTGTGGAAGTTACATTCCAGAGATCTGTCATGAGAACAAGTGTGGCTGAAGGACCAAATCCTACATGGAATCAGCAGCTTACTTTCCCATTCAAGTTGGTAACTTGGCTTGCTTTTTTAATACAAGC
>NC_051406.1:10019754-10020040 GCF_015228065.2 Penaeus monodon
ATTTTTAATTTTTTTTTTCATAAATCAGTTATACTACTTATTCAATAGTTATTTTCATGATAAAGAAAAATTATCTTAGAAACTTTATACATTGACAGGGCTCCAAACGACAATTTTTCACCCTCGAGCCTGCAGTCTGTCACCGATAATGTCTATATCCATCTTTTTGACGAAGTCATCCACGACCTCCTAGAAGATGACCGTCTCAGAGAGTCAACAGTATACCATCGCATCGAGAAGCGCTGGCTTGGCTCTTTGAAGATTCCCTTTTCCACAATATATTCCA
>NC_051406.1:10022878-10023947 GCF_015228065.2 Penaeus monodon
ATGGATTCTAAATTTTTATATTTTTTAAACTATTTATATTCTGAGAGGCAATTCTTTTTAATGATCTCATTCACAGATTGAAGGCACATTTTCCCTGGAGGAGCCTGTGGTGCTTCTAGGTTACAGCAGAGATATAAATTCCTCGCTCAACCAAGGCTTAGCACTCACAAACTCAGAGCTGAGCCGATCTGCAACTCACTTATCCATCTACTTGACATTGGAACCCACATTGCCACCACCTGAACCACTTAAAGTAGGTTGATACACTGATATTATGTTAAATCATTTAGCATTGGTTGAACTACAGTATGATAGGATGACCCCGATAAATAAGTTCATAGCACTTGGATTGTGGCATGTTGAATCTCTTAAAAAGTAGTTTAAGTCACAAATTATAACTCAAATTATATTGAATAAGCTTCATGTAACTTTTATTGATGGGATGTGTGTTACCTTCAAGAGTCATACAATACAGAAGCTGCACATAAGTCATTTATGATGCTAGCCTGTATTTCATGACTAAACTGTGAATTTTAAAATGAATTCATTGAAATATATTCATTATGTATCACACTGTGAAGTTACTTGTATAAAACATATTCACCACAAATGTAATACTCATTGTTTTGTCTCACTGATGCAGTAATATCATTAACTCATTTCCCTAGTATCTTTTATTTTTTAAAAAGTTATTGATATACTATTGGCAAACAGTGCTGCAAAATTACACTTTTTATTATATTTTTTCTTCCCAAAAGAGTCCTCTACCTTTTTTGCCCTTAAAAAAAAAATCTTCAAAAAACCACAGGGAAAGAGTGCAAACTAATATCAGTTCTGGTGAATCTTTTAGGCAAATTTCGAATCAAGTGAACCAGAAGAGGTTGTAAGTGCAGGGCGTGAGTGGGTGTCGTCCCTGAGTTCGAGATACTCGCGCCGTCATTTCCGGACACATGTTCTTGATCTCTCAGGAAAGCTGGTGTCTTTGAATCGCTTCATAAGACCTTTGAGACCACCGCAAGAGCTTATTGGTAAGTTTAATTTGAAAGAAAAGAATAATTGTAATAAAAAC
>NC_051406.1:10025541-10026909 GCF_015228065.2 Penaeus monodon
TTAAACAAACATAGTTTGTTGAATTAAGTTCAGAGTGATTTTATGAATAACGTTTAATTTCTTCAGGTGTTAGGAAGTAAAAAAAGAAGGGAAGGCAACCCTCTTTTTTCAGTCATCCATTTTTTTTTCTTTAATTTACAGGCGAAGATCAGGAAGAAACTGCAAAGCGAGTGGCTTGGTATGTTTCCCTTATTCCATCATTAGCAGACATGACACTCTTTCCAGGTTCCTGTGATATCTGGGCTAATTCGGAGGTTAGTGTGATTGATTTGCACAAATTATTATTAAGAACATTTCTTCTGTTGTTTCTTTTTTCATGATTGGTGCAAGTTGTCCTGCTGGAAATGTACTACTAGGTGTTTAAATATTGCATGTCTTGATGATAAAGTTTTACATGGATGCTACAGTACTGGTAATCTCGTCAGGAATAGAAGTCAAAATATGAATAATTTCTTAGATTAGGATAGTTTATGTGGTGTTGGTATTTCAGCAATTCCTGACGATGCTGACTGGTGATGAGGAGGAGCATGCAGTTCTGCTGACAAATTTCTTCCTACACCTTGGAAAAGAGGCTTTCTTATTAATTGGTTAGTCCTCTTTTCTGTCTGTGATATTTGTATTTTGAATAAGTTTGAGAAAAAAAGAAAAAGCTTATAACATTTTCCATGATCAGAAGAAGAGAAAGTTTATATTAAGTAAATGTTTACATGTATTATAGCTGTGCAGTTAAGAATTGTCTAATGGTTTTATTTTCTTTATAGGTAGTGGAATACCAGAAGGATTAACTTGCTATGTATTGACACAAGAAGATAGAGGAACTTGGAGAATTTGGAATCCCTCAACAGCTCAGTCTTATGATGCTCGAGATCCATTTAGTCCTTTAGGAGCTGTGTACATCCTTGTCAATCAAGAAAATGTGTGTAGACATGGATATATTTTTTATTAATTGGGAAGGTCTTAAGAAAATATGAATGTATATTTTTTTATGAGTATAAAAATACTAAAAAGAACATGCAGGCATTTGTGTTTAGTTTGTGAAGAAAATATGATTGCATGAAACTTGCTTAAAAATTTACTATTGTCATAAGTTAAGGTAATATAATGGATACATTCACAGATATGGGCCAATGTTCAGAAGTACGATGACCCTCCTAGGGTGAACTTTGATGTCGGTGGCTCTGGGTGGCGAGCATTTTATTCCAAAATGCTGCTGGATCCAGGCCTCCCTAGTGTCCAGCCTCAGAATATCCTCTTCCCCCCAGTTGACACTAACCAAATGGACCAATTGAAGGAGAGGCTGGAGATCACTCTACGGGATGCCATCATGAAGTGGAGGAGTGTGCAAAGGTACATGTGTCTTCAGATATC
>NC_051406.1:10026964-10027306 GCF_015228065.2 Penaeus monodon
GGCTGGGTAAGATATGTTTCTCTCAGCTTCTACTATGCCTGCTATCAACAATCTCTTACTTTTCAGAACTCCGTGGAACAGGCATGCAATCTCAGTGCTACGCAAGCTGGTGCGAGGCCTAGAAGAGCCACGTGCCACTGGCAAATCATCCTCAACAGATCTCACACAACTAGCATCAATCATGACTTCACACAAGGTGAGATCATAATGCAAGTTTGCCATTAAGTATTGTTTGTATGTGTTAACAATCTTAATGTTAACAGGTGATTTGTAAAAGCTTTGAGCAAATATCAAAACCACTAAAAAGGATATTAAGTTAAGGTTTCATATTAGGACTGTGAG
>NC_051406.1:10027423-10028182 GCF_015228065.2 Penaeus monodon
TTTCTTCTTTTCTTGTGTATTTTTGTCCCCTTCTTTTCCTTTATATATCACAATTTCTATCAAGAAAACCATGATTGATTTACAGGTGTGTGGCGTGTGTGTACACCAAGGTTACAGCAACCTGGCAAATGTAGTGGAAGCTGTGCACAGTACAGGGGTCCACCTTACCCAGTCTCCAAATGCAGAATTTGCATTGGCAGTCCACTTAAATCCATACCCAGCTTGTGTGATTTCTGTTTGGGTGTACGTTGCATCTCTAGTCAAGAGGGTGTGAAGAGATATATACCTGAAGAGCTTTTGATAGCAAAATTAATTGTATATTCAAATTTATTCCATGATTTATCTATCAAGAAGTGCACTTATGGTTTTGTGGTTAGTATATGACATTTTCTTTTGGAATGATTACATCATTTTAGTGTAGGATAGATGGTATAAGTTCCATGATGAATTTTGTGTTCTGTGAGCAATTAAATTGATGTATAGAATTTATTTTGTTTGAAAGTGCTAGGTGCTATATGTCCATCCAAAATATAAATGCAATAGTAATTCATTATATGATGATGCAGTTTGATATTTTTTCTAGTCATTTGCTATATACATGATAAATGTGGATAAATGAATATATGAAATAAATTGCTGATTAATTTATCCATGATCATAGTATTTCATAGGAAAATACATCACCACCTTCCTTATTTATTCCGAAACCTTTCTTTTACATTGGATTCTTGTCTTAATCATTTGGTCCTTGGCATTACT
>NC_051406.1:10031402-10031908 GCF_015228065.2 Penaeus monodon
TACATCGCCTTAAGAATTTATGTACGCGCGCGCGTACATAACGTTACGAGATCGACCATCTGGCAACACTTCTGTAGGAAAGAAATGGAATACAATAAAACAAAAGACGACAAACGATTTTTTTTCTCTCATTAACGCAACAGGAAAACAAAACGAAATGACGTCAGCACACTAACAAACTTAGAATCGCCGCGCAAAATCTGGCATGAATATTAAAAAGGCAAAACGTTTAAAAGGAGTTAGGAGTGTCAGTGAGATCACCTAACCGGATTGAAAAAAACCACCGTCTTTTGTTTGTAGTTTCAGCTAACGCCATAATATATTCATTGTATAATATCAATATTCGTCATAATTAAGTACAGATAAATGCAGTGTATGCAATGATAATGATAATGATAACTGTAGAAGTGTTTTTCTAGGGTAAATATTTCAGGGAATTGGTATAGAAGTCGATGAAATGTAAATGAATTATCTTAATTAATCTGCGGTGAAGAAAATCCTATATG
>NC_051406.1:10032004-10032171 GCF_015228065.2 Penaeus monodon
CGCGAACAAGAATTCCGCGTCCTATAAATAAAAGTCTTTGATGTAAGATTCAAAAGTTTTCCTTTGTACTTCCTGTATATTAATGCTAAATCACGATGATACTGCAGGTGATACGTTGCAGCAAAAAGTTTTGCAAGAAGGAGGAACGAGATGAAAGAAAGCATTTC
>NC_051406.1:10032717-10033162 GCF_015228065.2 Penaeus monodon
ACGTAAAATTGAACAATGTCTGACATTTAACAGTTAATTAAGTTATTGATCTGGTTCGGCCAGATCCAGCTACAATCCGATTTACCTTTGTGATAATCGAACGGAGCATAGCATTTCGACTGCCAAATTAACGACAGTCAGTGTGTAGCGCTTTATGCGTACAATGAGAAAATCGTGTGATGAACTGCATTAGACACGAACTTAAACGAATGATAACTTTACTCAGTAGAAGATAATTTCGAAGGGAAAGTTTATTCGACAGTAAATAATAAGAGCTGTGACAGGACCAATGCATTGTTGAGTGTAGCAGTTTTTGGAACATAATAAAATGCCTTTACAAAAATACACGTAGAACAACTTTAGTAGCATAAATATCAAAAGGTTGCCATGTATTTCGGTCAGCTACAAGCATTTAGACATTAGGATAAAAATGGTAAAGTACGAA
>NC_051406.1:10033194-10033844 GCF_015228065.2 Penaeus monodon
AATTGTAGAGGGAGGACACCGAGAGATTTTTTTTCTTGAAGATTTTAAGAACTTTACAAGCTATTTTTAGGCTCAGAAGTCGATTTAAACTATACCCACAGCTGTTCAGTTCACTATTATTACAGTGTTTAATCTACTACAATTTGAGTTTAAAGTAAGATTTGTTTACAAGTAAGACAACGAAGCTCATACCTGCTCAACTAGCACCTATTATTTACTTAATATTAAATAGTAAATACTTTATTACCATTACTGTCAAGTAGTATCTAATTATAGGCTATTTGTATTTTACAATGTAACCAGCCTTTTGCAGTTTATTTACAATCTAAAAACAGTATAATCTACATCAGTTTTGTTGTCAGTTTCCAATCTACTCAGCCTAGTGCAGTAATTCTGTTTTACACTGATACATTTTTATACATTTTTTACTTTCCTATAGTATTACCATATTTTTGCGTTGCAACAAAAAGTTCTGAAAATAAGAATTGCAAGCAACAGTAATTTACACAAAAAGTGTCATGTGGTTTAAAGACAAAGGGGAGAACGAGGAAATTTGTATTTCTTGTAGGAAAGAATGAGAGATTAATTTCTTTCCTCGTTGACAGGATGCTTTTTTTTTCATTTGATTTCTGATTCAGAGAGTGATATTG
>NC_051406.1:10035238-10035305 GCF_015228065.2 Penaeus monodon
ATTACTTACATGTCAAAGAAATGCTAAAAATGATCCGATGCTTATTTTCCTGTCAGCTGACACGAGA
>NC_051406.1:10035561-10035685 GCF_015228065.2 Penaeus monodon
GATTGCCTGGAAATTCCAAGCTATCTTGTGTAGGCCCAGAGAAGCAGAGGCTGAGCGTTTCTTCAAGTGGTTTTCGTTAGCCCTGACAACGCGCTCCAACGCTACCCTGTGATCCTGCTAGAAA
>NC_051406.1:10035918-10036372 GCF_015228065.2 Penaeus monodon
GTTTTTTTAAGCCATCGTCGAGCCATTTGTATACCAATGAAGTTATCACACTCGAACATTTTCAGAGACGCATACTTATTATACGCGCACTCATGAATATATACGCAGCTGCACACTTAGTTGTACACTTACACAGTTGCACATTTACACATTTGAAAACTTACACAGTTGCAAACTTACACAGCTTACATATTTACAAACTCAGTTGCACACTTTAAACAGCAGCACACTTACACAGCTGTCACACTTTCCACAGGTTTAAACATTCGCAGTCTCACAGTCTACAGCACAATGTGTCGATTGTGCTACACGTCCAGAGTTACTAGGTAAGGAAAGGAACCCACGTCAAGGATAAGAGTAACTTCTTCTCAGTTCCAAACGTGTCTACATGTTCGTGGGTCTGATCTGAGAAACTTTGTATTTTAATTTAATTTTCCGTTATTTCTGATAAGTG
>NC_051406.1:10038778-10040138 GCF_015228065.2 Penaeus monodon
TTCCTGCTATCAACAATATATATAATATATATACGTACTTTTTTTTATCATTGTTTATAATTTCATCAGTCTTATTATCATTTTTTTCGTTATCTGTTTCACTACTATCTGAGGTGTCAGTTACGAGTTTGTCTGAAAATCGATTAATAACAGTTGTAAAATTTACTTTAACCCCAGACGTCACTGAGCAAAAGTGACGTCAGAGATAAGAACTATATAAAATGAGCTTCGAATTTGTCCCTGAGAGGAACTCCAAGATTTAGGTTGTCTGATGACATTCTGACTCTCTTCCACTTTAAATACACCGAGATTCAACTCAATCTTAGTTCTCGAAACACACCCGAAGAGAAGTCGAAGTAAAGTCGAAAAGGGAAAGAGGAAGAAACTTCGCTGCGGTGCTGTCAAAAACCTGCGGCCACGTGTACCAGGAGAATGAATATTCTGAGAAGAGGAATAGTGTTCGTGGCCATCCTCGGCGTGCTGGTGAGATCCTCCCCGAGCGTGCCCCTTTTAGGGCTAAACAGGACATTCAAGCAGTCAGCGACACCCATTCACTTGCCAGCACCTCTTTGTCCACACGAGTGTCAGTTTCAGATTCGCGAAGGCGATTGTTTAACGATCTCGGGCTGCGACGTTGACACCCCCCCTCTGTGAACGTGTGGCTTATGCATCACTACTTAAGACAAAATAGATACAGATCTGTAGAAACAGAAACCGCTGCGGCAGTATTTCGGCAGAATTTGGTGCCTGTTCTCGTGGCTCCTCGATGTCTCACCGTCCGAAAGCTCTGTGTTGCTGAATTACTACACACGGCACTGATGTCCATCCAAATACTGTGTTACAAGCTGATGTCTTCACATCTTGGACTGCTGCAACATCTGCACTGCGCCTCTACCTGTCCAGGCATCTGACACCACCCTATGATGCCCTTCGTGTTCTCAGCCCGCTGTGTTCTGCTCTATGCTTTGCTTGTTTTGTTTTCAAACTTTACTTGATACTTTATGAGGTAATACTTGACCCATTTATCAGCTGGGCTACTATCCTGTTCCATTGTCCTAAGGTTGCCAGATAACATTCATCTACGTCATCTGTCGCCTTCCCTTACTTATTTCCAGGGCCCCTGAAAGGTCCTACTGCGAAGTGGATATTTTATGTTTACCATCTGTGTGAGTCTGAGACAGTGTCAAAGCAACCTTTATTAAAGAGTTCAAATACTATTCACTACAGAATTTTCATTTTAAGGGTTGAATCTGCCAGCAATATTGGAGTTTGATTTATAACGAAGACTTCTCTCTACTACAAATATGTTTTGACAGTATACTGTGTAATCTAAAATGAGTGTATGAGTTTTGTATTAGGT
>NC_051406.1:10041980-10042275 GCF_015228065.2 Penaeus monodon
TTTAATGTTATGAACAGAAAAAGGGTTGGGTAGAGAACATGAGGTTGCTGAAAATCTGGAATTTGTTTATATAACTAATACATAGACATTTTATTATTAAAACAAAGAATAAATGAAGCGAAAGAAAAGGGTAATTTAAAGCATTTAAAAGATGTTTTCTTACACAGGATAAAGGCAAGAAAAAGCTTTAAAAGGAGAAGATGGAATCAAAGACCTTGACGGCTATTTTGCTCTGCTTGAATGAACTATAAACGTACTCTTACTGTTTTCGCAGCGCAATACAAGCACCAAGTGC
>NC_051406.1:10043680-10043744 GCF_015228065.2 Penaeus monodon
TACAATATATTGTTTTATATAATAAATAAATGTGTGTGTGGGGTAATGTACAAATTATTATAAT
>NC_051406.1:10043818-10044106 GCF_015228065.2 Penaeus monodon
CAATCACACAACACAATAATATTATTATTATTTATATAAAAACACATACGTGTTTATGTTTGCGTTCACGCAGCTTATGTACGTTACACGCTCTATGTCCGTCCATGACAGCGTTACAATTTGGAACGTACTCTCGAGCAGGATGTCAGTCTGGGTTCAATATAACTTCATTTTACTTAGCGTCAGTTCACCTATGTCACTGTCAAGTGAGCATTGTGCTGTAAAAGGTGACTAAAAGTGGGTAAGTGGGAAATAGGGAAGAGAGAGGGAAGGGTGGAATATAAGTAC
>NC_051406.1:10044152-10044642 GCF_015228065.2 Penaeus monodon
AAAACACACATACGTGTTTATGTTTGCGTTCACGCAGCTTATATACGTTACACGCTCTATGTCCCTCCATGACAGCGTTACAATTTGGAACGTACTCTCGAGCAGGATGTCAGTCTGGGTTCAATATAACTTCATTTTACTTAGCGTCAGTTCACCTATGTCACTGTCAAGTGAGCATTGTGCTGTAAAAGGTGACTAAATGTGGGTAAGTGGGAAATAGGGAAGAGAGAGGGAAGGGTGGAATACAAGTACTTGATTAATTCATGTTTATGATCTAGTAGTAAAAATTCCCTTTCACTCCCGATGGCTATTACTAAAAGATATCTGTATGTAGCGAGGGTTTTCCCCACTGCTGAGTCTTGCTGGGAAATGCGGAGTCGTCATACCTTAAGCTTAATTTCACGTTTTTACTCCTCTTGCTTCCATGACGTGCTTATCACAATCAACACCTGCTTTTATAAAACGCAAAAAGATGTGTGATATAGTGATT
>NC_051406.1:10044704-10044778 GCF_015228065.2 Penaeus monodon
CGCTAAATACGTGATGTGTGTGTGCTTCTATTGTATAACAGTTTATCTATCACATACACTTTGTAAACTCGGAT
>NC_051406.1:10045009-10046154 GCF_015228065.2 Penaeus monodon
GTACACACCATAGAATAGACCGTACCATATTACAAACGACTCGGGTCTGTATTGAGAGCGCCATGTCAACGGGGAACTCCCTCGCCGTCCTTTCCTACATCCACGGTGGGTGTTGCCAAAGGTCAGGAAATGAGATGCTTAAGGCGTATTTTGCAGGGTCATCGTGAGTCTTCATGTTTGCTGTTAGATTTCCAACATTCTACGCACTTGCTGTAATGTTTTGGGTGGAGGCACGTATTAAAAAAAAAGGGGGGGGGGGTGTAAAATGAAATACTAAATATTTTCTTTTGGTAATTGTTATATTTTATAATTGTAATGGTGTGTTGTTTCAACTGCTCAATATCAACCATTGTTATGTCTTTGGTCAATACTTATAATTCTGCATAAAATGTGTTCGTCATTTTAGACTTGTTGTAAAGTTAAACAAGATTCCACATGCAGTTTGTATTCAACGAATCTAAAGACACAGTGATGGCGGAATGTATAAGGGTTATGAGAAATTCGGTAATAAAAAATAGATTAAAAGAAAGATATTGACGGAAGAACTTTTTGGTATAGTAATGCAGCCAGATGTATAAGGGATAAGGACAAGCTAAGAAAATTGAACACTAATATTGAAACAAAGTATATCAGGCAAACAAAATTAATGTGAACAAATAGTATAAAATAAAATAAAAGTAAACAAAGAATAAAGAATATGAAATAAAAATAAAGAAAATAAAGATATAAAATCAGATAGGCATATTCAAAAGATAGCAGAGTAGAAAATAACAAATCTAAAGAAAGTTTTTAGATCTATTTTTAATGTGGAAAATGGGCATGAGTGTGAAGGCCCTATTTTTCACATTTCTTATGGGGGTCTGGGAGGGGGGGGGAGTCTGTCAATAAATTTCTCTTGAAAGTCGCAAGCCTCTTGTTTAGCAACAAGATTAACAAAATTCGTACATTATTTGCCAATTATGTTTAGACATTTTCCGACAAAATGATGGGTCAGTATTCTTCCTCAGTAAACCTTCGTCTGATTTATCTCATTCTCTTTTTATATCTGTACTGATTTCTCTGTTTATCTATTTATCTGTCTACCATCTATCACTCTCTCCTCCCATTCTCTACCACTATTAGCCTAATGTTTTGTAAAACATTAG